>NW_027529168.1:135319-191052 GCF_008692635.1 Crocuta crocuta | reverse complement strand
CCCGACGCGGGGCCCGAACCCACAAACCGCGAGATCATGACCTAAGCGAAAGTCGGACGCTTAACCGACTAAGCCACCCAGGCGCCCCGGATAAATGTTTTAGTTTATAATAGTTGTGCCAAACCATTACACATAGTTGTATAGATTTACAGAATTTTTGCAAAGGATAATATAGAGGGTTTCTGTATGCCCCACACCAGTTCTTTATTATTAACATCTTACATTAGAATGATACATTTGTCACAAGTAATGAATGAATGTCGATGCATTCTTATTAACTAAGGTCTATACTTTATTCAGATTCTCCAAGTCTTTTTCCTACTTTTTTTTCTCTTCTGCAATCCCATATGGATACTGCATTAAATTTAGTTTTCATCTGTTTTTAGAATCCTCTTGGCTATATAATTTCTCAGACTTTCTTGATGGTTTTGATTTTTTTGGTCTTGATGATCTTGATTTTTTGAGGCATATTGATAAGTGTTTTGTATAATATCACTCAATTGGGAGCTGTGTCATGTTTCTTTCTCCGGATTAAACTGGAGTGCTATGTTTTGAGGAAGACAGACCAAGTTCCCTTCTTACCACATCATATAAAGAGTACATAACATTAATAGGACTCATCAGTGTTCCTATTACCCTTGTTCACCAGGTTTGATTATCAGGTTTCTCCACCATAAAGGTACATTTTTTTCTCCCTTTCTACTGTACACATTAGAAGAAAGTTGCTATGCATGGCCCACATTTAAGAAGTGGGGTTGTTTTGAACTCTAGTTATTAAGAGTAATAACCCTGTTATTAAAAAAACAAAAAAGCTTCCTTATTTAACCTTTTTGAATACATAAAAATATAAAGAGGAAAGTGAAAGTAATTATTACAACTAAAATGGCTATTTTGGTAAAGATTGCTTCATGCATTTCTGTGTTTATACACACACACACACACACACACAAATACAGACATTCCACATTCTAATATATAATTTTATGTGGATAGGATCATATCAAACTAGCTGCTTTTTATTATATATACCCTGCTTAAATGTAATTTCTTGGGTTTTTTGTTTTGTTTTGGTTTGGTTTTTTTTTGCTTACTTCTCTCTGCTCAGCCTTCTCCTATCTTTACTAACACAACCTCTCTCCATTTTTCAAAGTCAATGTTTCAAAGTTGCGCATAATTTTGGCCTCTAATGTTATATATGTACAAAATTACATACATACTTATACAATTATATATGTAGTATTACAAAAAATAGAATGTTATTATATACTTACCTATGTCTAACTTAGACATGCAGTAGACTCCATTGTTGTCTCTGGAGGCAAGGGAAACAAAAGCAAAAGTAAACTAGTGGGACTTCATCAAAATAAAAAACTTCTGCACAACACAGGAAACAATCAACAGAACTAAAAGGCAACCTACATAGTGGGAGAAGATATCTGGACATGGCATATCTGGTAAAAGGTCAGTATCCAAAATACATAAAGAAATTGTAAAAATCAACACCCCAAAAATTAATAATCCAATTAAAACGGGGGCAAAAGACATGAATAGACATTTTTCCAGACATACAGATGGCCAATAGATACATGAAGAGATGCTCAATATCACTCATCATAAGGGAAATGCAAATCAAATGTACAATTAAGTATCATCTCACACCTGTCACAATAGCTAACATCAACAGCACAAGGAACAACAAGTGTTGGTGACAATACAGAGAAAGGGAAAGCCTCTTGCACCGGTAGTGGGAATGCAAACTTGTACAGTCACTAGAGAAAAAAGTATGGAGTTTCCTTAAAAAGATAAAAATAAAATTACCCTATTATCCAGTAATTGCACTACTAGGTATTTACCCAAAGAATACAAAAATACTAATTCAAAGGGATACATGCACCTCAAATGAATGTAGCAGCATTATCTACAATGGTGAAAGTATGGAAACAGCCCAAGTGTCCATTGACTGATGAATGGATAATATATACTATATATTCATTGTATACAATTGTAGAATTGAATACAATGGAATACAGTGGAATATATATACTCAGCCATAAAAAAGAGTGAAATCTTGCCATTTATAATAACATGGATGGAGCTAGTGCATACAATGCTAAGAAAGATAAGTCAGTTGAAAGACAAATATCCTATGATTTCACTCACATGTGGAATTAAAGAAAAAATACAAGGAAAGGGAGAGCGAGAGAGAGAGCGAGAGCGAGAGAGAGAGGCAATCCAAAAATTAACTATAGAGAACAAACTGATGGTTACCAGAGGAGAAGGGGCTAGGGGGATGGGTTAAATAGGTGGTGGGATTGAGGAGTGTACTTGTGATAAGCACAGGGTGATATATGGAATCGTTGAAATACTAAATTGTACACCTGAAACTAATATTACAATGTATGTTAACTACCTGGAATTTNTATACTAAACCCACATCTTAATTATCTTGGTGACTCTGAACTAAATTCTTTGCCTCATCTTTCTCATGTTTAAAAAGGGAAACACTTACTTGACAAGGAGACTGAGAAGACTAAAGGATTTAGTGTAAGCACTAAAGTATAAAAAGATTCAAGAAATGTTAGCTGCTGCTGGTTTACTACTACTACTACTACTATTACTTTTATTATTATTATTAATATCTTCAACAAACAACACAAGATAAAAATCCTTCAGTCCATCCAAGTCAACTAGTATAGGTGTAGCCACATAAAATTCCATGTTACAAAGACAAACTTCTTTTTATTCAGTTATTCCCCTATTGATGGACATTTGCCTTCTCTCTCTCTCCTTTTTTTTTTTGTTATTACAACAATGCTTCAATAACCATCTTCATTCATACAGTCTATTTGAACTTGGTCTTTTATATATAAGGAACAGATTCACTGGTGAAATATTGCTGGTTTGATGTGTACATGTATTTTCATTAAAAAAAATAACATTTATTCATTTTTGAGAGACAGAGAGAGACAAGAGTGCAAGCAGGGGAGAGGTAGAGAGAGAGGGAGACACAGAATCTGAAGCAGCTCTCGGCTCTGAGCTGTCAGCACAGAACTCAATGCGAGGCTGAACTCACCAACCATGAGATCATGACCTGAGCTGAAACCAAGAGTCAGAGGCTCAACCAGCTGAGCCACCCAGGTGCCCTCTGAGATTAATTTTTTTATGTATGTTTGTGGTGACTTGAATTTTCTTTTTTGAGATTTTCTTGTTCATATCTTTTGCCCATTATCCTATGAAGATGTTACCTATTAGTAAGAATTATTTTTATACAAACTTTATCTGTGAAATGGGTACCAAATATTTTTTCATAATCCATTTTATATATATTAAACTTGTTTATGAAAGCATAACTACAAAATTTTTAAAAATACATAATTATATAAATATTTTCCTATTTTAAATGAGTCTTCTAAGTTGTCTGTACTGTGTATCTTTTATCATCCAAGAATTATTTGGACTATGTTTCTTAATTTCATAATAGAAAGTTTATTATAGTCTTTTTACTATTCTATAATATTTTTTTGAATATAAGTCTCAATCCTCTAAGTTCGTTTTACAAAGTATGAAGACAGTGGTTTTCAAACTTTAGTGTGCATTAAAATCACCTGGAAGATTTTTGAAAACAGATTGTTAGGCTCTGTCACCAAATTTCTATCTCAGGATCAGTGGGGGGCAGACTATTAGGACCTCTGACTACTTCCCAGATGATGTCAGTCCCACCCGTTGAAGGCCTACATTCTGAAAATCACTAAAATCTAACAACACATAGTTTGAAAAATACTAATAAAAAATAATATAAAGAAAACTTCAGGAAGGGCTTAGGCATCCATGCACACCTCCTTTTTCAAGGTCAGACATTTTAAAATGACAGATCAGTATCTTCCAGGAAAGTGACGACTCAACCACATCACACCATCTCCCAAGGTTCAGTGTAAGACTGAAGTTTCTATCAGTTAGATCTATGTGAGTGGAAATGGCTAGGAGTTCCATGTTCATACAGAGACTAGAGAACCAATTAGAAGAGATAATCTTGAAAAATTTTTATACATAGGACTGGAGGTTAATCTGAACTACTTCTGAAATTTGAAGCCTCACAAATTTAAGAATACGAAGAAGAATAAAGTTGATGGAAAGAGTTCACAAAAAACACAGAATAACCACTAGGCTTAGAATGCAGGAAGAAGGACTAAGAATAGTTGCTTTGGAGTTGCTAGAGTTGATGATAAATAGATCAAATCAAGGAGAGCTTCTAAATCAAAGGAGAAGCCTGGAGGTTAATATGACATTTAATGTTTTTAAATGTAATAATTCAATTAGCAAGTACAAAACTAAAAAATATAGCTAATAAAAAAGACACCATGACCTACGAATTTGGCATAACGCAAATTCTGTGCTGCTGATTACAATCTGGCTCCACAAGTTAAAATTTTTGATGAGTATAATAATTAGAGATGGTAAAACTGGAGCTCATTGACCCTAAGTAACTTGCCCAATGTCAATATATCCAGTAAGTCTCATAGCTACTATTGGGCCTTGTGAGATTAAAACAACTTTGTTCACTATGCCATAAATGAATAGTTTGTTCTACATCCCAGGGGATCATCTATATTTCTGTGCAAAGCAGGACATTTTGTTAGTGAAATAATCTATCATTAATAGTAGTTCTGGGGGTGGGGGTACCTGGGTGGCTCAGTTGGTTAAGCATCCAACTTTTGGTTTGGGCCGAGGTCATGATCTCATGGTTTGTGCAGTCAAGCCCCATGTTTGGCTCCATGCTGACAACATAGAGCCTGCTTAGAGTTCTCTCTCTCTTTCTCTCTCAAAATAAATAAAGATACTTAAAAAATAGTAGTTCTGGGGAAACATACTGGATGGCTTTTTGCCTAGGACTGTGTCTGTAGCTTATTGGACAATCTCAAAGATGAGGCAGTTGCTACTGGAGACATAGCCACATCTTCTATCATTCCATTTTAAGACCCATCCTCTAAGCTACTCAAGTGCACTGGACACAACACAACCAGACTTTTATTTTTAACATTCACATACATTTTTATTTTGCACCCCAGAAATTGCATCATCTTTTTTCCCCTTTCGTGTATCTGAAACCTACCTTTTTCTCCCCTTTTTTTGTCATTTGCTACATGTCGTTTTGAAACATTCTCCTCCACTGCCTGCCAGCTGGAACTGTCCTTCAATGTCTAACCCTTCAGATCTCTACTTATTTATGAAACACATTGCATAGTATAATTAAAGTGGTTCTGTTCTGTTGTATGTTGTCTAACATTTTGCTTTGTGCCTGAAAGAGCTATTTATTTCAGCGGCCACAGAATCTTTGGGAATTGGTAGCTCCCAATGAGGGTCAGTAGGCAGCATGAAGAACAGATGACAGCCTGCAGTGCCTCCTTCGCATTTCTGTAAAGAGATCTGACATTTACAAAGAACTGCATGTTGCCTTTCCCCACAAATCTCTGAAGATTCCATAAAAATAAAAGGCTTAATGATTATTCCTTCACATTTGATAGGCTTTTAAAAGTGCAAGAGAGGCTATTCTTGGTTAAACCGAAGGCCTTAGCATTGTAGGAATGGTGGGACCATCTCGGAGGATACTGGAATACAGAAATAATATAGGTCAGAGAACCCTCTCTTAGAAATTGCTATGCCAGTTCTGGAGCTGAGAATTGCTGTTCAGGGAAGGTCTCTTGGCTCTGAAGAATCAATATACCTCTTCCTACGGTTCTCTTATATTTAGATCTGGGAGAATCAGGTAGCATTTAAACTACCTTAGAGTTAATTATACTTCCGTTCCTCCTATTCATGAAAGAAATTTGAAAGCACCTGAAGTCCATCCTTAAATAACTGAGACAAACTTCCTTTAATGACAGATAACACCTTAAACTAAAGATTCAAACAAATTCCAAGAGTTAATCTACCCTTGGATCTTTTCAATTGCATATAAAAGCCTGCATGCATTAATAAGAAATGACTTCACTTTATTAATACTGCTTTATTTTTAATTTTCTGATCTAAATACACATTACCGAAAAAGAAATTTTCTGTAATATTTCCTTCATGCAGAATTTATAGAGGTGCTTAGATTAACTAATCTTTTCTACAGTAAATAATTTACATGGGGGAAAAGTTAATCAATAAAAGGTAAAAGGAGCTTTAGTGACATTTTAAAGTAACCCCAAGGACAGTTTAGTGTGAATCAAGCCCCATTTCTGCATCAGGGTCATATACAAAGTATGAAAACTTGGTTGAAGTGACTCAGTGCCGGATTCTGTAGGACAGAGAGGAAAGGAAGGAGGTGCAGTAGTAGGAGGCACAGCCATTTCCAGAGGACGTTCATTCACCATGGATACAGCCACGAAGAGTTCAAGGGGAAGAAAAGTGATTCCTTATTCCTGCTTCCTTTCTCCCACTCTCTGTCCCAGCCAGTCTCCATCTAAACACGGGAAAGTGAAGAACGTAAGTATTCCTTTTTTTTTTTAACGTGTATTTATTTTTGAGAAGGAGAACTCACGAGTGGGAGGGGGCAGAGAGAGGAAGACAGAGGATCCAAAGCAGGGCTAGAACCCTTGAACTGTGAGATCACCACCTGAGCTGAAATGAGGAATCAGATGCCAACTGACTAAGGCACCCAGCTGCTCCAAGAATTCTTCTTTTTTAAAAAAGATCCTTTATGATAGAATCTCATAAATCACATTTTCTTTTTAAATTGTTACATTCCTTAAATTTCATGCAATTCCTGAATTTTTATAGAGTATTATGAAATATATCCCTGCATTTAAAAATGTATAACATAGATAGTTTAGAATAAAAATAGCATGAACACCCATATACTCACCACCCTGTGTGAGAACTAGAATTAATACTTGTACCTGGGATGCTTTCTATATATCCCTGAGTGAGTGTGTTACATGCCCTCTGCTCAGTATTACCTTGCTTTTCTTTAGTTTTATCACATAAAGATACAGTATACAGCTTGTTTTGGAATTTTATGTTAGTTGACTCACGAAGTATATGCTATTTTGTGACACTTTTTCATGTTTTTGTGATTCATCCATGTTGATACTTGTGCCTATAATTTATTTTATATATTGTATCATTAAATGATATACCACAATTAATTTATCCATTATATTGCTAGCAGATATTTGGGATGTTTCCAGTTTCTAAAATCTATTTCCATTTTTACCATCAATGTTTATTTTTTAAAAAATGTCAAACCTCAAGATTCTCATCAATAATTATAAGAAGATAATTATATGGGGATAATTCACTCATTAATGAGGTATTACCTGTCAGAATGGCTAGAATAAAAAAAGACAAGAAATAGCAAGTATTGGAGAGAATGTAAAGACAAAGGAGCCCTCAGATACACTGCTGGTGGGAACATAAATTGGTGGAATTGATGTGGAAAAGTAGCATGAAGTTTCCTCAAACAGTTAAAAATATAACTACCAGATGATCCAGTAATTCTACCACTGTACTTATCCAAAAAGAAGAAAAGACTAACTCAAAAATATATATGCATCCCTATGTTTATTGGAGCATTATTTACAATAGTCAAGGTATGAAAGTACCCCAAGTGTCCACTGATAGAAGAATAGATAAGAATACCTACACAATGGAATATGGAATTTACTCAGCCATAAAAAGACTAAGATCTTGCCACACAGACACATACATACATACATACATACATGTACACAATGGAATATTACTCAGCCATTAAAAGAAAGATCTTGCCATTTGAGACAACATGGACAGATAGGGTATTATGCTAAGTGAAATGAGTCAGACAGAAAGACAAATACCATATGACTTCACTTATATGTGGAATATAAAAAATAAAGCAAATGAATAAACAAACAAAAATGTAGGAATATGTTAATAAATACAGAGAACATACTGATGTTTGCCAGAGGGAAGGGGAGTAAGGGAATAGGCAAAAAGAGTGAAGGAGAGTGGGAGATACAGGCTTTCAGTTGTGAAATGGGTAAGTCATGGATATGAAAGGAGAATAAAAGCATAGGAAATATAATCAATAGTATCATAATAGCGCTGTTTAGTAACAGATGGTAGCTACACTTGAGGTGAATATAGCATAACGTATATAGACTTGTCAAATCACTATGTTGTACACCTGAAACACTGTGTGACAACTATACTTCACTGAAAAAAATTAAGGACAAACCCCCCCAGAAGTTGAAAGAATAGTAGAATATACCCTTCACTTTTTAATCAAGTTAATCTAGCCATATTGTAAGCACTTTTCTCTGTATTAAATATTGTGAGATACAGAAAAATCTATAGTTGAAGGTAAATTCATAGCTCATAAGTTCCACCAAGAACTTCAGTTATCTGTCATGTACCATTAGTGTCTTTTATTCTAGAATAGTTCTTCAGCATTTTGGAGAATGCTTCAGAATTTTCATTTAGCTGATGGCTTCCTCATTTCAATATTTATGTTAAAAATCTTTGTAAGAAATACTTCATTGGTGATGCTGTGTCCCATCTACTGCATCACATAAATAGGCACAATTTATCAGTTTATCTCATTATTAGCGATGTTAAGATTATTGGTTAAGGTGATACCCATTGTATTTTTCCACTATAAGTGTACCTCTCGACTTCACAATTCATAACTAATGTGAGATAATAGTTGGAAGCTCTATAAATACCTTATTCCAAAACAAAATTTCACCCAATGATTTCAGTATCCATTAACAATTCTTTCTTTATTCAGTCACTACCATGCTGTTTGTAAAATTGTGACTTTGAAAGTTTCCATTAATGGGGCACCTGGGTGGCCAGTTGGTTGAGTATCTGACTCTTGATCTGGGCTCAGGTCATGATCCAGAGTCATAGGACAGAATTCCATGTCAAGCCCCATGTCTTCCGTGAGCATGGAGCCTGCTTAAGATTCTCTCCCCTGCCTTCTCTTCTCCCCAGTTTGTTCTCTCCCTCTCTCTCCCTCCCTCTCTCTCTGTCTCTCTCGTTCTCTCTCTCTCTCTCCTTCTCTCTAAAGGACATAAAATACAAAAAACAAGAAACCATTAAACTTTTCATTATTCTTTCTTCATTCTGTAAAAATGAGCACTTTCCTTTCCTTTCTACACCTGTTTTTTTTAAAAAAAATTTTTAATGTTTATTTCTGAGAGAGAGAGAGAGCGCACAAGCAGGAGAGAGGCAGAGAGAGGAGACACAGAAGCAGAAGCAGGCTCCAGGCTCCGAGCTGTCAGCATGGAGCGCAAAGCAGGGCTCAAGCCCACAAAACACGATATCATGACCTGAGTTGAAGTCAGTCGCTTAACCGATGAGCCATCCAGGTGACCCCATTACACACCTCTTAATTTTGATTAATTGTAGGGGCACCTGGATGGCTCAGTTGGTTAGGTATCTGACTCTTGGTCTTGGCTTAGGTCATGATCTCATGGTTCGTGAGTTCGAGCTCCATGTGGGCTCTAAAAGGCAGCTTGGATTCTGCTTGGGATTCTCTCTTCCCCTCTCTGCCCTTTCTCTGCTCAAGTGTGTGCTCTCTCTTTATCTCAAAATAAATAGGTAAACTTAAAATTTTTTAATGTAAATTTGTTTAATTTTATAATATTCACATATTAATCAAAATAAAACTGCCATAACTATAAAAATAATCTGTGAAGTAGGGGGTGCTTGGGTGTCTCAGTCAGTTAAGTGTCTGACTCTTGATTTAAGCTCAGGTCATGATCTCACCGCTTGTGGGTTTGAGCCCTGTGTCAGGCTCTGCACTGGTAGTATGGATTCTTTAGAGACTAAAAAAATCCATTATTTCTTAAGAGAGTAAAATCACTGGAATATTTCTTTTTAATTTTTTAAATGTTTTATTTATTTCTGAGAGATAAAGACAGCCTGATCCAGGGAGGGTCAGAGAGAGAGGGAGACACAGAATCTGAAACAGGCTCCAGGCCCTAAGCTAGCTGTCAGCACAGAGCCCAACGCGGGGCTCAAACCCGTAAACTGTGAGATCATGATCTGAGCCCAAGTCGGACACTTAACCGACTGAGCCACCCAGCACCCTGAAAAAACACTGGAATATTTAACCATTATAAATTTGTATGCACCTAATAATATAATCTCAGCATTACAATGCCAAAGTTCATAGAACAGAAAGGAGAAATACACAAACCGATAATCATTATGGGTAACTGATAGAACAAACAGGCAAAATATCAGTAAAGATAAAGAATATCTAATAACACCCGGCAAATTTTATTTAATTTGAACCACCAAATACAGATTGACCTAATACACTGATCAACTGTAGGATATACATTATTCTGAAGTGCACCTATAACATTTACCACAATTGGGCAATATACTGAGTCATAATACAACTCAAAAAAAAAAACCCTTTTTGGGTTTTTTACTCTTAATAAATGTCAGAGGAGTAAAGTTAGATATAAATAATGCAGATATAGTTAGGAAGTTCCTAAATGTTGAAAGTTTCAAAAACCATTTTTAAGTAACCTATTAGTCTAAGAAAATAATATATTAGAAAATAAGAAAGGCTGAAATCTAACCATTCCACTCAAAAAGTTAAAAAGGAATAGTAAAAGAATTCCTAAATAAAACTGAAAAAAAGGAAACAATGAAGACAAGAACTGAAATGCATGAAATAGAAATCAAAGAGAGAAGCAAAAAGTCCAATATTTATTCTTTAAAATGACTATAAAATTTGTGTAACCCTAGCCATATAAAGAAGTACACAAATGTCTAATATAAAGAATGAAAAACAATGACCACAAATATATGTTCAGATCCTAAAAAGATGAGGAAAATTGAATAACTTCAAACCAAAATATGTGAAAATATAAAGGAAATGGACAAAATCCTTATAAATACAAATCATCAAACTTACACAAGACAAAAAATTAGAATGAAGAATATATATATCTGATATATATATCAGATATNTCTCATGAGGAGTGAGAAAACTAAGGTAGGGTGGGAAAAATGCCATGTAAGACTGTGGTCTTACAAGACTGAGACTTGCTTCAATTTTACCCAAGAGAGAAGTTCTGACACAAAAATTACACAACAGAATCTCATCCTGATGCAAGGCACTGGGGAATGGGGAAAGCTGACCTTTTATACTTGTGTCACTTAGTTTGACCAACGACAGTTACTGTCTGTCCCAAAGCCAGTGGGATAAGAGTGTACTCTACCAGGCAAGCTGACTTCCACTAGCTGAGGGCAATACTCTGGCAGTTGTAGACAGTTACTAGTCAATCACAGCAGGTACGGTGTGGGTATCATAGTAGGTTCACTTTATACAGTCAGAGTTTCTTCAGGATTCCGGTTGGTGACAATTGCTGGAAATATTATGAGAGGAGAATTAGCAAGGCAGATTATAGCTCCACTGCTATAGTTGGTTCTGAGGCCATAACATAATCATCATCTCCCTCTTCTGCTGCCCATTCTAAATTTCCATGAACTCTGGCTGCCATTTGTACTAATCTAGATAGTCTGACTGGGACACTGACCTAGATAGGTGAATCCTCAAAGGACTCTGGAAATGTCTGGAGACAATTTGGGTTGTCAAAACAGGAGGAGATGCTATTGCCATCTAGTGGGTAAAGGCCAGGGATGCTGCTAAATACCCTATAATGCATAAGACAACTCCCTCCACAAAGAATTTTCTAGCTTAAAATGTTAATAATGCTGAGGTGGAGAAATCCTGCCTCAAAAGAGTTAGGGAAAATTCTTACGGGTTTGGGGAGTTTTAAGGTTTCCTTTTGTGCAAGGTGCCAGTGACTTGGCTTTTTGCAGACAGGAAACTGGAAATATTCACCCAGACCAGCCTCCCAAAATGTCCCTTTACTTCAAGTAAAATCCCACTGGAGAGTGAATCAGGAGAATTAGTTTTGAGAAATGGCTCTTCTATAAACGAGTTCTGTTTCCCGAGGCAAGTCTCATCAACTCTGGGCTCAGATTTTCTCATTCATACAAAAAGGAGAATTATCTGATCTTCATATGGTCCTTTCAGTTCTGACCTTCAGTTCTTTGTGACTAAATACTTCTTGGGGGAGGGAAACTAACACCGGAAAATCAGAATCATGTATTTATATCTTTGTTAAGCAGCTTCATTTATAAAAGACAGCTGCACAGGAGAGCAAGTAGTAATGACTGTTGTAAGAGGGGAGCATGTAAGCCTAATNGTGGGAAAGCATTGAACATGAAGGCAAGAGGGTCCAGAAATAAAAACGACCATTATTCTAAAGCTGATCTGGTAACCACTATAACCACAACAGCAAACATTTGCACAGGGCTTTATAAGCATTAGATACTTTAACTCTTTCAGCAACCTCATGAGATAGGAAGTGATATCTTAATTATCCCCATATTACAAATAAAGAGCTTGAAGTTAAATAAGACAACTGGATGTTTAAGTTCCTGTGCTGAGTGAGAGATAGATTGGACTTAAACTGACATCTTCTGATTGCTAAATCCTTCAGAACATCGGAAGAAAATTGGATTGAGAGTCTCAAGAGCCTGAAGACCCCAGTTTTAGTGTAGTTCTGGCTTTTCCAGCTATGTAAAAGCTTGTTTCTCCATATCAAAATTATTTGATTCCTATGCTGGGGGAGGTTTCTCCATCTTCTCTGCACTCATTAATTACATCCCCCTGAGCTTGAAAGGGGTGATTCACTTTAAGCATTTCTAAAAAATAAATAAATAAAGTCTTGCCAAAACACAAACATTAGTTCTGCCACATTATTCTTCAGGTCCATAGGCCATGTCTCAAAAACCTAAGAGAATAATGCTTATAAATTAACTCTGGCTGTGAAAGGTTTTGAAAGAATTATGTTCCCATAAAAGCCTTAGAAAGCATGGGTTTTGTGTCAGTATATTTGTATGACCCTCACTGTGTGCTAATTATCAGTTATTTTTAAAGTTGTTTTATACTGAGTTTTCTACACAGCAGCTTAAAGAAAGATTCTTGGAAAATATCCTGGATTTCTATCTGCAAAACCTTGGAAAGCTCTATCACACATTTAGTGATATTACAAATATTATGGTTTTAAATTCACCAAAACTAAAGAGATTTGGAGATACTAGAGTTTGGGAGTCAAATTTTTGTCTTGGTTCACTGGAGATATTATAGAGGATAATGTAGCATCTGGGCTGTAAGGTCAAACAAGTCTATGATCCTCTATATATCTTGTGCCCCACTGCATATCTTTATGCATTTATTCTAGCCACATTGCAACATAGTTTTTCAGGTAGGCCCTGACTCATTTTGCATTTACACCATTTCACCTCCATAACACGCCATGCATCTTTGCTTCTCACCCCATGACTTCAATGCCAAAGCATGAATGGGCCTGGAATGGAGCTTTCTCAGCACAACTCATATACAGCTGCATAAGCTGGATTAGCTCTGAGACAATGCTCAGTCAATCTGGGATGGGAGCCAATGGATGAATACACTTCACTGTCAATCCTTGGATTCATGATTTTGTAAGGCATTTCATAGGACTTTGAAAGATCCCAGTAGGACTGAACTCTAGGTTCCCTGATGGTAACCAACTGAATAATGATCTCTTACATTAACTTTGTGTCCTTCCCTATTAAATTATGTGCAGTTACCTCTATTCCTTGACACAACCTCCCAAATAAACTACCAGTTCATAAGTCTGTTTAACAATCTACTATTTTGGGGGAATGGGTAGAATACAGATCAGGAAAATTGATACTAGAAGTAGCCCAAGAGGTTGGTAGACTTTCAGGATGAGATTCTAAATCCAATCATTAACCAACTGTTGGTGACTGACCTAGGGGACGGTGATAGCACCGGGGACACTGTTAACATCACAGTTAGAAATACTGTCACCTATGTTGTGTTGGCATGATACACATATGGAAAGTAAAGTCTGGGGTAATGTGGGCTATTGAACAGAATAGGCAGCACTCATAATTATAAGGCAGAGTTCTATTCGTTGCATTAGAAACACTAATAAAGAAGGATTGGTTTGGTTAGACAACGATCAACTGAGAGTTAGCTATGAAAGCCATAAAGGCCTCCACAGAAGAATTTAGACAAATCTGTTTCTCCCACTGTAACAGGGCAGCTTAGTTGAACATCAGATCCTAGATTTATTTAAGAATAGAGTGTTTATTGTNTGAGGACTGATGGATGTAGGGGGGAGGGGGGAGATGGGCATGGAGGAGGGCACTTATGGGGATGAGCACTGGGTGTTATATGGAAACCAATTTGACAATAAACTGTTTGTAAAAAAATTAAAATAAATAAATAAATAAATAAAAATTTAAAAAAAGAATAGAGCATTTACAAGGAGACTAACATACAGACTCAGTGTGACTCTAGTACCAAGGGGTCCTTATAGAGGAGAGATGAGACCCTGATACAGGCTTTGGGAATATGTGGGTGGACAAGCTTAAGAAGGTACAACTTCCAAACTCTCCTAATCTTCTATGCCAGCAGAAGGAAAGCCTTCCCAGCTTTGGGGAGGACAGCAGCCTTCCCTTGCCTGAAGACCATGTAAAGAACTCATCTGAGGTAAATGCCTTATGAGACTCTGTTTGCCTTCCTCATGATGCATCATGTCTCTGCTCCTTCCCCACAAATTGATACCTGGAATCAGGGCTCTTCAAAACTGAAGGAAAGAAGCAGAGTCTATTCTCTGGAAGGTAACAACTAACTTTCTAAAAGAATTGCAGATTTCGGCTTATCTGTACAATGAATCATGAGAGTTCCCCTTGGATTGAGGGCAGAATATAAGACAAGATGAAGAGACATTATTCACATAGATGCACTCTCCCATGACACAGAATTTAATATGCTAGCCTGAACACCTAGAGCTAATTCTAATACACTGCTGGAATGGTTCCTTACAACTCTAATATTCTGATAGTCTACAGTAATTGAAGTCAGATATGGGAATTGCTGTGAAAGTTTTAATCAANTGTAGCAACATGGATGGACCTTGAGGGTGTTATGCTGAGGGAAATAAGTCAGGCAGAGAAAGACAAATAAATGCACACATTTTAAGTGTACAGTTCCAGGAGTATTGATAAATGCAGGCACCACTGTCTACCCTAATCAGTATAAAAAATGTTTTCATCACTATAAACAGTTCTTTTGTGCCCTTTGCAGTATATTACCCCCACCCTTCACCGCAGGCAACTATGGATCTGATATCTATCTCTGTAGATCAGTTTTCCCTATTCTAGAACTTCCTATGAATAAAATTATATGGTATATACCCCCATATGTTGGATTTTCTCTTTTTTCACCCAACATAATGTCTTTGAGTTTCAAACATGTTATCACATGTAACAGTAACTTATGCCTTTGCATTGCTATTTCTCACTTTTGAAATATACCCCAATTTGTTTAATACATTCACTTGCTGGAGGACATTTTGGTTGTTTCTAGTTCTGAGCTAATTTAACAATCTGCTATTAACATTCCTGTCAAGTCAATGTAGAAGTATATTTTCATTTTTCTTGGCATTCTTCATACTTAAGAATGAATTAGTAGATTATATAGAAATAGGTATATGATTATTTTTATAAGAAACACTGTTTTCCAAAGTAGTTGTATCATTTTACATTCCCACCAAGAATGTAGGAGAGCTCTAGTTGCTCTTCATCTTTACCAACTTGGTATGATCAGTCTTATTAACTTTTCAAGTTCTTAATTTTAAGTATTCTAACAAGTGTGACATGGTATCTTCATGTGGTGTTAATTTGCATTTCTCTAATAATAAATGCTCTGGAAGACTAAACCATTTTCATGTGCTCATTGACCATTTGTATACCTTAGTTTGTGTATATCTGATCAAGTATGTTATCTTTATATCATGAAAGAGTTCTTGGGCTTTGCTAAGGTGGGTCTAAGATATTTGTTACTCTAAAGTTTAACTTTTATTCCTAAAGTAAACTTTCTAGTGTCTCAACTGGATGCTGTGGTTGTTAAGGAGGTATCAATGATGTCTTTCCCTTCTGGCTGGTCTGAAATTCCAGTGTCTCTCAGCACACAGTTGATCTTGATCAATATGATCTCTGTTCTCTATGTCCTGTAGGTGCTATTCTCTGGTAAGACTCTAGTAGTCTTAATCTGCTCCATTGTGGAAATTACCCGCATGCAGGGTAGCCTCTAATGCACTACCGAGTTATCTAACCCAAAGGTCATAGAACAGAAAGATTCACAGAACAAATTTTAAAGGTTTATTAAATTATTTTAAAACACACAGCAAGAAGGAAGGGGATAGAAGTGGAGTAACTTAATATTTTTAAGATAGGTTACAAGTGGACAGAAGGACTATAGTACTTTAGTTCCGGGTTATGTAATGTTCACTTATCCTGTCTCTGCCTCAGCTACATTAGCCTTCTTGCTGATGGTGTGGTTATAAGATCCAGAGTTGAAGTTAGAGCAAGGAGTTCACAGACAGAGGTATCCTGGGCCAATGACTCATGCTTGCTCTATCAGAAAGATGCAGAGGCAAGTACACCTGGCCACAGCAGGAAGTTGTTAATTAGCCTATTGAACAACCATGGGTTTTATTTGCATTTCTTCAGAGTACACACGGTGTTGTTAATCCAGAGGAAGCACAGTCATGATTTGCTCTTCTATCCCTAAGCAGTACCCATATTTGTTCTATCATCTTGACTATTTATTACACCTACCATTGAAGTATCTTATAGGTTGCTAACTCATTTATAATCTATATTTGTTATGTCTCATAAATTTTGCCTGTACATCACTGGCTCCTTGTTTACTTATCTATATTTAACACAGTCTAGGAGCTTTATCTGTGTATCATAAACTACCAGCTTACTTACTATGTTAAACTTTTATAGCTTTCATCAACCATTAATTATCCCATCTTCTATGGAAGATTGAATAGTCTCAAATAATACACCCATATTACATCTGTGCATGTGCAGCTTAATCCTTAGCAAAGCCCTCACCAGATCCAAGCCAGCACCCATTGATTGAAAGGAAGATTGGGTCCTTTTGAAGAAGGACTCTGATATGCCACTATGATAAATAGTCACCTAATCCTTCTCCCAAAAAAATTATACCAGAGTAACCATGTATTAGGGAAATTGGTATACCCAAACACTTTTGAGGGCTATCTAGGTCTAATCTAATATTTCAACAAGGGGACCAAAATACCATTTAGGGGGCTAATGAAGTACAGGTGATTAATGGGGTGTGAGAATGGGTACAAACTCATCTTGCCAACATACCTGCAAGTAGTTAGAGTACTAGAATAACATAATGGCCCATTAAAGGCTCCTCTCAGAGTCAATATCTTGTAGGTTTTGATAACTGTGTCCTTTAGGAGGAAGCATATAAAGTAAACTAAAGTAACTAAAGTAAACAAACATTAATCATTGTATGATGACTCATTCCCCCAATATCTAGAACAAATACTTGGATCTTAAAACCAAAAAGTGTAAGATTGGCACTTATCATCACCATTTTTAATAATCCCTTTGAGGAATTTACCATTTTTCATTCTTAAAACATGAGGATCTGATGGATTAAAAGTCCTGGTTTCCAGGAGAGAAACAAATCTACAACCCTTACTGGGTTCCACTAAAGAAATACTATGGGTACCACCTGGTATTGGGGGCCAGAAGCCAAGATAGTGGTTACTCTAGTTATGAAAAATTGATCCTGATTATCATGGGGAGCAAAGGTTACTCCTCCAGAATAGGAACATGAAGGAATATGTCTGGGACATACTCAGTGGGACATTTTTTGGTGCTTTCCGGCCTAGTAATAATGGTGAAAGCACAGCTGCAGCAAGCCAGCTCAGTAAGGCTCAGACCCCTGAGGTATGAAGATCTGGGTCACTCTGCCAGACAAACACCCTACACTTGCTGAAATGCTAATGAAGGACAAGGAATCCTAGAGAGAGTGGTGGAAGAAGAAAAGATAAATATCACTTAAGTTCATGAGACCAGTAAGAAGTACCTTATTCCATTAATCACTGAATATGGTCTTTGAAAAATAATTTATTGAGGTATAATTGAAATATAACATTATTAGGTTCAGGTAAATATTAAGTCTTTGCAAATTAGCTATCACCTTGAGGAAATTAAGATTTAGGTTTTAACGTAAGGCATGAGCAGTTAGTTCTTAACTGTGCAAGATGTGAACTATATTAAATGTGTCCTGTATCTGGACTTATATCCTCTTAATCTTATATCTGGTTCCAACTCTAGTTTGATAAACAAATTCTATGTGTGTTTTGACTTGTCCTCCACCTTTTCTCTTTGACTTGCTCCTTCTCCAATGTTAAAGTATGGAAATCTAGTCGGAACTCAGTAGCATACAGCTTGTATAGTCCAGAAGTGTGTGTCTGTGTGTATGTGTGTCTGTGTCCACGTGTGTCTGTGTCTGTGTATATGTCTGTGTGTGCACACTGTGTGTAGGGGTTAAAGGTCCCAGGAGTAATACTAAATGAAAAGTAATAGGAGCCCATGGATGTATGTTTTCCCCTGCCAACACTTTGGTGGGCAGTTCTGAGAATTATTTGGCTGGTTCTCTTCTTTTAGAAGCCCTAATGGGATCCAGCTTCAGCGACCAACTTGGTATCAGGTACTTGAGTTTTCATCCTTTCAAGTATATTCTCCCCAGTCTCTCATTCTTTTTTATTTTTTTATTTTTTTTAATGTTTTTTATTTCTAGGAGAGAGAGAGAGAGAGACAGCGTGAGCAGGGGAGGGTCAGAGAGAGAGGGAGTCACAGACGGAAACAGGCTCCAGGCTCCGAGCTGGCAGGCTGCACAGAGCCCGACGCGGGGCTCGAACCCACGAACCACGAGATCATGACCCAAGCGAAAGTCGGACGCTTAACCGACTAAGCCAGCCAGGCGCCCCATCCCAGTCTGTCATTCTTGATCCTCCCAATCATCACTCTGAAATCTGTGTTACCTAGAGGAGGAACCTAAACTAAGATAAACACTATCCTTATAATCTCCTCACTGTGTAATGATGAGGAAATTACTCAACTTCTCTGAATCTCATTAATGACACACAGTAGTTATGAGGATTAAGTGACAAAACATAATGACTGGCACATAATACAAAAGAAATATTAGCTGTTTTTACTATTGTTATTAAGCTTTCCCTAAAATACAAAATTAGGGCCCTATAGCGCATGTAGTAAAAATTCAGCAGTGCTGAAATAAGAACAGTCTGATTTGAAAATAAGATCAAGACATCCTCACTGTTTTTATTCCCTTTAATATGTAAAGCATCAAGAAATTCCAGGATCATTAATGGAGTCCCACTGTTTACATATACTTTAACTTAAGAGATCTACATGAAGTTAAGATTTCTAATGGCTTTAACTCTTGCACGCACATATAATGAGCCACAGAAACCTTATGCTCTATTCCCTAGGCAGTTTGTTCAAAATGCCAATTTCAGTACAGGTTTGGCTTACAAAAAGGTTCATATAGGGGCGTCTGGGTGGCTCAGTCGGTTAGACGTCCGACTTCGGCCAGGTCATGATCTCATGGTTTGTGGGTTCGAACCCCACGTCAGGCTCTGTGCTGACAGCTAGCTCAGAGTCTGGCTCCTGTTTCAGATTCTGTATCTCCCTCTCTCTCTGACTCTCCCCTGCTCACGCTGTCTCTCTCTCTCAGAAATAAATAAAACATTAGAAAAATTTTTTAAAAGATTCATATATATTATCTCTATAAATACATATGTATATGTCATATACATATATATGGTACACCTTCTAGTTTAAATATATATACATGTATATATATATCTCTTCTAGTTTAAATTTGAATGTTTTAAAATCATAATATTAAGAAAACATTTCATTTCACTTGGCACTATAACATTTATAAGAAATTCTGCATCAAGTCTCCGGTGTGCCACTTTCTATAAAATCTCAGATCACTTAACCTCTCTAAATGACATATTATTCATTTTTTAAAAATGAGTATAGAAGTAACACTACCTTCACAGAGGTTTTAGCAGGGTTAGAGGAGAGGTATATGAAAGTGCTTTTTGAATTAATTTTTTAAACAAATATTGAGCATTAAGAATTTTACTTGTACATGCACATACAAATATCTCCTGTTGGATTTATGCACCAAATGAACTAAATTTCAAAATGAAAGAGCTTTCTTTTCCTTTCTCCTCTCAAATTCTCCAGTGATTTTGAGCTCATGTCTATAGCGTGCAAACTGCAGCCATCTTGACTATGGGCAAGAACCGGTCTCTTCCAGTCAGCCAGAAGTGTGGCTGCATGGGATTGAGAGCCAGGTCCGTTTTAGTGCCTAATGTATACTAATCATTTTGAACCCCTTACCTTCCCACATAGTGTAATAGATCTCTGTCTCACAGGGGACAGTTACAAGGTGCTCTTCCCCACATCTTGATTTCTTCAGTGGGCTTGTAGGACCCACAGTTCTTTTGAATCAATAAGCTCTCATAGATTAAGAACATTTGGGAGTGAATGATTTTTGGCAGATAGGGGATCAAAGGCAACTTCAAGGAAGAGGCAGCATTTGATCTGGACTATATAGACTTTTAAAAGATAAAAACAGAATGAGGGCATTTTGGACAGTGGAAAGAGCATTAGTAAAGACACAAGGACATGGAATAATATCCAAGAAGATTAATTTAAATATAGGGTGTATTGGGTATTGAGGCCAAGAGAGAAGAATAAGCAGTATAAGTAGGTTAAGATCAGGTAATGAAGGTCAAATATAAAGAGTACTTTCTATGTAATACAGAGCCATTTGGAATTTAAATTGGGTTGAGATGGCATAATTAGAGCTGAATTCTAAATAATTAGGGCCTGAATGGGACATGGTCATTGAGATGGGCAAAAAAAAAAAAAAAAAAAGGAAGCCTTTGAGACATTGTAAAGGAAAAAGATGGACTTAGAAAGTGTTTTTGTGAAGATTAGGAATATAAAATATATTTTTTAAAATGGCTGAGGAGTTAAACTTTGGTGGCTAGGGAGGTAGACTGTTAACCAAGATAAGGAAGAGTGAAGAGAAAACCTACTTTGGGTACAGGAAGGAGAAGCAAAATGTTGGGCTTGATTTATTGAATGACTGCGTCATTTCCTCATTCGTATTGAGGTATAACATATATGTAGTTAAGTGCATAAAAATGTGTTAATCTTAAGTGAATTTTCATATGTAAATATTGAAGCCATAACCCAGATCAATACAGACTATTTCCAGCACATCATAAGGTTTCATCATCCTGTTGTGAGTCAACAACCATCCCCGTCGGTGAATTCTGAGTTAGGCTCATTTTATATCTTGATTATTAGTATTATTAAACAAATATTTACTGGATGTATAATAATACCAGGAAAATATGGGGAACAGACACAGTTACTTTCTTGGCCCCAAGAGATTCTTTATACATGGTCTAGTGCAGTGGTTCTTATGTTACTACACATAAGAGTCACCTGGGACTATTGTTGAAACTAAAATTTTTAGAGTAGAGCCTTATAATATCCATTTTTCTTTACTGGAGGGTAACTTCTTTTCTTTTCTTTTTCTTTCCTTTTCTTTGCTTTTATTTCTTTTCTATTCTTTTCTTTCCTTTCTTGTTGACATATATTAATTTCATGTGTATAGCATAGTGATTCAGCAATTACAAAGGTCATGAAATGCTCATCATGGTAAGTGTAACTATTGTTATGACACACAGCTATGATTGACTATGTTGTCTATGCTGTACTTTTCATCCCCATGACTTATTCATTTTATAACTAGAAGTTTGTACCTCTTAATCCTTTCACCTGTTGCCTCCACTCTGGCAACCACTAGTTTGGTCTGTACTTATGAGTCTGTTTCTCTTTTGTTGTTATTGTTGTTTAATATTCATTTTTAACAAATGTCCTGGTTTCTTTTGAAGTAGATGATCCTGGGGTCAGACTTGAGAAACACAAACCTACTGAGTGGAACAATAAGGCCCTATAATCCATGCTAAGGAATCTGGACAAAATCCTGTGGACTTTAGGGAGAAACTAGAGCACTGACAAAAGGAATAACCAAGTCATGGTTTATGTACTTGGAGATGACTCCAGTGGCAGAGTGAGGAAAGGATGGCCTAGAGGGACAAGGACTGCTGTCGGAGGGTCAAGACACAAAGATCATTGCAACGGTTCAGATAAGGCAAGAAAAAGGCTGACTTTCCTTGGGAGAAAAGATAGATGCAAAGGCATCTAGGAAGAGCATTCAAAAGCATGTGTGACCAATTAGATGTGTGTGTGTGTGTGTGTGTGTGTGTGTGTGTGGAAATGAACAGGGAAATAGGGAAGAAGACTAGTTGTCTTTAATAATGTAGATAAAAGGATTCACTCAGATCTTGAAGCCACCCTGACCTCTTGACTACTACCCACATTGAAGTGCTGAACACAAAACACTAACACACTTGTCTTGAGTCACAGAGGGCAGATTTTTAGTGCTGAAAACTGACTAGTATTTATCCTAATACATAGGGCAGTGTCAGAACAATAAAATGTTGAGCATTAATGAAGCCTTGTCAGACTTTCAAAGATCTGGTCCTGATGACTTTCAGGAATTAAGTTCTAAGAATGCTTCTCCTGCTGGGGGATTAATTGGTGTTTTCTCAACTACGTTCAAAATATCTCAAGTCGGTGGGGGCAGGGGTGGGAATAAAACCAAAAGAAACCTTGTATTTGACATTGGGAAGCATGCATGAGAGGGGAGTGGGGTAAAGACTAATTGCCACGTATCCTTTCCAGCTTATTTCATCACAGTCTTTAGTGGTGGCAGTAGAGAGGTGACACGGATGGGATGTGACAAGCAGAGGCTGTGTCTCAGCCCTTGCCAGTCAACCCACCAACTTTTTAGGACAGGCATAGAGAGTAAGAACTAACTAGAAGATAGGAAATCTCCATGCCTCTTCAATCCCAAGTCTCCTTTAGAGGGGCATAGACACACAATGGTGATACCAAACAAGGTATCAGCAATACTGTAGCTTATTACAGATTGCTAAGAACTTTCTTCAAGCCACCTACTTTGAGTCTGATAACCGTTCTCTGGAAGCAAGAAAGCGAAGATGTTGATTTCCTTTTACAGATGACAACATTCAACTTAGAAAGATAAAGTGTCCTCCTCAAGGTCATGCACATATATCCTGTTGGAACTGAGACTAAAGCACTGAGTATTCAAAGGCCTGCGTTATTTCACCAAAACTGAGCAGGCGCCAGGGGACCAAGGGCAATCTGCTGGCCTATCCTTGACCCACTTTTCCCTTCTCCTGAAATGCTAGCATCTCTCCACTGAGGATTTGCAATGTCACAGAGACCCTTGGCATGTTAGAGTGAGGACATAACATAGACAAGGGGGCATACAGCATAATCCTCTCGCCCTCCTCATGTACAAGATACTCACATCTTCCAGATGCCACTGACTTACATGGAATTTGAACAGTGAAAACTGCTTTCTTCTTTGTGCCCATATTGATAGCAGAGTCTAATTAAAAACAACAACAACAACAACAACAGCACCACCAGGAGAATCCAGGTGAGTAACATGTATTTTTTTTCCTTAAGGATGTCTTTACAACTGATTCATAGCTCGCTCTTAGCACTCAAATGGAATTGGGAAAAGAAATGACAACGCTGATTCTTGAAAAATGTTTCCTGTTTCAGATATATAGCTGCCATAGCTGTCAGCATTTGGCTTCGCCATCTGCCGTTTGTCACAGAAATTCAAAGCTCTTCTATGTAAAACTTGCTTAAATGAAATTCACTTAAAACAATTCTAAATATGAAGAATTATTTAATTTAGCATCAGACCCAGCCTATGGTCCAGAAAAATTCAAAATTAAAAAAAAAACAAAACTGGAGAACTGGTATTATCATGCCTGCCATCCTGATGCTGCTTAGTTCCCTTACTACATGAGTTTGGATAAACTCCAGAAATGAGCACATGTTTAAGAAAAAAAAAATCATCATTGAAACAGTATGCTGATGTTCTAACATCATACAATTAAACAAACCATTAGGTATAGAACTTCCCATCGTGAACCACATACCAGTCATGGCCATGAACCTGATGGGTAAGGGGCAGAGTCAGAGACTTTGCCTCCCGTTCAGGACAGCACACCTGGAACAGATACGAGTGCAGGATCTGGGGATCACCTTGTCTGGCAATCAGAACTGAGACATGCAAGGGGTGGCAATGGGCTTTAGGGATATCCAAACAGGCAGACAGTGCAGCTGGAGTAGGCAAAGGAATCCTGAGGAGACAGAGAGGCATGGGCGAGCAGCTTTTACATGAAGCCCTCTGGCAGAAAGGTAGAGCACAATGACAGGGAATCCAGAAACAGTCCACATTACCTAGCTGGAAGTACTTTCTCCAACTCTTGTTTTCTCTCTTGTTCTTTTATTTTTTTAATGATTTTTTTTTCTTTTCTATTTCCTATTCCAGGTATTTGCTTAGTGCTTGCATAGTATCAGTTCAGGAGCCAAAGACTATATGTAGCTGTGGACAATCATTTCTGTTACAAAGCTTTCCTTTTATAAAGAAATGATGCCCTTTTTGACTTCTTGTTTAGGGGTACTGCCCAACCTTTCTTAGAAATGGTGAGTGCAGAGAAAAGACCTCAGCAACAGAACTGCCTGGACCATGTTTAATACAAACTGACTCACCAGGGAAGCAGAAAAGCAAGCTGATGACCCACAGTTTCATCTATAAAGCAATGCTAACTGTATATCAGTGGCATGGGCATGCATCTATGTGACCATCCATCCTGTGGCATTAGAAAGATCTCAAACTTAGTGGTGCTTAAGTGGCTCAGTCGGTTAAGTGTCCGACTTCAGCTCAGGTCTTGATCTCACCTTTTGTGAGCTCAAGCACCCCATTGGGTTCTGTGCTGACAGCTCGGAGCCTGGAGTCTGCTTTGGATTGGATTCTGTGTCTCCCTCTCTCTGCCCCTCCGCCACTTGTGCTGTATCACTCTCTCAAAAACAAACATTAGAAAAAATATGTAAAAAAAGAAAGATCTCAAACTTGGATTTAGATATTTAAACAAAACTCCCTTCCACAAGCCTCTATAAAAATATATACATATATTCTTATCAGCTTTCCTATCCATAATCCCTTGGGGCTGTCTTATCCTGGGACCATGGTAAGCAGGTATTTCCAGTTCCACTTATTATCTTGACATTATAATATGGAGAGTGGCTTGGCATCCAAGGCTACTTTGTTCGGTGCCTGCACAGTCCTTCCTTATTGATAACCCTAATGTAGTTTATCTTTCAAGTGTGCTAAGTCAGTAAAATGCTTCTATAATCAAAACTATGTTAGAGGTAGACAAATTTTTCTCATTATACTTACTGATGCCAGCTGGTGTTAAACTGTTTTCAATGCTCTTTGTAGTTTGGTTCTGCTTTTTAACAATATATTTTATTTGGCTTTTATATCTACCTATATCTAAAGTACTATCAGGATTATTTTTATATTGTGTTATATTCTCCAACAAATCATATACCCTTTCCAGCTATAAAACTAAAATTACTAGAGTATCAACCTAGAAAAACATTTTAAGTGTGCTGCAATAGGACATTAAACCTAGATTCAAGGTAAACAGATACCATAGCCATTCCTACTAGAAGTACTGATAAATTTTTACATAGTAAATTTCTATACATTGAAGCTATTCCTGGTTTCCTGGTTAACATGAATCATTTTAAACATTCTAGGCAACCATCTCTCTGTTTTTCTGGTAAGATAAATAACTATTAACAATCCTTTCCTTCTCCAGTCTAAACACTTATTCCTATATTTACCTCTGATTTTGCAAATAAACATTAAGAATCATTTTTAGAGTTCTCCAAACATGCTTCTTCCAATTCAGACCATTGTGAGCCAAAATCAGCTTTGGCCTTAGCAACCAGAACTCTTGTTTCCTGCTCAAAATGTTATTTCTTTGCAATATGCTTTGTACTTCCAGTCTACCTACCTACCTGTCATTGCACTGCCTCCTCAAATCCCTCTTTCCATATCCTCATTCTGAGATGACCCCTTATCCACAAACCCATTCAAACGGTCTCTGCACACTTCTGCAACTTCCTTGCACCCACACATGCTCTGCGCCCTCACCCTTATCTAATTTTCTCTTCATCTCTTTCCAATGTGGCGTTACCTACTCTGTTTGGAACTAGGTCTTTGGCAATTATAGAAGGTATGTTATTAACTCTGCCAGCTGCTTCATCACCTGCACTCATTGCAAGCCAATTTTAAAAATCTTTGTTCTTGGATACTCCGCATACTCTAATTAGAGAGCTTATCATAGGGCTGCAGCAAAACTCTGCTTTGACAATGATCTTTCCTCCTTGATTCCATAATATAAAGGAAGGAGCAAATTGTATTTCAGACATCAACCTCCAGCCCTCATACTATTAATTTTTCTCAGTATGTGTTTGTGACATCCACTTAATACTACTGAGCTCTTTCTTTTGGACCTTACTAAATATATGTATGAAATTGTTTGAGAGCTCCGGACATTGAAGACGGCGTGATGGCACACAAGACCTGTTGTTCTTAAAAGGGAAATCAGAGAAATAAGGTTTGTTGCTTTTTATCCACGTGTTCTCTCTTTTACTTAAGAGACCTCTTTTTCTCTCACATTTTCCAAACTCTCACTTATTTGGACAGGAAGCTGAAGGCGACAGCAAGCCGCTGTGGTTGAGAAGTTTATGTACTGTGTGGCCCAGGAAGCAAGCTTGGAGGGGGCGCTACTGAGCAACAGAAGTACAGCTGACCTTTGAACAACAGCCCAGAGTTAGGAGTCTGAACCTCCATATACTCAAAAATCCTTGTATAACTTCTGATTCCCCCCAACCTTAGCTACTAATAGCCTACTGCTGACCAGAAGCCTTAGAGATAACATAAGCAGTCAATTAACACCTATTTTGTATATTATATACCATATTCTTACAATAAAGCTAAACAAAAAAGTCATTAAGAAAATCATAAGAGAAAATACATTTACAGTACTGCACTGTATTTATTGATTGAAAACCCATGTACAAGTGACCTATGCACTTCAAACGTGTGTTGTCCAAGGGTCAACTATAGTGTCTTCCAGGCATTACAGAATTGAGAAGCTTGTTTATTGGTTTCTTCCTAAAGCCAAAAACTTTTCGAAGTCTCCTTTCAGAATAAGCCTACATTTTATTATACTAATGATACTTATTATACTAATCCTTTCATTTATTCATCTATCCACACATATATACTACCGTTTATTAATTCATTCATATTCAACAAACATTTATTAGAAACACCAATAAGGAGTTGTGCTCTATGCTGCAGACTCACAGAAAGGCAAGGTCTCTGCTTGCCAGAAGGCTCAGACCTAATAAGGGAACCAAATAAGTAAAAAGACAATAAAATATGTCATGAGCATTGTGAGTGCTACCAGTGGAGCTGGGTGAGCTGCCTTTTCAAATCTTAAAAGAAGCATAATTGTGAAGTATATGAGAAACATTTCAGTTGTATATATTTTTACTGTGGAGACCACAGTAAAAGTATTTTAACATCTCATGGATCTATATAGAAACTAATTAAAAAAAAAGAGGTACAAGTAATCCTGGGAAGTATTGTCACAGTGAATTATTGCATGACATTATATGCCAGGAATACATGTCAGGCATAGTTACTAAAATAGCCATTGTGAGGCAATCACGGTAATTATCTTTCCATGGCCAGACGTATTTGTAATAGTCAAAGGAAAATCAAGTTGGCCTAAGCGGGTTGCAAAACTGGAAGAAATAGGGGGAAGTATTCTCACTTAATTGAGCATTGATAAAGGAGAAAGGAAGTTGAATGAATTAGTAATTTAGTCACAAAGATGAGGGTTTTTTTTTTTTTCTTTTTTTCCCTAGTGGAAGGTTATGGGTTTAGGAAAAAAATAAGCAAATTGATGAAAGAGACACAGGATCACCTTTTTTCGTCTTCAGAAGAAAAGAACAAATCTGGAGAGAATGTTATTTCAGGCCTTCTCCAACACTAATAAGAACTTTCTTTTTTAGGAGAGGGACTGTCTATCTAACAAAGCTGAACAAAGACCTGAAGATGCCACACTATCAGTAATTCATAATAACTTTGACAGCAAGAAAAAGTGTAACAAGGGTTTTCAAGGTAGGTGGCTTGCCCAGAAGCTTAGGGGTCAACAGAAATTTTAGAAGTCCCAGCTCCTGAGAACACCATGGAAAGACAGAGAATATAATGGGAAAAGACAAAAAGCTAAGCAAAGCTTAGGAAGTAAGTGGTGATTACAGAAATTATTAGCTTATATTTTTATTTATACTGTTATTTGTGTTTTCATAAATCTTGCTGGATATTGAATCTAGCCTTAAACATATTTACAATTTAATAATGGTATACGTGACTAAATGGAGTCCATTGGTTTTAATCCAGTTAAGCAAACTCAGGTCTGCATCTCTCTGGATGTGCCTATGTCTGCAGATTTTAATATGTCGGTTTGCCTTGTAACCTAAGTTCTGGGGCAAAGAGAAGTCATTAATTTTCAGTTTGTTCAGCTCTTTTCTTGTAGGACAGGAATGATAACTTACAAACATTTTTCACATTGTATCTAAAATCTTTTCTAAGGGTTTAAATAAGAAGATGGTGTGATTTTATTTTCCTTTTTAAAGGATTACTCTAGTTTGCAGAATAGAATAGAGGCCAGCCATCATGAAAACAAGGAGATGGGTTAGGACTGGTTTCTAATGACAATGTAATCTGATGTTGTTAAAGAGATGTCAGGGACAAGGCCATGAGATATGAGGACATCGAAGAACTGAGATGCCTCGGATGGATGGGTCCTCTGCCATGACCTTGAAGTCATTTAGTATGAAAGTGGACTTGGTTTGAAGAGAAAGACACATGGAACCAGGAAACTTTGATAAATAAAGTAGAACAACAAGAAAATACTACATGACAGGATGAAGAAAGGAAGAGCATAGAAAAAGCATGAGATGCACTATTTCATAATTACATTTTTTGACTTTTTATTTTTCTTTATTATTGAGGTACCGTTGACATAAAATGTTATATTAGTTTCAAGTATACAACATAGTGATTCCACAATTATATACATTGTGCAATGTACACTGCAGAATACAATGTTGCACTATTGACTGTATTCCCTACGCTGACTTCTTCTCTCCATGACTGATTTATTTTATAATGGGAAGTTTGTACCTCTTAATTCCTTCACCTACTCCTCCAACCACTTTCCCTCCAGCAACCACCAGTTTGTTCTCTGTATTTCAGTTTGCTTAGTTTTATTGTTGTTTTGTTTGTTTGCTTTTTTAGATTCCACATATAAGTGAAATAATATGGTATTTGTTTTTCTCTGACTGATTTCACTTACCATGATCCTCTCTAAATCCATCCATGTTGTTACAAATGGCAAGATTTAATTCTTTTTTATGGCTGAGTAATATGCTACTGTGTGTGTATATCTCTCTCTATATATATATCTATATATCTCTCTATATAGATATATAACACCTTTTTTTATTTTTCCATCTTTTGATGAACACATGGGTTGTCTCTGTATTTTGGCTACTGTAAATAATGCTGCAATGAGCACAGGATGTGCATATCTTTTCAACTTAGTGTTTTCATTTTCTTTGGGTAAATAATAGTGGAATTATTGGATCATATGATATTTTTTTTTTTAAGAAAACTTCATATTGTTTTCCACAGTGGTTGCACTGACTGACATTCCCACCAATAGGGCACAAGGATCTGTCTTCTCCAGGTCATCACTACCACTTGTCTTTTTTGTGTGTGTGTTTCAAGTTCTTATTTAAATTCCAGTTAGCTAATATACAGTGTAAAATTAGTTTCAGATATAGAATTAGTGATTCATATTACACCTTTTTTAAACATCAATCTGAATGTCTTATACTGAATTGGAGAGAGAAGACACCCATTCCACTTTCTTCCCTTAAAGGGGAAAATGAAGAAAATGTGGCATCTGCAGAACTCCAGGTTTCAGTTAAGGCCCTTACGTGGATGGAAAAGATGGAAAGACTAAAACTTTAGTGGAGTTTATCAATCCTGAAGTTGGTCCAGAAATGTAAAAGATTTTTGAGAAGAGTGAGGAATGAAATATGTGGCCAGATATAAGACACAAAATACCAAAGGGCTACTTGCAAAAGTAGCCCTTTGAATCTTTTGTAGAATGTGAGAAGCAAGAGATAAGGGGATGTGAGTAAGGTGACTACAGCCCAAGAACTCTTAAATCTTGTAGACGCTTTGACTTCACCAGATTCCATGGAGTTTCAGTAGAGCCTGGGTAGCTCTCAGGAGTCACAATGCCGGCAGGTAGCGGCCATGCTGGGCACGAAGAATTGTTAGCATTCGTGTTGCAATCAGATGGCAACATAAGCAACCACAATGGGTAGACGCAAGAGACTAAACAAACACCCAGTGTCCTCTTCCCAAGAAAAATTTTAAAAACCCATACACCTAGTGGCCGCTCACAGTAGGAGCAGGTGGAGGTGGTGAAGAACATTCATCATTGGATAGAAATCACTGACACTGAAACAGACCATTCATCTTGTAGCAGCCATCAAAATTGAGAGGATAGAAGCATTTGCTCTCTTTGTCTTGTGCCCTCTCTTTTTGGGGGGCTTGCCGCATCCTGCACCCAATCCTAAATTATTCATGATTCTTTTGCAACCTTCATTCATTTAAGCTGGTTTCTTTAGTGTCCAACACCTTCCCAGGAGCACTGCTCTTTGGGTTTCTACCTTTTGTTCATTATTTTTCCAGCCCTTGGAACTCTCCCTTCTGTATATGACCAGTGCAGAGTTCTCAATGACAGAACTTTAGGTCTAGTTAGTCAGAAAGATTTTTTATTCTAACTTTGTTTGCTCAGGCAAGAACAAAGTATTGTCTGCAGAGAGAACTGTCTGATGATAGCATAACACTAATTATAATTTAATGCATTTATTAGAACAGAAATCTTTCTTAGGAAAAACTAATTTTTAAAATTATTTTTTTGCAGGTTGCTAAGGGTGTTAGGGCCTCTATTTATGAGTGGGATCATGAGTGAATTACACTGAAATTAAGATTTCTTAGAAGACCCAGGATGGTAAATTATTTCCTGACAAGGTCTATAAGTTGATTTTATTTATATAGTGCTACCAAAGGTAAATTAGTGATTCATATGGGATACTTTCATTAGTTAACCAACACATAAAAGAGTAATTCACATATTTTCTATTATTCCACAGGAAAACTCTCGTGGCTTCCAGGAAAGAAAGATTTAAAAATACTTCTTTTATGACAATTTATTCTGCTACAACCCTTCTAAGTGTCAATGAAATAGGGATGCGAATAGAATTTTTTAAAAAGTCATTAAGACTCGAGTCCCTTTTAACATATAATTTAGAAGTCAACTGATTAATTGGCTTCAAGTTATATTTATTTTTAAGCATAATAATGTCACTACTGTAGGATTACACAGTTCGTCAGAAAGATCTATCAAAAGCAGCTTAGTACAAATTAAGGTGACACTGTACAAGTCTTTGTCAGCAACCTCTAGTGGACCACATGGTGGAATTTAATGTGCACAACTCTGGCTGAAATGGTTGCAATACAATCTTTGTGGGTTTTTTTTTATCCCATTCATTACATATATCAAATTTAGTTTCATATATTAAAACTTCAAAGAATTGTTTTTCAATGATAATAATCACCTAATCTGAAAAGCTCAAAAAATTAAAATCATTTATTATTATGAAAAGGTAATGCATTCCAGGCCACTGTAGTAGTTTTCTGTTACTCCTGTAATAAAGTCCCACAAACCTAGCAGCTTAAAATGATACACAAGTATTATTTCTCTTCCATAGGTCAGAAGCCTGAGTGGACTCAGGTAGTTTCTGTGCTCTGGGTTTCACAAAATCCAAATCAAGTTGTTGGTTGGCTGGTTTCTTATCAGGAGGTTCTGGGAAGAATCCACTTCCAGGCTTATTCGGAGTATCGGTGGAATCCAGGTCCTTGCAGCTCTAAGACATACCCTCTTTCTTTACTGGCTGACAGCTGAGGGCCACACTTAGCTTTGAGAGGTCCCTGCCGAGTCCTCCTACTTGGGTCCCGACTCAGAGCTAGCAACAGCATGTCAAATCCTTCTCATGAGTAGAATACCCCTTAGCTTCTCCTGCCAAATTTCTCTTTTGCTTCTAGCCAGAGAAAGTTCTTGGCTGTTGAGGGCTCATGTGATTACACTGTACCCACCTGAGTAATCCAAGATAATCTCCCTATTTTAAGATTCTTAACATTAATCACATTTGCAAATTCCCTTTTGCCAGGTAGTATAAAATATTCACAGATTCCAGCAATTAGGGCATGATCTCTTTGGGGATGGGACCTCGTTCTGCCTACCACACCCACCAAAAGAAAAGAAAAATGCAAAGTCACAAAACCAAAGATCTATGAAAAAGGACTGCAATGCATGGTACTTGATTTTTAAAAATTCTAAGGGGACAGCAAAATGAATCATGACATGTTCAAACTATAGCATATTAATTATTATGTGGCCAAAAAAATCCTATCTTTAAAGTGTATCTATTCATATCAGAAGATTTATACAATAAAATTTAAGTAAAACTAAAGTACAATAATGTATAATGTATAAAAATCCATATTTTACATGTAGGTATATATAAACATACATGCAAACATGTTTATTTTATTTATGTACACATTTTATATGTATATGCATAAATATTGCCTTATATGTATATAATTTATATGTTACATATGGTATTTTTATTACCAGAGTATAGCAAAATACTAGAGTGGCAATCTCTGGGCAATGATACTATGTTGTATGAAATGTTCATATGTTGTATGAAATTTTATTTTCCAAAACATTAAAATCAGAAAATAAAATGGCACATTTTGAAAAAATGACACCATGCATGGTTTTTTTAGACAAAATGAAATATTCTGGCAAGAGAACCCAATGAGTCACATTACAGACAGACCATAGTTTATTATGAAATTATTAGAAATGGAGATCTGGTACCCTGAGACAAGGGGGAGAGGGAGAGGGGAAAATGGTTCATAACTTACTGACATATCAATCACAGAAAATCACAGAAGGTTCACAAAAATTTGTCTGCAAGATAAAACCTTTCTTGAGTGCCTTTCTCTCCATCCTGCAGTATAAAAGTTAATAGTATCTTGTTTTGTTTTGTTTATATGATTTATCTGGTTTTTTATATGTCTGTAAATAAAGAATTCTGAGACAGGTTGCAAATCACAGTCTCTATAGTTGTTTCAAGTCCCCATGTAGAGTTCCAAGGCTCTTATACCACTAGATCTCCTGAGTCAACATCATTGTCCTTCTCTCTTGAAGAGGGACAAAACAGACAAAGGAAACAATGATCCTTCTCTCCCTCTGGATGTCTGGTAACTCTAACCTATGAGTTGGGAGAAAGAGCTATAGCCCTTTGACAATAAAGAACATTTACCTGTGCTCCTCATACGTTCCCAATGTCAAAAACATTTCAAACGAATTTCTACTATCATCTTTTCCTTAGAACACTAAATCACTGCCAAGACGGGTGAGCTCATTTCCAAGCCCTGTTCCATGCCTTCATATTTTGTTAATATCAGCCAGGCTGCCTTAAGTGGGGGAACACTGACATACGTCATTACAAAGGGTTATTACTGTCATTGCTCCATTTTTCTGAATATCACTGAGAAGGCAGTCACTCCCCTTTGGTCTGAACAGTGCTCTTCTTCACAGAAAAGTTAGCATGCCTGCAAGCCTGTAATTGGATAAAAGGTCTTCTGGAGGTTGAGTACTTTTAGGTGTGATAGACAGGCCACATGCCACTAAGACTCAAAAATAGCAGGATAAAAGGAACAGAAAATTCAATCGTTCCCCATCTTTCCTTAGGAAACCAGACCCAAAAGATTTGTGATGATAAAACTGTCCACTTTATGTGTTTACTTTTGCTGATTCAGGGCTCAAGACAGGAAAGAACTGCATAGAAACTACTCTCATTAGAATGTATTGCAACAAACTGGAGATGCTGTCTTGGTCACATGCTGCAAAACCGGAGGTTTGAGCCTCAGTTGCCTATGAGTCAGTGGTGTGGAAGTCTACAGCAATGGGCTGCAGTGGCACGCCTGGCTTTGTAATTAGGAGAGCCAAGGCAAGACGGGAAATTATTATGAACAGAAAAGAGAAAATCTCAAGTCAGAGACAAGGTAGGAGAGTGGGTCTGATAACATAGACTTCAAATTTTGGTTTTAAAATATGGGGCATTTGGTGTTGAGGAAAGCAAATCCATAGGACTTACTTCAAAGGAGGCTCTGACACAACTGAATTATATCCACAATAATCCACTTGCATAATTCTTCCTAATTACTTCGTCTTGCCTCTTCAGTCAAGCCCTGCCAGCTTTAATGGATGGTATTTATTCATCTCCTGCCCACATGTGTGTGCTTTACTATTATTCTGATATCTAACTATATCCCAATCCTGACTTCAGGTTTGTTCCCCAACATCTTCCCCCCATTGCCTTCGGTAGATCTTCATCAATTCTACTTTATTCTTGGAAAAGACAGACACACTCCCCACAGAGTGTCAAAGGACTAACGTCTACCTTTAGAAGAGAATACATTNTAAACTATTTGTAAAAAAAAAAAGAGAGAGAGAGAGAGAATACATTGCTAGAATATGTAATCAAGATTGATTGGATACTTTTTTAATTTCTCCACTTCACATTATACCTTTCTCTGGTTGAACCTGGATGGTTCTAGAACAATTCCTGGGGAAAAAAAAGTATTGCCATAATCTCTTCTTATGGACTGATGGTTGTCATATGTATAAAAATTACTGGAAAAGTTATTTTAAAAATTGCTTTCAGGACCCAATCCCCAGATATTTGAATTAGTAAGCCTGGGATGGTCCCACTGAGCTGTATTCTAATGAATTATCTTCATACTGAGAAGCACTGCTGTAAACAGGATGGAGGAAAAGAGAGGTGCTCTAGAAATTTGGAGGAAAAAAGAAACATTCTCTGGAATGTAAAATATGAAACTATTTCCTAATGCATGAGAGTATGAACAGCCAAGATCAAACAATCTTTTGACTGCTCTTCACTGTTCTATGTATCTCCCCTTTAAGTAGGATATTCTACTAGCAGGGAGTGTTCATTTCCCCGACAACTCTATTTCCTGCTGGTATTCCGGATGATTGCATGTCTCTGTGAGGCCAAGCTCTTCGGTGACAGATCTGTTGTGCTGGGCTCATCAGTTGATATCGGGCCTTGAGACTGCAGAGAACAACAAAGCCTAGACCACAATAAATAGATGGAACTAATGAAAGCCACTCTCTGGGGCCTCCTGTCAAGGCAGCAGGTCTGCTTCATGGAGTTACCCACTGTATTTGCTACATTGGAGTCACTTTTCTGCATCTTCCCCAGTGGCTTATTCCTAAAAAATACTTAATTAAATTAGTGGTTGTTTTGTCATCTGTGAGCTTTTGAGTGCAGAGACTATGTCTCATCTATCTTGTGTCATTGAAGCCTAGCACAGTGTTTGTTAAAGAAGTGTTGAATACATAACTAGGTGAAGGAATGGAAGCACCAAGAAGATCAAGCAGGACGGGGGTGCGTGGAGGGAGGGAATGCTAGTGCTTGAGGAAGAAATCACCTCATCCTCTACTCCACCTGATTTACCCCAGACCAAATGCTGCGATTTTCAGTCTTTTGTTTTTAGTCACACAACTGCCCCACAGTTTGCAAGAATAGAATATTTGGTTTATACCATGAAAAAACCCTTGTATGTATTTATATTTATCATTTTCTGAAACTCATATTTCTTCTTTAGAAAGCCACTGGTGAGTTAGTGTTAAAGAGCTAGGAATAGGACTGCTTTTTTGAAGTCTAATATATGTTCTGTTTGGGGAAAAAACCACTTCTAGTGTCTAAGAATAATTAACAAAACCTTTTAATTTATGAATGTCTGTGCTCAAAGGTCTTTCATCTGTGGGAAGGAGAGAGAGAGAGAAAGAAAGACTGAAAGGCTAATGGAAAACTGTCGTGTCCTTGGGCTCAGCTCTGGTGAAACATCCAGGAGTGGTACTGAAGAGGCCGGAGGAATCGCTGCTGAGCTCTGCTTTACACATGTGCATTATAAATTGGTAACCTCCATGTTTTAGGCTTTAGACAACCCTCTCTCCCCTCCAGTGGCTATGATTTAAGAATAACAATGTGACATGAACATTGAGATGAGAGGATAAGTGAATAAAGAAAAAGGATGGTGGTGAATAATTAAAAGGAGGGGGAGTGAAGGGGGAGAAAGAACTGACTCATGGGGAGCAAATGTATTCATCGCCTCTTTGTCTCCTCCATGCACTGTACCTCTCGAGCGGGAAAGCAGATTTCTTGACTCTCAAAGGAAATAAAGGTGGCAATTAAATGCTGACAAGAAAAATAATAAAAATAAAAACGAAGAAGAGAACAGAGAGGAAAGACCTCCTCCTCTCTCAACCATACACCGTGATCCTGACAATCTTTTCCCCATCTGTCAACACGAAAAAAAGTCAGAGGATTCGATGTTAAGGGCATGGGCAGTGGGTTTTTGAATCATCCAACAAATGGGTCTAGTTCTTTTTTTCTTTTACACCTTTTTCACTCATCTCTATGAGTCAGTGGCTTATCTTCAGTGAAATCACACAGACCCCTGCAGCAGACCCATGAGGGAGGTCATTCCTGCTGACCAGATCTTGCCCAGCCTTGTGACCACAGCCTCCTCTCCATGGCCAACTGCCCCCACCGGTGCTTCTGCGGTCTCTGACTATGTGTGGATACTGTGCTATCCGAACCTTCAACCAACCCCCACTCTTTACTATGCCTGCTTCTCCCTGTGTTTTGAGTGCTGATGGGGGGAAATGCTAAATCCCAAAGTCCCAGCCTTTCTTTGATTAGTCCGTCGCCACCCCCAGTAAGACTTTTTATTCTAAATCACCTCCAATAATGTTTCAAGTAGCTCTTCTCAACCCCCTGGACCTCAAAAGCTACCCTGGCTCTCTTCATGCCCTGGCACTCAAAAGATGACTATCTTCCTCCTACCTCTAAGGGGAAATCGAAACCATGCGGCAGGCTTTCAGAGAGCTGCCCTAAATTCCTGTCTCCCCAGTTTTGCATCTTTTATGCCTAAAACAAAGGATGAAATGCCCTATCTTCCTCTCTAAATTCAATCCTTAACTCATCCACCATACCATATTCCTGCCCAACCCCACCTCCATCTCTATCTGATCAGCTCTTTTCTTCATCCAGTTACTCCTTCCCACAGGCAGAGTGGGGAGGCTTGACCTTAAGCCTCTGCTTAATATTAATTTCATTCTCTTCTTCCATGCGACCAGTCTTCTGAGGAGCCAGAATGGCCTCTTTAAGTTCATTGGTACCTTGGAGCAGTCTGCCTCCTGGCCTCACTAAGGTTTCAAGTTCACCAGTGATCCCCACATGTCCCAAACCCCATCATTTTGTCAGAACTAATAGTAACTGTTGTCTATTTCATTTGACACCATCAAAACCCCAACTACCCTCCCAGGCCTGGTACAATTTTCTCCTACCCAATTCCTCCCGGCTTTCTTTGATCAGGAGACGTCTACTATTTCCCTTTCCACAGTCTCTCAGCACCCTGCTTATGCCTCAGTGTTTTGCATGCCTTTTTCTCTTACTCAGTTGTGAGCATCATGAGGGTAGGCATGACATCACAGCTAACATACACTGGATTTTGAAGGACAGATTTTCAGCGTGTAAGAGGAAACTGTATTCAATATTTCTTTTTGAGCTTTCTTCCCTTGACTGTTCCCTTAGCTGACTAATTCCCTTCCTTCAGCACCCTGCTTCCCCACTTGTCAATCATAAATTATGAAATGTTTCTCCTTTCTGCCGCATGCCATGAATCTATGTCTTTCCCTCCATTTTTCTTTTCAATACCTGGTACAAACTCTCCCCTTTCTGTGACTAGACTATATTATGGCAACAATGTCCCCCAATTTCACTTCACTCTCCCCTTTCTAACTTCTCATTGCCATACTCATGTTTAATTGCTACTTCTCATAAGCCCTGTCCCAGATCTGTAACATTCAGGGGTTCTCCATTTCCTACCATGTCAAGTCTAAAACCCTCTACCAGATTAGGTACAGACTTGAAAGTAAGTAGTGCATTTCAGTGCTGCCCACTTTCTGACTAATTCCAATATGCTGTCTTCTGGTCAACCAGTTTCCTCCTGAGTCACACAGATGCAACACACAACCTTATCTCAGGGACAGCAGAGTCACAGAGCCATGGATTTGATCCCTAGCTTTTCCCTTTACTAACTGTTGGCTTCACAGGTTATTTACCTCTTTAAACCTCAGATTGCTCATTTGTAAAATGAAGGCAATAATACCTTCCTCACAATCATATTAGAACCAGATGGTGAGCTCCTTATATTCCTTCTCTAACACTATAGCACCTAGCACAGAGCTGAGCACCATGCAGGTGCTCAAAAACTTGGGCAGTGGTTAATAGTGCTTATCTCAACAATGAGAAATGACCTAATGATAAAGAAAAATAGGATCAAAAATAGGAATAAAGGCAATGTAGCTAGAGTGTTGAAGCAGCTCTTTAGGGAGATTAAAAAAATAAAAGACTTGAAAAAGTAAAAGGCTCTGTGGTAATTCTGGCGTAAAGGCCTCAAGTAACAAAGGCTTAAAGTAGCATAAGATGAGTCAAAAGAAAGTTTCCAGTGTTTTATGATATATTCATAGGAAAGGGAGGCAAGACACGCTGCCACCTATTATCTACCATTCCATTTTATTCTTCTTGCCCCTTCAAGGAGAGTAGGACCATTTTCTGCATCTGTGTCTTTAGTTTCAAATGAGGCAAGGACAACGCTATGACAAAGAAGAGTGCTACTATTCTGTTTTCTGTTTCCTACAGCTTTTAAGCCTATAATTCTGATCTTGATCACTGCATAATTATCTTCATGATATTACATCATCATATTATCTTCACTTCATAAATGAGGGAATTGAGGTTCAGAAAGATTAAGCGGCTCACCTCCTTCAGCAGTCCTCTTAAGATATTAATGTGATTCAATTCCTATTCCTACAAGAGGCCAATTGTAAAAAGCTCTTGCATCGGGTTTCTATGACAGATATGTATAATACAAAATCACTGTATGAAAGAGCATCGAGATTTGACAGTCCTAGACATTATCTATGTGTCCCCCTGAAACATAAAGTTCTTTCTGTTTCTGTGGTTGAAATGGATAAAGTCAGGAACATTCTTTGGATTGGTATCTTCCATACCCTCTTACATTTTTTTTTCAGCATCTAAAATAATTAACTATGCTGTCTCAGCTGTGATGAATTGAGGGATCTTGAACGTGAATCTCTAGGGAGAGAAGCTGACAAGAAAATAGAAAGACTTGTGTCAGGGAACTAAAGTTTTCAGGTTTGACCTCAGGAGAATTAAACAGATGCCCAGTGTCCAAGCTTCTAGACAGTCTGAGTTGGCTACTAATAGACTCTGAAGTTTGTGGCAAGACATGGAAATGGGTTAAATATATGCAGAAAGTGGTAATATTTGGCATTAAATATGCAGACAAACGTGAGTGCCTGTGACATTAATCACTTTAAAGCAGGGTCATAGGGAGAAAGGAGGTTATCAGGGCCCCAGGGAGAGAGCTGATGCTCAGACAGATTTCAACAGATGAAAGGAACCACAATGTGAATTAAGAAATTGAGGCACATTAATAATAATATAATAATAATATGATTTAGTGAGGACTATATCCCAGGTACTATTTTTAGGCATTTTCTACAAAAATATAAATTAATTCTTCCATTCAGTGACTCTTTAAAAACAGTATTATAGGGGCGCCTGGGTGGCTTAGTCGGTTAAGCATCCTACTTTTGCTTAGGTCATGATCTCACGGTTCGTGGGTTCAAGCCCCGCGTCGGGCTCTGTGCTGACTGCCAGCTCAGAGCCTGGAGCCTGCTTCAGATTCTGTGTCTCCCTCTCTCTCTGACCCTCCCCTCTCTCTGATCTCTCTCCTAGAAATAAATAAAACATTAAAAAATTTTTTAAAAAATAAAATAAAAACAGTATTATAATCCACATCTATGAAATGTAGTAAATGTTTAAAGCCTGACTTCAGAGTAAATTTTAGTAAAATGAGGATAAAAAATTAACTACTTCATATTGTTCTCATAAGTACTGGAGTCAATACAATGAAGAAATTCAAAGAATATCTGACACATATTAAGAATTGAATGAATGCCAACTTCTCTTTGCTAAAAATAAATAATTACATATTAACATAAAATAAATCAAGACACAGAATACTTTGGTAACTTGCTCAAGGTTACACAACTATTTATTGGTCTGAGACAAGCTATGAATCCATCCCTATCTGGCTCCAAATGCTGAGCTCATAAACAGTGGGCTATGGAGCAGAAATCCAATCAAACCCATGAGGGATACCTAGCGTCAGGGTGGGGTGCCGTGGTTGTAGCATGATGGACACGGAGCCTAGATGGTCATCCAAGCACACAGTGAATAGGACTTTAAGCGTCAAGACTCTGGGCTCTAACCACGTTTCGCAGTGGTGCTCACAACACCGATAGGGGTTGGTTAGGCTAAACTCTGGGTCAGGCAGAGACAACCTGCTGGATGAAGTGTAGCGGTATCTGCAGCTAAGGGAACATGAGCCATCAAAAACTGTTTAAAGAATATATGAGAAAAGGAAAGTTGTGGTTCCACACTTCCTCTTGTAGGTAGTAGTAGATGGGAGGTTTTGAAAAAAAAAAAAAACCCAACTATTTCAATGTAATCAAAGGCAAGCTCTAGAAACTGGATTTTATAAATTATTTCCAGCTGAAGATGTTGACACACTCCTGGTCTATTGGCCAATTTTTAGTCTTACATTAACTAGTAGGCACAAAAATTGTCACTGTGGTGGCTGCCCACGAACTACTACTAACAGTTTGTGATATTTTATTTTATTTTTAAACTTTTTTTAATGTTTACTTATTTTTGAGAGAGAGTGATAGAGCATGAGCAGGGGAGGGCAGAGAGAGAGGGAGACACAGAATCCAAAGCAGGCTCCAGGCTCTGAGATGTTAGCACAGAGCCCAATGCGGGGTTCAAACTCATGAACCGTGAGATCATAACCTGAGCTGAAGTCAGACACTCAACTAACTGAGCCACTCAGGTGCCCCATGTTTATGATGTTTTATGACCTAAGTTTTGTCTTTAAAATTTTTCATCCAACTTTGAAAATGCTTCGTTTGACCTGTGTCTGTGAATGTGTCTCCCACGCATTGTGCCTTATGTGCCAAAGAATTTTCTCTTATTGACTGTGAGAATTAAGGTGTTACACAAAGGGGGATAGGTAGCTCTATAATTTGTCTTGGAAGGGGCCAGAGATATGAGTAGTGCTAAATCAGGAATTTCAACAACCCACACAAATGTTTAAAATGACCCAAAACATAAAAGTCTACTCTTCATGCTTTCTTCACCCACCCTATACGGTGACAGATACATCGGCAATACATTACAGACAACAGGTTCGAACTGTGATTTTTCTGGCACTCACCTATTTTGTTTTTCCTGCAAGTGACCCTTGCTCAAATTCTTTCGAGATAGAAGTTTAAAAAGTGACAACTGTATTAAAAAACACACATTCCATCACCTCTGATGAAACTTAAAAGACTATGAATAACTTAAATAAGTATTAAAGGCATGTAAGACTGCATTCTTATATCAAATTAGATAAAAGTTGAATTGTTTTAGACAAAGAGTTTTTCTTTCTTTCTTTTTTTAGTTCTTGACAGACCACCATTGTATCAGGTGAGCACTGCAGCAAGTAATGATATTTAAAATTAAGGAAACTTTTCCATTTCACTGATGCCAATTTTAACATTTCACAATGAGTCTTTTTGGCATTCTAATTATTGTTCTAATTCTATTAATGCTTTTTGTATAGGATTATATTGGCTCCTCTTCTAATGATCACTAAAACTTCATTTGGAGTTGTATCACTTCATTAATCTTGATTACTTATAATTAATCAAAACAGTCTTCACAGTTAGGTCTCAGAAATGTTTATCAATATGTATCTTATGAATACTTGACTAAATCTATGTTAGCGTTCTTAAGAAAATCTGGAAACTCAATAGGCTTCCTCATCTGAGAGAGAGGATAGCTTAACTGTTAAAATCTTGGAACTTCAAAGTCTGACTATTTGGATTCAAAGCCAGTTCTTCCTCATTCTAGCTGCATGTGATGGGGCAAGTTATTTAACATCTTTGTACTGTTTTAGTTTAATCTATAAAGCAAGAGTCCTGGCAATAATACTGAACTCGGAGTAATTTATAAGTACTTAATGAAATAATAGGTATAAAACTATTATAACTGGGCCTAGCACTTAATAAATATTCATCAAGGTGTTTTTTTTTCCCATTGTTACTTGAGAAATAGAAATAATTAGTAACTTGTGTTATGCACTGGCCTCTGGAATCATACAAACCAGGGTTTTAACTCTTGTTTCTGTTTTACTAACTGCATGGTATTATGCAAGCTTTTTAGTTCTCTTGATTTTTCTTATAGATATAGATAGAGATACAGATATCATGTCCCAAGTTTGTTAGGAGGATAAAATTTTTGAAAATTATGATTAGTGGAGTTAGCACTTATTTTATATTAGTTGTATTATATAAAATGCTATCTGGAAATAATTTATAGTATTTGACTTTGATATTTTCTTATAGTATAGATAAAGAGATCTATATCATGCCCAGTTTCAGTTCATTCAAGAATATTTGAATGTCTACTATATACCAGGCACTGTGCTAACAACTGGTGATAAAGTTTTAAAAGGCAGAGACATCACCTTCCAGGGAGCTCTATGACCAATAAGCAAGGCAAATAAATGAGAGACAATCAGGAAACTGCCTATGTACAGTGTACTACAATGGAGGCATTTGTACTGGGCACTGAAAGTGTAGGGAAGGAGCAAGAAAAGCTTGTCATACATGGGGAATCTAAGCTGATTCTTGAAAGAGTGGATGCTAACCACACAACAAAGACAGTATGAACATTCTGGCCAGAGAGAACAACTTATGAAAAAGAACAGTTTCTCAAGCCTACAGGTGTGGTGCACAGAGAAGAGATTTAGTTGAAATGTCAGCAACAGGTTAACAGGAAGCACATAGGAAATGGGGATCCTGTGAAAAAGTTCATCCAGGAGACTTGTATGCATTGATTTGAATTTAACAAGGTTTACTCAGATAAAGGTAGAAAGTGGCTACAGAATATCAAGCAATGGAGACAGAAAGTTTAAGGGCAAAAAAAAAAGAGAGAGAGAGAGAGAGAAATTAAAGGTATTTATATTTATATTAACATATTTACCATAACTTAAAGTTGGAGATACATCTGAATAAGTTGTTTCACACATTCCATATCATATGTTTTCTTCAATATTGACAAATACTCTTCAAAGCATTTTTAAAAATTCATTTCATGCTATTAGAATCTAGGAAGTACTAAACTGGCTGCTGTGACCCACACAGAGTGGTTATGATGCCAAAGAATGCCCAATTCTGAAGGACCTAGCCATGGTTGCTGCCCTCAAGGCATTCACAGTCTACCGGAAAATGTAAACCAGTAAATAGCGCATTATATCCCAATGTTCTCAGTGCTCTGTGGTGGCAGGAGCTGATAATGGGAGCACATGAGAGAATGACCATAGGCACAGAGAAGACTTTGGGTTCAGAGAAGACTTTGGGCTGTAATGGATGTTTCACAGACAACCATACAGGACGCAACCTGAGTCCACGCAAAGAACACTGTTACAGGAAAACTCAGATATGAAGGTTCAAAGGGCAGAGGCAATTTGGCTCCTTCTAGGAAAGGAGGAGTTCCGGGTGTCTGGAGCTTAACATGAGAGGAGGGCAATGCACAAAAGTCAAGGCTGGAGAAGAAAGTAAGGAACCGCAGCACCAAGGGTCCACACATCATGTGAAAGAATTTGGACATGGACAGATTTTGAATCGCAATAATATCTTCCTGGCTACCTTACAAAGAAAGGAAATGTTGGGGCGCCTGGGTGGCTTAGTCGGTTAAGCGTCCGACTTTCGCTTAGGTCATGATCTCGCGGTTCGTGGGTTCGAGCCCCGCGTCGGGCTCTGTGCTGACTGCCAGCTCAGAGCCTGGAGCCTGTTTCAGTCTGTGACTCCCTCTCTCTCTGACCCTCCCCTGCTCATGCTGTCTCTCTCTCTCTCCTAGAAATAAATAAAACATTAATTAAAAAAAAATTTTTTTTAAAAAAAAAGAAAGGAAATGTTGAAAATCTGGGTATGCTAGGCATCTAGACAGAAATCTAAGTTACTAGACTAGACTATGATCCCTGAGAGCCAGATGCATTGTGTTTTCTATAATATCACCAAGAGCTGGCAGAATGACTGCCAAAGGTAGGCAAGAAATTAAATGCCCAGTGGAAATTCATTTTCCATAATCTAACTTTCTACTACTGGAGAGTTCTTTGTAATCTCTCTTACTTAAAATAATGCTGAAGTGAACATCCCTGCATTTAAATCTTGAACTATATCTATGTTTACTTATTTAAAATACAATCTTAGCAATGGAATTACTGTGTAAGAGAATGAATACATTTAAGGCCCACAATACACTGATCTGGAAGGATATTCCAAATATGCTTTAGCAAGCAAATATTTGAAAATGCCTGTTTCCCTGAATCTTCAGCACAATTGGATTATCTGTAAGTTTGATAATGATTCACAATTACTGCATGAAATACTGGGGGAAGAGCTTGCATCTCTATTATCTATTTATATTTCTTTTACTAAATGTTTGAAATCATGTCTTCTTCCCAGTTAAAAAAAAAAAAAGGCGTATTGATTTTCCTTTTTCTTTTAAATTGCAATGAAAATAGTTAGGCCAGGAATTTACCTGGGACTTAATTTTGGCTAAATCTTTTAAGTTAATTTACCGTTTTAATTGTCATTTTCTTCTACAAAGATGTGTAGATTTGTATTTGGTGGTTAGAATAAAATCAGCATATCTTTTCCTCAGGGCAGTGTATTAGCACTGAATTGTAAGCACATTTTATAAATTAATATCATCATCTCTTTGTCTTATAGGTTTCAAATATATTTCCTATGTGACATCTGCCATTAGTTTTATTCATAGAAATTTTTGACATTCATTTTTTTGCCTTAAAACTTTCCATAGCTTCTATAGTTCTGAATCCATGGCCGAATGGGCCATCTATTACACTTCATTTTTAATTGCTAATAAACACATTTAGGCTAGGTCTTTCCTATGAATCAATTTTGGCTAAAACTTTAGGTTAATTTACTGTTGTTGTTTTTTTAATTGTCATTATATTCCATGCTATAGTTAAGAGACAGAGTTAAACAAACCCCAGAATTCAAATCCTGTCTCTCAATAGCTGTGTGACACTTCGGTGGTTCCTTAATCCTCCTCTGCCTTCATTTTCTTATCTAAAAGTTTATAATAATAGTAGTATCTACCTCACAGAATTTACATATTTGTGTGAAGGACCTGCCATGTCAAGGAACTGATCTAGATGCTTGGAGTACAGTGACAAAGACACGAGGCAACATTCCTGCCATCACAGAGCTTACAAACTAGTGAAGAATGGACAGTAAACAAATGAACACATAAATATGCCATATAATGTCAAGGAGTGAATTAGTGCTTGGAAGAAAAATAAATCCTGATACGGATAAATGTGGGACCAATGAACTGTTACGGTAAATAAATTGTTGTGAGGTTGTAATACACAATATATCTAAAATAGTTGTTCCAGGGCCTAGAATATAATAAATACTTAACCAATGTTGGCAATTATTAATTATAATTTAACTTTCCTCAACTCATAACTTATTTATAGAAGCATTTTGGTGGTAAGTTTCTTTTAATTTCAAGTGACAGGATTATACTGACTGCTTTTTATTTTTGTTTATTTATTTGCTTCTTTTAAGCGAAAATATGGCCCGTTTATTTTGAGCCACTTATTTTTTGTATTTTGAAATTTTTGAGTATTTACTGTGGCCTAACACAGAAATTATTTAAAAAGTAGACTGGAGGCTATAAAGTTCCTATTTTTTGTTTAAAGATGTTCAAATTAGATATCTGTATGTTTTTTAATCTGTAAAATTATCCTCATTAATTATATTATTTAGATTACTGTCTTTTATTTTTTCTTTTTTGGCCTGTAAAGGACCAAATAAGCCATTGACAACTCTCTTTGCTTATCTAACAGTTTTTGATTTATACATTTTGATATAATGATATTTAGTACATAAATCTTTATGACTCATATCTTTACTGTGGATTGTATAATTTATCAGAATAAAATGACATTTTAGGCACTTTATTGTCTTTTGTTTAAGGTTTGATATCCAGGTAGACACCCCTTTTATAGTGTTTTTGATGTTGAAGTATATAATAGCCTGTTACTGAAGAAATGAACAATTCTTCTTTTTCTTTGTTTAAGATCTCTTTCCCATTTTTTGATTTTGCCTGATATTAGTTTATACTTTTCGATGTCACTATGCTTTAAGTGCATCTCTTTCAAGGAGCATAGTTTTATTTAGTTGTTTTTACTATAATTGAGAACATTTTTTAAAATATAGCATTAATTTATTTTCATTTATGTTATAACTGATAAACTTGGTTTTTATTCATCCATCTTGTTCTATGTTTGCTGATTTAATGGAATTTGTTTACACTATATTGATTCTATCTGTTGCTATGTTTACTTTTTCTTTGTGAACTGGAATGTATTCAATTGTTTTTAAATTCAGCTAATGCTTACTTTTAAGTAAGAACACATGCACGTGTGTGTGCACATGTGCACACACACACACACACATTTTTCTTTAATCACCATCCTGAAATAATCCATATTTATTCTTTACCCCTCAGGCTCTTCTTGTTCCCTGTGCTCCAGTAATAACCTAATCTCAGCAGCATCCTTTAGTCCAGTGTGTGCAAAATGTAGGAAAGCATTCTAGCTTCATCTAATAGATACCATCATAATGACCATTTCTCTATAACAAATTTGCTTCCATGGCCCAGATGCCTGTTAATACAAGAAATTTGCTTACCCGGTGGAAATGTAGTGGTTTGGTGCAAACATTCAATAACAGTGATTATTAGGCCACACACATATGCCAAATGACTATGAATGCAAGAAAATATATACATATATCTACTTCATAAGGATAAGCACAAAGTGATACCAATGCATTTTTTTTAGCTGTCCCATGATAGAGCTCCCTGGTGTCTCAATACCACCTAGAAGTGCTAATGGTGGACTCTGTTCAAAAGCTGTGCAAAAAGGTAAACCTAATTGAATCAATATTTTGATAGAATGTAGCGCCTCATAGCCCCTCTCCCTGACAATTAATTTTATGCCCAGCTGTCTATAGTCCAATTTATTAGAACTTCTACCTGATTCAACTAAGAAAATAGCTTATGTCATATTTGTACATACATGACTCATACCCCTACTCTTTTCATCCCTTTTAGGAAATCAGTATTTGGGCATCTCCTAGTTAAAGTCTTGGTAAATACAACTTAAATCCAAGTCAGTACAAATAATGTTGACCAAGACAAACATAACATAATGATCTGAGCCAAATCACCATAAATCTATCTCCAAGTTAATAATATTCTATTAATCATCAGGTTTGAGATAATACAGTTGTTCACATAGTTTTGATTTTACCTAACTATGGTCTGGGGAAATTAGGAGTCACTAAGAGCTAAACGTCTACTTATTCTATCATTAACCTACAGTTATAATCAAACTCTATTTGGATAGAAAATTTCATCATGTTTAGTGTGGTGTTTGGACAGAATAAGTTTTTATCATGTATACTGTGGTATTTCTGGGATTTTCATGAAGTGAATAATCTAGATTCCTTCTTGGAGAAAAATTAAATAAATAAAACACATTGGTATGACTGTGATAAAACTCAGAGGCTTTCAAATGAAGAGAGGTTAGAGGTGCCTGGGTGGCTTAGTCAGTTAGGCGTCCGACTTGAGTTCAGGTCGTGATCTCATGGTTCGTGGGTTTGAGCCCTGCGTCGGGCTCTGTGCTGACAGCCAGCTCAGAGCCTGGAACCTATTTCAGTTCTGTGTCTCCATCTCTCTCTGACTCTCTCCTGTTCACGCTGTTTCTCTCTCTCTCTCAGAAATAAATCAAATAAAGAGAGATTAACCCCTAACTTCTAAAGTAGCGCTCAATGGGGGCTGAGGGGCTCTGAATAAGATGGAGTTAAGGAATTTGAGCGTGATCTTAGAAGAGAGGTTAATTTTGTCAAGACGAGATGACTTTTCCATCATTTTATATATAACAGTAAATCAGTTACTGGTGATATGTTCTAATATGTCCGCTAATAAAGGAGGTAAAAATCTAAGAAAGTGCAATTAAAAACATTTTAGTTCTGTTTGTTCTTTGTATTCATGGGTCTGTTTCTATTTTTTGATTGTTTACTTATTCATTTGTCTTCTTTTTTTAGATTGCATGGAAAAGTGAAATCATGGTATTTGTCTTCCTGACTTATTTCACTCAGCACAACACCTTCTAGGTCCATCCAGGTTGTCACAAATAGCAAGATTTGATTCTTTTTTTTATGGCTGAGTAATATTCCATTTATATATATATATATTTATATTATATATATTTTATATATATTGTATATATATATAAAACACATCTTCTTCATCCATTCATCTATTGATGGGTACTTGGTTGCCAGAGGGAAGGTGGGTGCAGAGATGGACAAAAATGGGTGAACTACTCAGAAAGTTTTAAAAGAAACAGATGCCTCAAATTGCTTGGAGTCCTAATTATTTTTCCAAATAAAATAGCATTCCAGTTATGGAATGAATAAGTCATGGGGATAAAAGGTACCCACAAGGAATATAGTCAATGGTACTGTTAATAGCGATATATGGTGACAGAAAGTAGTTACATTTATGGTGAGCACAGCATAACATATAGGCTTGCCAAATCACTATGTTGCACACCTGAAACTAAGGTAATAATGTATATCAACTATAATTTTGGAGGTACTGAACTAGTGCACTGGTACCATTTCTGGTAGACTAAGAACTATTAACAGTGCTGGTAATGGGGATGACAAGCCATGTTAATGGAGAAAGGAGGGACCAATGGTTTCAGGAGATCTATAATGGCCAAAAAGAAGAGTCCGTGAGGATCCTGGGACAGAAGGCTGCCAGATCAAATATGGGACAGTAAGTTAAATTTAAATTTCAGATAACAACAAATGTTATTAGTGTAAGTATGTTCTGTGCAATTCATTGCTCATCTGAAATCAAATTTAACTGGACAGCTTGTGTTTTTTTATTTGCCAAATATGGAAACCCTAGTCAGAATGTTTTTTAAAATTTATTTTTAAGTTTGTTTGTTTTGAGAGCAAGCACAAGCAGGGGAGGGGCAGAGAGAGGGAAAGACAGAAACAGAAGCAGGCTCCACACACTATCAGAATGGATCCCAGTGTGGGGCTGGATCTCACGGACCACGAGATCATGGCCTGAGCTGAAATCAGGAGTCCACCGCTTAACCACTGAGCCCCTCATGCCCCTGTACTCACAAAGTTTTCAAAAAAACAGAAACCTCAAATAGCTTGGAGTCCTCATTATTTTTCTAACCCCCCCAATATTTTCATTACCTTTTATATTTCCAACCATGTATCTTAACAATCATTACATAGCTTGTCTTGGAAAAGCAAAGCTTTTCCCTCAAATTGATAAAATATTTTTAAATGTTTCTGAAAATTGTCTTTTATTATGTTGGAGTATTACTTATTCTCTGACCAGTATCTTAATACAAACACCATTGCCAGAACTTAAATCCATTGAGTCCTTATGGATCTCAAATTCAAGCCCCTTTAAAAGATATTATGTATAAAGGACGAAAACATTGGCTAGTAAATGATCAAATATGTAAGAGAAGACAGGAAGATTAAAAAAATCTGATAATTAAAAAAAGAAAGAAAGAAAACAATAAGTATTTAAATCTGATCATTATAGTGTTTAGTTTCTCTTGTAAGTAAATTAAAATTGAGTAAACTCACTGCATTTGCATAGTTAGCTTAATCTAAGGATTTTCATGGCTTCTTTCTAATTCTCACAGAGCCTCATTCCCTTGTGTCTTTCTCAAGCTTTAAGATGAATGTACCCGTTTATCTTGTCACTTCGACAATTTCAATTGAAAGGCCTTTTAACTGATGTCAGTAAGAAAACTACTGCTATTTGTAAAAAGAATTTGAGTGAAGCAGTTTGGAAGTTAGAGATATATTTCTCCTACCCACTCTTCCCCCAAAAGGAAAATAGTAGCCTCCATTTTTGGAGAAGACAGAGCAAAACAGCTCTAAGATTCATAATTCAAAGTCGAATGTTGGGCTCAAGTGTATGTGTGTGTGTGTGCACTTAAAATTGGAGCAGAGACCACAGCATTAGACTCCAGGAGGTTGCATGTACATAAAAAATATCTCACTAAATATTCCGGAGGCAGAAGTTATCAGTTCCTAAGTCCTCACACAGTGGCTCCTTAAGCAGTAATTAAAAGAGAGGAAGTGAAATGTCTGGATAGGGTCTCCTAAACTCTAGCCAGCCAATTAACTTTCAGCCCTTACACTGCTGATTTGATCTCAGGATGCTTGTGCTATGTTGTGCTCCTGGCAACTGAAGCCCACCTATTGTTTCAAAGAACATCTAGTAGGGGTAAAGTCAGCTGGTTTGCCAGCTGCTGCTCCTCCTGGGAAATGGAGAGAAACTTCCCGGCTTCCCTAAACTACCACCATTTCTAGTTGTTAACATACACAGGAGAGAGTCTCCAAAATTCCAAGTGTGCCTCTTGGCAAGGTGGTCCACAATTCAGTGCTTCCAGGTTGATTCTTTTTAGAGAGCACAGGGAATGTCAACACAATTGGGGGTCAATTGCCTAAGGTCTATGAAATTAGAAGTGCCCAGCATGCTGAAGGTCATATTCACATGGGCAGAAACATACTGTGAATTCAGGGCTTTGGAGCAAAACATAGCTGTGCTATGAATCCTGTTCATTGTTGTTTTTTAGGTTAATTGACCCATAGTTCTGTGGTTCCAATTCTAGGATCATAATTCTGAAAAATGTAGTTGAGACCTCTAGCTGCTTATCTTAAGCAACATCACTTTACTTTTCAGAGCTGTTGCTTTCTTCGTTGTAAGATAGAGGAAGGGTTTGATTAGGTGATCTCTGATGACCTTTCATCACTTTCTTAGCTAGGTGATGCATTTGATAGCAGAAGTCCGACTACAGGGGCTGAACTACATGCAGAGATTTATTTTTTGTCATATAACAAGAGGTATGAGATTTAGTGCAGGGATGGTATAGAGGTTCCCCAATGCCAACAGGGAGCAGTATTCTGGTATTTCTGCTCAGTGAATGACTTTTGATTTAATGCTTTTCACTTGTGATTTCAAGATGACCACTCTACCTCTAGCACTTCCATCCAGGCAGGAGGAAGGGCAAGAAACCAGAGAGCATTACTCTCTAAAGTTTACCTAAAATTTCTACCCCAAAACTTATATATAACTAGCCATAACTGCATCATAGATTCATCCCTAGCTGCAAGAGAGGTTAGAAAATATACATTTTTAATTGGGTACTTTGCAACCAACATGAACATTGAATTCTCTTTGTAAGAAGGGGAAAATAGATATTAGGTAGTCAATTCAAGTAGAATACACGGTAATCTCTAAGATTCTATATTTCAGTCATTTTTACTGTCTATATGCAATACATCTTTTAAATCATTGAGAATGGGGGGGGGAAGCATTAAGAAATTTTGTGAACATAGAATCTTTGCAAATTACACAACAGTTACCATGAATTAGAAGTATGGTTCCAGAATGTTGACTATCTGACTCTCCTAAAAGTTGTTGGAGGATGTATGTCACAGATAAAGATGGTCACTTGCTAGACCAGTTTTTCCTACTCTTTCTTATTTCCTTTCTATGCTTATGCTCTCAACCTCTTTCCTTTCTTATCTCTGCTATCAGAGTTATGCTTGCCAGTTAAAACCTTTTTGAGAACAATTTAAAAAAATAACTTGTTTATTCACATCACCCAATTGGTTCTGTCTTCTGTATAAGACATCCTCCTTTTTTAAAAATAAGTTTTGGGGCGCCTGAGTGGCTCAGTCGGTTAAGCATCCGACTGTGGCTCAGTCGGTTAAGCATCCGACTTTGGCTCAGGTCATGATCTCGTGGTCCATGGGTTTGAGCTCCACATTGGGCTCTGTGCTGACAGCCCGGAGCCTGGAGCTGCTTCAGATTTTGTGTCTCCCTCTGTCTCAAAAATAAATAAACGTTAAAATTTTTTAAAAATAATTTTTATGTTTATTTGAGAGAGAGAGAGAGAGAGACAGCATGAGAGAGCACAAGTAGGGGAGAGACAGAGAAAGAGGGAGACACAAAATCTGAAGCAGCTCCAGGCTCCGGGCTGTCAGCACAGAGCCCAATGTGGAGCTCAAACCCATGAGCAGTGAGATCATTACTGAGCCAAAGTTGGATGACTAACTGACTGATCCATCCAAGTGCCCCAAGACATACTCCTTTTAATCTATATCCAATTTTCCAGGACTGGATGACTTGTGTTCTTATCATTTATAATTTCATTGTTTAATAATGAATCCTTTCTTTTATTCCATTATTTCAGAGAGATTCCCTTCCTGTATTCTTCACTAGCATGGCATATTAAATCATTATTTACAACTCTTCATGCCATTCCTGTATTAGAATTACTTACACATATCCTTTGCCATATGACCTTGTGGTACTAACCTCTGGATAGAACAGACTGTACTTTTCTCCCCACCAACTGAGTTTAGCCACATGTTGGCTTCTGCCAATGGAATATAGGTGAAAAGTAAGTGTTCCAGTCCTCAAGAGTTTCCACTTGCCCTTCTGCATTCCAGCCATTCACCATGAAAATATTTCCTAAATAGCTGTTCACTCAAGTAGGATGAAGAGACAAATGAAGATGACCTGAAATCAATTTAAAGCCTGAAATAAAATGGAGCTCACTTAACCTGAAACAGACCTACCCTAGCTGACCCACAGGATTTTAAGTAAGTAATATAAAGCTTGTTTTAGTGTACTGTTGATATTTTGGGACTTTCTGTTAAACAGCATTATTATGGAAATATCTGTCTAATTCAACTGGCTCAAAGGCAATCTACCTACTTTAGGTTTTCGTGGCTGGAATTAGTGGTAATAAAAGCTGGGAGATGCCTGAGTGGTAAACAGCCTTTAAATTCTGTGGTAATTCCAAGGCATTTGCCGGACCTGTTACTTCTCGGCTTTATTCTAGAAGTAACACAAAAGGCAAAGAGGGAAAAGGAGAGGTCTTCAAAACCTAACCAGATGTACAAAGAGAAACATTGACTAAGTTTCGTTCATTTCATTAATTTGACTGAAGGCATTTCTCAAGTCTATGTGTCTGGCTTCCTATTACATAGGATACCTATGCCTACTCGGCCAGCAAAATTTAAGTATACAAATGTGGTAATTTTTTTCAGAAACTGTGAGCACGCTTTAAAAGAAAGTCCTTAAAAGAAAGGAGGTTTGAGGCATGATAATAATGAATAATTCACCACAGTACTTAGCTTCCAGAAAAGGACAGTTGAGTATTCAGGAGAAAATTGGAGCTGCTCTCCTCTCCATAATTGACAAGTGCACCTTGAAACACACCTGTATTAGCCAGGCCATGGATTTACTTGTGGGCACACAACAAAAACACGACCTCAGCCCTGGATCCTTGCCATATAGCAGGAGCCCCAGGGGAACAGATACACCAACTATTCCAGTGTCCACCAGCAAGGCCCAAACAGATTACTGGTAGGACCGAGGAGAGACTTGGGGAAGAGAGTTTCCTTGGGAAGCCATACTCGGCTGCCTAGGTTGGTGCCATAAAGGAATCCCGAGAGACCCTCACAATTCCTCATCATTACACTTGCCTCTCTGAAGCAAAACAAAGCAGACAGCAGCTGCCTCTAATCACCCTCAAAGGGGCAGTGGCTGCAACTGGTTTCTCTCCCACAGGGTTCTACAGTTACACGGTACCCACTCTGGCATCTAGTCAGCTGGCAGATCTGAGATCTTCTGAAAATTCTATTTTCCATGCTCTGAATACTTGCTGCTGTTTGTAATCATCTGGTGACCAGTGGAAGCTGAAGTCAGGAAGTAGATGTGGTTCAGTAAACCCTCTACAAGCATGAACTCCCATCAAATGAAATGTGGCTTGCACGGGTAACAGGATGACTTAATGTGAAGTTAAGGTAGTTGGATTGCCCACTGAGAAGTTGCCTTATCCTATCTTTTAACCTGCCAGGAAAAAAAACACAACAACATACAAACATGAAAAACATTTTCTTTTCCTACCAAAGGGAAGTCCAGCTTCTTTGCTCCTAAGATCTGGACTATTCTTGCCCATGTGGGTAGGAGAGCAGTTATTAGCCTTGTGTTTCCAGACAAAAGAAATGTTGCTAAGTAAATCTGAGTTACTGATGATGACAAATTGGCTTTATTTGGTATTGATGGTGTAGAGCCAGAGTTCACAAACTCAAAGCCTTTCTAGGAGGAGGCAGACCATGGAAATGACCCCAAAAGATAAATTCAAGCTGACCTCTGGCTTTCTGGGAAAGAGTAGGAAATGGTAAGGACTGGGCATACTAGCAAGTTCACGTTCTACTTAAAGAAGGAAGATACCACTCAGTTCCAGCAAATCACTGTGTTTGGGAACATAGACTTCTCTTCTGGATTAAGGAGCAACAGCAGCAACAGCACCCACAGGCATAGAAGAGCATGGCTTTCCTCCTCTCCTGTTTCAGACTAAAGAAGCCTCCCAGGATTATTCTAGGACAGAAGTAATGCATAGAAAATCTCCACAAAATAAGTGATGGTAGATGGTTCTACTACTTTGAGCCATCTGAGGACTAGGCTAGAAACTAATCATTACATCCAATAAATTATAGTGGTCTGCACTAGAATTTTGGGAAATACTATTATAGTGAATTTTCAACAATGGAAATCCCATTTTCAACAATGGAAATATCTAGGATATTTAAATGGTGTGAGTTTTGATTTGCTTTTATTGAAGAAAATTATGAAAAAGCAATTTGGGAAATGAATATAGAAAAAGGAGATAAAAATGAGTGGTAGAAAAGAAATAAAATGTTTTGTAATGCTACAATAGAAAAAGTAGGACAAGATACGAGAAAGCAAATCACTATGTCAGACCTGTCTATACTTGTTTGTAAGGAGGAAGAGAGCTGAGAAGTGTATAAGAAACAGAGATGGAGAGTGGGGCGCCTGGGTGGCTTAGTCGGTTAAGCGTCCGACTTTCGCTTGGGTCATGATCTCGAGGTTCGTGGGTTCGAGCCCCGCGTCGGGCTCTGTTCTGACTGCCAGCTCAGAGCCTGGAGCCTATTTCAGAGTCTGTATCTCCCTCTCTCTCTGACCCTCCCCTGCTCACTCTCTCTCTCTCTCTCTCTCTCTCTACCCTAGAAATAAATAAAAATATTAAA
>NW_027529168.1:0-134221 GCF_008692635.1 Crocuta crocuta | reverse complement strand
CCCCCTCTCTCTCTACCCTAAAAAAAAAAAAAAAAATTAAAAAAAAAAAAAAAAGAAACAGAAATGGAGAGACACTTATTGAAAAAGATGCAGGAGCCAAAAGCTCCAAATTACACAACCATGTGGCTCTTGAGTATTTGGAGAACTACATGAAGGGGGAAAAAGCCTTGCTTATTAAAAATAAATATGAATTAAATAAATACATGAATTAAATAATTCATAATGATTTAAGAGATTTTAATGTCATTAACTTTTAGAGAACTATATTTATTGATGTTTTTGTATCAGCAGCTATGGCAAACCACAGAAGCCAAACTGTATTAGTTTTATTAGAAGATAATTTATTTGAAGGATATTGGTAGCTCACAAGTCATCAGGAATGCCACAGAGCCAAATTCAGAAAAAGTATAGGGAATATGGGGAGGCAAGAACAAGCCAAGATCGTACCACAGCAACCACCCCTGGATACCACTTCCCACAAATGATCACTCCTGAGAAATAAGGCTTATGATTCCATAGCAGTCTCCACACATAATCTCTTGGCATATCTTTGTTTACTTCCTCAAGATCCTAACTGTTTGGGAGAAGCAACCAACTGGCCAAATTTAGGGTGAATTCTGCATCTTAGCTGCTCTCTACCTGTGGATTCCACAATGAAAGGCAGAGTTCTCATAGATCCCTCCAATATAGGAAGGTTGTTTCAAAATTTCCAAAATGAGCACACAATAAATGACAAATGCCTTTTACATTTATTAAAGGATACTTAGAATATATAGTATATACTAACTTCTTTCTCACAAGAAGAGTTCTTATAAAACTTATTTTATCAGTTACAAATTCCTATGAGGGCTTTCTATTACCTAAGCCACAGCACAAGGGAAAGGTTACATATAATTAAGTAAACCCAGGTGAAACCTGTAAAGATGGAGTAAAACTGTTGTATACAAAGTGACTGTTCTTTCTGTCTAGGTAAAGTCATTATCAGTGTAATGAGTCTAAATTACTGAGCACCACCATAGCAATGGAAGTAGAGGAGGAAAGAAGTCAAAAGAGAGAGACAAAGAGATAAAGACAAAGAGAAACAAGTACATAAAATACCTTATCTCCATCTAAAGGAACAAAGAGAATGAAATGACTTAAGAACACTCATAATACATATGCCTGAAACTGACCACATAAATCATGAGTTGTGTAGACTGTGAATTCATCAGTCACTACTGCTATTTTCAGTAAGGAATATATCTGAACAGGGTAATTTCTGATCTAGCTAATCAGAAAAAAAATATTGAGAAATCCATTCTTACCAAGTTAGTAATTTATTCATTCATTGCTTCTTCAGATATACATGAACACCTACTATGAAAGAAGTTCAAACAACTGAGAAAAAGTAAACAGGATTGATGAGCATAATCATGATAAGTAAGCAGAGGAAAGACATATTTAGGGACAAACAAGAATGTATTAAAATATTTTAAACTAGTCTCATACTTCAGAGAGATTAAAGAAGAAATAGTGAATGGACAAGCTAATCCTAAAATCTTAATGGAAATTCAAGGGATTATGAAAATAATCTTGAAAGAAGAGAAAAAAGTTGGAGGACTTCCCAATTTCAAAAATTACAACAAAGGTATCAAGAGAATATAGTACTAGCACTGAATAGACCTATAGACCAATGGAATAAAATTGAGAGTCCAGAAATAAACCCATGTACACATAATCAATCAATTTTAAACCAGGGTATCAAAACAACTGAATGGTGGAAATAGTCTTTTCAAGAAATGGAAGCTAGAAAAACAAGATGTCCACATGCAAAAGAATGAATCTGAGCACTATAAAACTATAAAACTCTTTGAAGAAAACAACATAAATCTACATGACCTTGAATTAAACCAGTTTCTTAAACAGGACACCAAAATCACAAGCAACCAAAGACAAAATAGATAGATTGAACCTAATCAAATTTAAAAACTTTTGGGCATCTAAGAACACCAAAAGGAAAGCAAAAAGACAACCCACAGAAGGTTAAAGTATATGTTAGTTAAACATCTAGTATCCAGAATATATAAAGAACTCTTACAACTCAATAACAAAAGAGACACATAACCTAATTTAAAAATGAGCAAAAGACTTAAATGGACATTTCTCCAAAGAATATATATATATATATATATGTATATATATATATACATATATATATGGCTATTAAACACATGAAAAGATGCTCAACATCTTTAGTCATAAGGAAATGCAAATCAGCCCACACAGAGATACCACTTAACACTTCACTATGATGGCTAGAATTAAAACAAATAAGCGAACAAAACCAGAAAACAAATGGTGAAAGATGAAGTACATACTACAGCATGGATGGACCTTGAAAACATTATGCTAAATGGAAGAAACCAGACACAAAGGGCCACAGAGTATATAATTCTATTTATGTGAAATGGCTAGATCCACAAGGACTGAAAGTAGATTATTGGCTTATAGAAGCTAGGGAAGGTAGAGATGTTACTGGGACTGACTGGTAACAACATAGGGTTTCCTTTTTTTGGGTAACGGAAATGTTCTAAAATGAGATAATGGTGAAGCCTGTACAACACAGTGGATATCCAAGAAAAAAAAACCCACGAATTGTATAATTTAAGATGGTGAATTTCATTATATAAACTATATCTAAAATTTTGAAAAGAAAACAGGATTAAAAATAAATAATTATAATAAATAAAAATTAAAAAGAAAAGAAATATATACATACATCAAATCATCATGTTGTACACCTTTTTTAAAAATGTTCATTTATTTTGAGAGAGAGGGTGAGGGAGGGGCAGAGAGAGAGGAAGAGAGAAGAGGGGGGAAGAGAAAAGAAAGAAGCAATTGTAGTCAAAAGAATATGGGTCTATGAAAATACTATTTAGAAAGAAACTGTTCTTACAAATTAAAAATATTGACGAAAGAAAACTAAAAATTCAATGGTTTAGAAAATTAGTAAATTGGACCTAACTTAAGATCAATTTATTGACACACAATAGAGTTATAAATCTAATATGTATATAGCAAAAGGAATAAATGAGAAAATATTATATTTAAGAGATCTGAAGAATAATTCCAAAGAGCGCCATGATCACACATATTGTTTTTCAAACTGTAGACTTAGCCCTTTCATGAATCACAATATCAAATTAGTGCTCTACAAGTAGCATTATTTTTTAATGTTTTTTATTTATTTCTGAGACAGAGACAGCGTGAGCAGCAGAGGGTCAGAGAGGGAGGGAGATACAGAATTTGAAACAGGCTCCAGGCTCTGAGCTAGCTGTCAGCACAGAGCCCGACTGGGGCTCGAACCCATGAACTGCGAGATTATGACCTGAGCCGGTCTGAGGCTCAACCCACTGAGCCACCCAGGTGCCCCTCTACAAGTAGTATTTTTGAAAATGAAATGAGATCAGAATGTACCATATACAGTAATGTGCAAATGCATATTGAATAGTATGTAAATGTAGCTCTTATTTTCAATTGTGGTCAAAAGTTTGATATTCAATGATGGTATAATAAAATATCAACTATGTAGAAACAGTGATAATGTAGGAGCCAGTGCAAAGAAACAAAAAGAGACAATTTCCTTACAGTGGAGAGAGGCACAAAATCTTTTAGATGGAAGGACCAATAAAATACATGGGGAACAAAGAAATGCACCTACATCCAGGTGAAACTGCATAATTTCAGGGATAATTCCATATATTCGACAACTAAGGGAGAAGAGACTAATGCAGTGCCATCCTTGACCTTTCACAAGGGGAAAAGAATCTAAACCAAAACTTTATGCCTAGAAAAACAGCAATCAAATGCAAGAGAAAAATGAAGGCACTCGGCGACAGGCAAGAACTTAGGAAGTTTACAGCCCACACAGTCTTTATGAATAAAAGAATTTACTCAAAAAGTTATTCCAACAATAACAACAACAAAAAGTATACAGAGGATGACCTAAGATAGACATTCACATATGACCCAGAAGAAGGAAAGAAAGCCTAAAAGCATTGAAAAAGGCACTCATTAAAATAAGATGCTGAGAAAATTCCTTTACCACAGAGTTTAAATGATACTGGGGTAGCAATTCCTTCTCTGGGTTAAACACACGTCTTAGTTTTACAGTAATACAACTACAATATTGTGAATTACATGTGGTAATTTCATTTCAATTTTTAGAAATCAACTGATAAACTATGAAAGGTGTATGGGTATAAAGTGGATAAATATTAAGAGTCTTAATATAAATATGTTAACATAAATGACCAAAAAATGACTTTCAGGTAAGAGAAGAATGATGGAAAGAAGGGCAATTGTTCTAATTCTCTTATTTTAATATCAGAAAATAAATAGAAACTGTCTAAAGTCAACAAATTTTTAAAAAGCAGAAGTTAAACTCATAACTACAATTTCAACTCCTACTCCTAGCTAAACTAAATATGATAAGATGATGCAAAAAAAGTAAACAGTAGAAATACCTTCAGAATCTTTGCTCATGCACCTACTCTCCTGATAGCCCATGTGAGGAGAAACAGTACTCGTCTCTGTAATTCTGTCCAGTCCTCCTGAAGGAGTATGTGGTATATTAATAGCACGGATGGCTCAATTAATAGGACTTTCTGTAACCAAGGCTTTGAGCCTGTAAGTTTGCAGTCCTCCCCCACTCTGACTCTGGGGTTAGACATGTACCAGCTTTTGGCCTCAAGTTTCTTAGCAGAGCTGATGCAAGCAGAGGCTTGAAAATGCATTTTGCCTTTCCCTTTTTTTCCTCTTGCTTCTCTTTAGTGGTCATGAGAACATGTTCTGGCTAGCCTTATTCTGCTGGATAGACTATATCTCACCAATTCAAACCTACCACCTCAGAGTTCTTTCTGGCCTTCTATTTTTCCCGTTGTATAGATTCCTTCTCTTCAGTGAGTGCTTAATGCCACTGTATGTGTCTCCAGACCACACTGGGTACCTCTGAAGCCCTCAGCCCTATAGCACCTGAGTACCAACCACCACTCCCTTGGGCCCCAGCACTGCTGCCTGGTTGGACGCTGGTTCCTACACAAGCTCCTTAAGTAGGACTGTCCCCGCTTCAGCCCCCACATCCCACCTGCCACATCCTCACCTCCTCAGGCCACAGTGCTGCCTCAAAGCAGAGAAAGAAATGAAAGGAAAGAGTAAGAGAAACCCCAATAAATTTTTCACTTAATAGAATTTATTTGATAAAATTGGAACTTAGAAGAGACTCTCATTTCCCTTCCCACTTACCAGAGAGAACAGAAGATGGGGGGGATTTCTTAAATCTTATCTTGAAAGTCTACTTTGGATGTCTCATTATCGGTGATACTCTTCTACAGGGATTGTATTTTCTCCATAATAAGCATAAAAGCAGAATTCTGGTATTAAATGAAATATTCAGCAGTGATACCATGAATTATAACTATTTGTCTATTGCCTACCATATTTCAAGGGCACAAAAATAATTTAAATCAATAAACTACCATTCTACAACCATCAGATGGGCAAATCTTACAATTTTTGACAAGGTCAATTATTGCCATGACTTCTGAGACTCTCATATCATATTGTCGGGCAATAAATTGGATACATACTGGAGAACATTTTAAAAGTACCTGCCACATTTAAAAATGAGTATGTTCTTTAACTCTGTACTTTTATTTTGAAAATTATTTCCTAGAGAAAATTTGCAGATGTTCACAAGAAGACATGACAAGCAAGTTCACCACAACCTTGGTAAAGAAGCAGTGGGGGGTGACTTAAATGTCTGTCAGCAGGATGATACACATAGGCAGCGTATTCATCAAATTTCATACATATATTGATGAAAATGAATGTGCTAGACCTACTGATAGCAACATGGCCCAACATTTAAAATATAAATATGCAGAAAAAAAAAAGAAAGAATACTGTAGCATATATAGACAGTAGGATAAATACCCTGAGGTTTACAAACAAAATAAATAATGCTGCATATTGTTTAAGACATATTCACCTGGGACACCTGGGTGACTCAGTCAAACACCCAACCTTTTATTACAGCTCAGGTCATGATCCCACCATCATGAGATTGAGATCACGCTCAATGTGGAGCCTGCTTGGGATCCTTTCTCTCTCCCACCCTCTCCCTCTCCCTCTGCCTCCCTACCCCCCCTAAAGAAAGACATATTCACCTATAATAATAATATTAAACATACATGGGAACAAATAAATACCAAATTCAATACAATGACTATCACGGAGTAAAGAGAAGTTTTCAACTGTATTGATATCTTTTTAATTAAAAAATGTAAAAGAAACATGGCTAGAAATTGAGAAGATTATTTAGTAAGTACTAAATTATTTAAATTTTCCATAAAACGTCTGTATGTTTATAGTAATCATATATGTTTATAGTAATCATAATGGAAATTCTCCCTCTTTCTAATACACCTCTACATGTGTGTGCACGCGCGTGTGCTCGCGCACACACACACACTCACAAACACACGCATACCCTTCAAGGAGGTTCAGACTCTTTGGGATGCTAGAATGTTTGAGAAAGAACTTCTATAAATAAATAATATTCTTTCTGCAGCTCTCAGAAAACAGAGTCTCTACTCTGATAAGGTTAGCAATATATTGGGAGAGGCAGATAATAAGCAAACAAACATAAATAAATACATAATTAGCACCTGTGGTAAGTACTATGAACCATGATGGCATTTATTGGAGACAGAGAGGCTGAGGGAATGGTATAGTCAGGAATGTCTTCTCTGAGATAAAATATTTAAGCCGAGGTCTAAAGGTTGAATAAGAATTAATGAAAAGAAAAGTAAGATTTCTTGCAGATGCAGGGAACATCATATATAAAATCCCTGATACTGTGAACAAATTGCCAAGTTCAAGGAAGTGAAAGGAGGACTGTATTGTTGAGCAGAGTGAGTAAGAAAGTATAGGTTGTAATACACAAGGCAGAGTCCAGGAACAGGAAAACCACTGAAGTAGTTAGGAAAGAATGTGTTACAACAGATTCATATATTTGGAATATTGTATTGACTGATAGGTAGAGAACTGACTGGTAGGGACACGCCCTTCAACATAACAGTCTCAAACCACCACTCATATAAGCATTGGGTGTAACTGCTCACAAGTCTTCTGAGGCTAATGACTCATCTCTGGATGCATGATAGTGTAGAGGAGGAAAAAACGCTTTTCTTCTACCCTGCTATGTTCAGTAACTGAGGTCTTGCAAATTAAACTGACAAATACATATTAACAAAAGAAAAGGCATACACATTTTATTTGAGGTTCATATTTTTATGTGTCATTGGCTGGGGGGCAATGAGTGGAATTATCCAAAAGCAGTGAAAATCTCCCCAAAGCACTTAGACCTGAGAGCTTATACTTCATTTTAACAAAGAGTGGTAAATTGTAGAGACATGGCAAAACAAAGGAATAGGGTTGAGCTTTGAGAGTGGTAAATTGTAGGAAGGTAAACATATGAGGGAAACGGATAGAGGATAGGGTTGTTTTAGTTTGATTTGTTTATGCAGATATAAGTTGGTGTCATCTTCAGTGATAAGAGTCATCTCTTTCTGGTATAGGAAAGGGGAGGAAGTCACCTGCACAGTGATAATTCATTCCCTGATTTTAAACAGAAAGGAGGAAGGTAGAGAGGTGGGCTTTTCTTTTTTTGTTGTTTTTTGGTTTTTTGTTTTGTTTTGTTTTTTGTTTTTGCACCTGCTGTTTCTCGTTTGCTTTCAGCTCAAAATCATCCTTATGCCAAAGTAGCACATTTTGGGGTGGCACATTCCAACCCCCTTCAGTACTCAGGTAAAACCATGGACTCTTAAGACAAAGAGAACTGAATTCAAATTTCAATTCCACTACATACGAGATCTGTGATCTTGGGCACTGATAGTAACAGACAACATTTACTGAATTCTTATTATCTACCATACATTATTTAATTTTCCATAAAATTGAATTCTCAGAACAACCATATGGGGTTTCACATTATATTATTTCCATCCAGTCCACATGTGAATACTGAGACTACATAGTTTATTAACTTGCCCATGCCACATAACTAAGTGGTAAAGTCAGATTTTGAACTCAGGCAATCTTGAGGCCCTGTTTTCTGCTGTCACAGCATCTTTATTTCACCTACAAGCTAAGGGCAAGGGAGCAATTCATAGGACTAATACAAAGTTAAATGGAATAACCTATGTTAAGTTGTAATTCCGATATTAGCACAAAGTTGCTGTTTATACATTTTATAAAGATAATATAACTTTGCTTTTAAAAAAAGATTTAAAAAATTTCAAAGTGCTTTAGGTGCTCATGAATTTCATAGTCCAGTGAGTTAAGAGAATTTCAGAACATTAATGTCATGCACCAATGCATCATTTCCACCTGGCTAAAGTCATAACTTTTCGTTGACGTCAATGGTCAGAAATCAATCATCAACAACCTTCACTGGAAAACACAGATTAGAAGCAAGGAACTGGTAATCATGTTAGCAATCTTTAACCTGCGAGCCATAATATGAGAAGTGGAAGGAACTGGACCAACTGGACTCTTGACAAAATTGTGGCCTAGAAAGGTAAATGCAGAGTGAGTAAATTGGTATTTTCTTAATTCAATACTGTGATTGTTTGAGATTAGATTCATAAATATCATAAATTGATTTTCTGATGAAATAGAGGTGGTAGATTCAGCCTTCCCCAGCCAAATACTGCCAGAATAAATTGTGGTAACCATCCCCACAGTCTCTAACTTGATATCTCTGCAGTAGAAACCACAACCAAGATGTACCACTTCTAAAAGATGTCACCTGCTCTTATATGCACATAATACTTTATGACTGGTAAAACACTTCAGAAAACATGTCAAAGCTTAATAATGATGAAGCAATAAGTATAATTTCATGAGCATGAAAAGCATATTAAATTATGATGATATCATTCTACAAAGAGAAATTAAAAGTAAAATAATTTATCAGTCTGTCCAGCATGAACTGTAACTACAGCCCTGCTTCCTGGACCATCCATTCCCAGTTGCCAATCTTGGGGTCTTAAGGCAGCCAGATAATTTATATAAACCCATTTTCTATGCTGCATTTTCACAAATGCTGTATACTCCACTTTATATGTGAAGAGATAAGACACGTACAAGGAAAAAAAATTGACCTTAATCAGCAAAACACTTGGAATTATAGATTTTTTATATGATATGGAGGTAAATTCTCCTGAGGCTTAGGTGGGAAAAGTAATTCTCATTCCCATCCCCACTTTTGCTTAAAGCCAGAGAGGGAGGGAGAGAGGGAAAGGAAGAGGACCTTATTCTTCTATTTGCCTGAATTCTGTATCATTGCATTGCTTAGAAAGAAAAGTGGAAACCAAGTTGTAAGAGAAGAAAGGTTAACAGAAAAAGAGCAACTGGAAAAAAAAAAAAAGCCCACAACAACAACAGTGGATGTGAATGGGGGACACAGACTCTTACACTAGATAGAACTGTTTTCCTATTTCATTCTTTCTAACTTAATCCTCTTGAGCCTCAGTTACCACTGTCTGAAAAGTAACATGTACTTCATGGAGATATTTTTGGGGATCCAATGAGATAATGTATGTAACATGTCTACTGCAGTGCCTGGCACATAGTAGGTGCTTAATAAATGTCATCTATTATTATGTTACCATTAATATTATTAAAACTCAATGTTGAGGTCTGTAAAGCCATACAACTCTACTTTTTAGTCTTTTACTCCTACCAAACTGCATACTGCATGGAGTAGTAATGCACTAAAGAAATGTGTAAAGCTTAATGAATTGTTGAGTAACTCCACATCTTTTCAGTTATTCCCAGGCTCGGCACCTAGTGAGAGATGGAGTGTAGCGCTGTTTCTGTGCGTGATTATGTAGAAGAATGCAGCCCTACATGAAGCCCTCAAAAAGTAGCTGAGTATACTAGATTTGCTTACTGGGAAAATTTTCAATATCCATGATCCAAAAACTCAGGAAGGATTTATGTACCAAGACCCCAGCCTGGCATTTTCCTTAAAGTGCCTTCTACAAGAGCATTTGATGCAGTTTGTGCCACAGCCATCTCCTTTTAGTGTGTGGGATTATTATTCAGAATGTAAACTACATAATCTTACTACTGTGAGCTCTTCAAAGACAAAAACCCTTCATATTCATCTTTGTATTTCCAGCATCTAAACAAAGCCAGCGTATAGTAGGTATTCACATGGCCAGATCCATCCCTCTAAGATAATACATACATAGAGTATGCCATACATCACTTGAAATACTTTACATGGATTATCTCATTTTCCTCGTGAAAATGAAATAAGTACTATTACCATTCTCATTTTACAAAAGAGAGAGCAGAGGTTTGGAGAATTAAAGCTATCTGTTCAAGGCTACAGATTCACAAAGTTTTCTAGACAAATCAGGCTATTGGATTCCAAGCCAACTCTGAACCAGTACTTTAGCTATGTACCTTGTCTTTGGGGTGACATGTTAACGTTTCTAAGGGGCTCTTTCCTTCCCATTGAAGTTAGGCTTCCTCCTCTGTTATTTCCACGACCAATTCCTGTGTATTTCTTTCAGAGCACTTATCCTAATTGGAAATGATATATTCACTCAAATACTTATTTGTTTGTTTCTCCCAATTGACTGCAATCCACTCAAAGGTAGGGTGAAATCTGTTTTATTTGCTAACCTATATAAGATAATGTTATATAAGTATACGATGCTTGATACGTAGTAACTGCTCACAAATGTGTCAGAGGAGATGGAAAAATAAAGTCAGAGGGTTATGCGAATAAAGGTCAGAGGAGCTGTTACTTCCTCAATAACAAGGACCTAACTATTCATACGGTTTCCCCAGATCTGGCCAATGCCTAATATGACAGGAACTCAGTAAGTGTCTCCCAAATGAATGCATGTGAGTTGGTTACATATAAACAGATTTGTATTCCTGGATTTAAGTCATTAAATTCTTCCTTTCATTCATTCTTCAGCTAGCAATAAAAACATAAACTGCAACCTCATAGAGGTCTCTTCTAGTGGAGAAGAAAGGTATTAAATAAATTTAGAAATAATTTTGAGCATTGGTAGTTTTCACCATAAAGATTTTCTGCTCTTACCTTCTAGCTGTGTGTTTTGATCCCATTCTTTCTTCTTTTCCAGTTAAGTTCTTTTCTAGGCTCTTTCAAAGCTATAATTGTGCTTCCTCTCTCCATAATCTCCTGCATCTAGACCTGTGAGGTCTAGTAAGGTCTCTTGGCCCCACCCAAGACTTACTAAACTGGGAACAAGCTGGGAAACTGGAATAGTAATCTCTGTGTTAACAAGCTCTATCCTAGAACCCTGATTCTCACCTGAAGATCATGTAAACACATGGGTACCCGGGCTCTGCCCTTAAGAGTTTCTGATTCAAGAGGTCTGGGGTGGGGCCTAAGAATTGACATTTCTAGTAAGTTCTCAGGTGACAAGGTGACATTTCAGGTGAAGTGAACTTATTAGTTCTCAGGTGATGTTAATGCTGCTGGCCCAGGAATCCTACTGTGAGAAGTATCCATCTAGAGTCCAGACATAAATCTAGAGTTCTCAAACCTGGCCATATATTTGAGTTACTTGGGGATTCAGTGCCTAGACTGTACTCTAAAGCAATTAAATCAGAATGTCTGGGTGTAGATCCACAATTTTTTAAAGTACCCCCCCCAGGTGATTCCAATATATAGTTCAGGTTTGAGAATCACTCTTGACATCAGATCAATGCTTCTCAAACTTAATGCACATACTGTCGCCTAAAGTCTGGGGCAAGCCCCTTGCTCATAAAGTGTGGTCTGCTGGGCAGTGTCTGAACATCTCTTGGGATTTATAAGAAATGTAAATCTCTGCCCTCACCTCACATCTCCACTTTAGAATCTGCATTTTAACAAGACCTTGAGGTGAGTTGTAACCACATTAGTTTAGACGTGTATCCATGCACGCACAAGTGCATGCTTTCTCCAAGTCTTCCTATCCTTAGTCTATTATTGGCCATATTTTGCCCTGAATCATACATCACACCATTCTCCTTTCTAACCACTCAAGGTCTTCAAACTTCCTGAACAATAGAAAAGGTGCAGTCCCTTTGTGGCTACATCACAGAGTGCTGTGGTTTCCATAATTTTAGATGAGCCGGGCATCCCAGGGAATGAGGTACTGGTGGTTGCACCCATAGGGGAGGCAGATGTTTTTAGATGGGATGGGTATTCCTTCCTAATTCTACTAATGACTGAAGCACAAGAACCACCAGGCTCTTTATGCTTTTAGAGCAGATGGAGAAAAATTTTAAACTGCCTCTGATGAGTCAGAAATCCAAGTTCTATTCTGGGTTCTGTGACTTCAGAAAGCTTGTTTATCACAGCTCCAGCTAGTCAAGTTGTGGAATAACTTTGCCTTTAAAAAAAGAGAAGTCATAGAAAGCAACAGTGCCAACAGCCAACTTCACATTTTCCCTGTTACTCTGGGGGGTAAAAATGGCTGGGCTGGCATCAGATCAGCCTTCAGCTTTAGAGAAGAGGATGGGATGGTGTAGAGAAATTCTAAGCATTCCTCTTTGGATTAAAAAAAAGTATGGAAAGAAAAAAAAAGAGAATAGAGTCTGTTCAGCACACACACAAAAAGTCTATAACTGCTGCCGACATGATAACAGAGGAAGGAAATTATGGGGGTTAATGGGAATGCCATCTCTGGACAGCTGAAGCCTCAATAAAGAATGAATAATAACATTTATGTGAAACTTTGCTCTTTGTCTCATTTGGTCTCACAATTTTATGAAGGACCTATAATATGATTATTCCCATTTTACAGGTGGAGAAACCTGAGGCAGAGAAGGTCAATATCCTAAACAATGTCACACAGACCACAAATGTCAGAGGGTAACCATATCCTATGGCTTGAAATTACATACATTTTCTTGGAAACATTTCTTATGTGCTTCAAAGATGTTAATCCTCCTCCATAATACTAGACCTTTGATGATGTTTGCTCATAAGCTTTTATTATGGTAGCATGAGGATTCTAATTTGAGAGAAATCCATGAGGACCCACCTGGAGGCACAAAGAACACAAGTAAGATCACCAAGCGACCATCCATCATTTGAAAATTAAAATCAACACCCAAAAAACAAACAACCCAGTAAAGAAATGGGCAGAAGATATGAACAGACACTTCTCCAAAGAGGACATCCAGATGGCCAACAGACACATGAAACGATGCTCAGCATCCCTCCTCATCAGGGAAATACAAATCAAAACCACACTGAGATACCACCTCACGCCAGTCAGAGTGGCTAAAATGAGCAAATCAGAGAACTCTAGATGCTGGCGAGGATGTGGAGAAACGGGCACCCTCCTACACTGTTGGTGGGAATGTAAACTGGTACAGCCCCTCTGGAAAACAGTGTGGAGGTTCCTCAGGAAACTAACAATAGAACTCCCCTATGACCCAGCAATAGCACTGCTAGGAATTTACCCAAGGGATACAGAAATGCTGATGCATAGGAGCACATGTACCCCAATGTTCATAGCAGCACTCTCCACAATAGCTAAAACATGGAAAGAGCCTAAGTGTCCATCAACAGATGAATGGATCAAGAAGATGTGGTTTATCTATACCATGGACCACTACATGGCAATGAGAAAAAATGAAATCTGGCCATGTGTAGCAACATGGATGGACCTTGAGGGTGTTATGCTGAGTGAAATAAGTCAGGCAGAGAAGGACAAATATCATATGTTTGCACGTATAGGAGGATTAGGAGGAACTTAACAGAGGACCAAGGGAGAGAAGAAGGGGGGAAATGGTGGGGGAAAGGGAGAGAGGCAAACCATGAGAGACTCTTGAATGCTGACAAAAACTGAGGACTGATGGATGTAGGGGGGAGGGGAGATGGGCATGGAGGAGGACACTTGTGGGGATGAGCACTGGGTGTTATGTGGAAACTAATTTGACAATAAAATATTTGTAAAAAAAAAAAAGAAAAAGAAAATTAAAATCATATGGGTGCATGTTAAACATCTAGTTTCACCATAGGGCATTTTGAAGATACTAGTTTAAAATATCTTGGGCGGGGCCTGTAAAATTGTATTTTTAAGCATGTATTTTATTAGAGAATTGGGGGGGAACTGATTTTATTAACTCAGGAATTTGCAAGTGGGATTAGAAGGAGAATTAAATGGAAATACACACCATTTTAATATTTCTATTATCTGCCTCCTTAATCCAAGGTAGATCCAAGCATCCCCACCCAGTTCTCTATCAAATCTGTTTTGTTGCTTTTGTTTTAATAAAATAATCTGGCAATTAAAATTGATACAATATGATCAGTAAAGAAGCTTGCTCACTGTAGGCCTGAGCTTCTTCCCAATGCTCACGTACCACTTGGATACAAATATATGAGCCTAAAGCTTTGATATTTTAGTTGCAGCAATCTGGCAACACTCTCTAGCATTCAATAACTCTTGCTCTCAGGAAAAGAATTTCACATACAATCTAAATCTTTAATATGGCAATTTAGCTCCTCTTGAAAGTGTTGCTAGCTTTCTGATACTAATGTTTACTGCCTTGAATCCTTTTTTTTTTTTGAGTAGATAAGATATAAATTCCAGTAGATAAATAACCAAAAAGTTGGAAAGACTGTATGGAAAACCAGATGGGCAAGACATAGGAATCTATGCTGTTCACTGAAGAGGATTTATGGAGCTTGGATGGAATTGATGCAATGTATAGGCATTGGGTGAGAACATATGCAATGTTAAATTGCAACATATGTGGATTATAGAAGTTGTCAGAGAAGGAAGTGGTGATAACATAACAATTTAGAAATAATATAAAGGAGCTGGGGGCCAAATAAATCACGGTAATATAATTTAGTTAGATTGGCTTTAGTAAGAAGAAGTAACAAAAATGAGTCACAATAACAATAATAGTAACAACAGTACTAATAGGTAACACTATTCAGTGCTTACTATGTGCTGCAAATGATTCTAAGCACTGCACATGAAATACCTCAGTTAATCTTGAAATCAACTATTGCTATCCTTATTTTATAGATAAAGAAACTAAGGCAGAGAGAGGTTAATAAATTTGACTAGGATCAAACAGCTTACAGGGGGCTGAAGCCATTGGATTCCTATGCAAATACATGTGATTTGCTATTGTACCTTAACGGAGCTGAACTCACATATAGCACACCTTTGTACCTTGTCACAGGCCCCCCAGCCTCGATCCCTGCCACTGTCTTACAGAATCTTCTCTCACTGAAATCTAGTTTCCATGTGATTTCTAACTTGTGGTTCCCCCAACAATGCCTCTTCTGGTATCTCCAGGCTACCACCCTGAAGGGAAGTTCAGTCCACTGACAAATAATAGGATAAGGTGATAGAAATTGTTAAGTCACACAAGCATTCCCAAAATTGTATAGTGTAATGGCAAATTTCTACCAAAATCATAAAACATAAATGACCACTCTTTACAATTCAGGCCCAAACAACTCCACGTCCTTCATAAGTTATAGTGATTAAATTTAATCAAGGGTAATGACTACATAATGCCGGGCATAGTTCATTTGCATTTTTTGAATGTGTTAACATCTTGTTGAGGAAGGCTCTTGAGTCCTCTAGGGATTACTGTCCATGTCCTGGATGCTGCTTGAAAGTTAATACAGGCCTGTTCAGGGATGGCTCATCCAAGGTCAGAATACAGATCTCATCTTACACAGGTACTAAGCACCTGTGATTTGCAGAGCCTTTTCTGCTTTGGCCTTCATTTCTCCCACCTAGTTTAAAAGGGGAGGGTGAAGGGGCACCTGGGTGGCACAGTCGTTTAAGAGTCCAACTCCAGTTCAGGTTATGACCCCACAACTTGTGGGTTCAAACCCCACATCAGGTTCTGTGCTGATAGCTCAGAGCCTGGAGCCTACTTCAAATTCTGTGTCTCCTTCTCTCTCTGCCCCTTCCTGGCTCATGCTCTGTCTCTCTCTTTCAAAAAAATAAACAAACATTTAAAAAAATTAATTAAAGTTGAAAAAGAGGGTGAAGAATTCTGGTAAATAAGGTACCTTCTTATTACAGAATCTCCTTTGCAACCAAAAAGGAATCCTCCATGGAAATAGTTATAATGGGATTTGAGGTATAAGATATGCACATTTATGTGGAGGAGTAAAGATTGATAGACTCTTTTACTCTATGAAGAGAACAAGGTTATTTATCGATTAGATGTTTTATAGCATCTTTCCTCTGAAAGGTTCAACTTATGCACAGTTGGGGAAAAGTTTGTCCAAGGGAAATAATTTATGGGAGGTGAGGGAAGCAGGTGAGGGAAATAGTGAAAAATCATTAGGAAATATACAACCTCCTGAAAGACCAGGTATAGAAAAATGTACGTGCCAGGGAATATGCTATCAATGGACTTGGGAGGAAAAAAAGCTGAACCGTAGTTTATCAGGAAGGAAAACTGAACTATAATGCACACAGATGCACGCCTACACACACACGCACACACACACGATTTTTAGAAATAACCAAAAATATTTTTTTAATCTTTTTTAATGTTTTTATTTATTTCTGAGAGAGAGAGAGTCAGCAGGGGAAGGTCAGAGAGAGAGGGAGACACAGAATCTGAAACAGGCTCCAGGCTCTGAGCTGGCAGTCAGCACAGACCCCGACGCGGGGCTCACACCCACGAACCGGACAGTGAGATCATGACCTGAGCCGACGTCGGACGCTCAACCAACTGAGCCACCCAGGCGCCCCTAAAAATACTTTTAATTAAAGTGATACAAGCATTTGGACTCTTGTGAACTCCAAGCAATACTGCCAGGAAGCATGGCCCAGATCTCCAGGGCTCTGTAACTCCAAGGTCCCATTTTCTTCTTTTAGCATAGAGAAAATTCTTTGTAGATGAGAGGGGGACCAGCATGGGCTTGGTCCATCTCTCCCTTCTGCTTCCTCCAGATACTCTGCTCTACATGAAAATTTTCTCCCATTTCGAGCTTATTTAGCTTTGCTAAATAAAAGCTAGGAGATCTTTGGGGTCTATTTCTAGTTTCCTCTCTACCATGCAATTCCCCATGGGAATAGACAGGGACTCAGTTACTTGTTTAAATGGGGAAAAGAGAGAGAGATGGAAAGGATGGAGAGCAAGAAATAAAAATGAAAAGGTCAAAATAGTATCCATCCACACATGTGTATCACCACAACATAACACACAATGAAAGACTGAATTGCTGGACAGAACGTACTAGCAAAGAGCCAAAGGGCTGAAGAAGGAACAGCTATCTTTAATTGAGGGATTTCTTTTTTTAAGAATGCACTGGAAGACAAGTGCCTTAGGGTGGCCAAAACCTCTCCGGGGTTTATTCATCTTTACATGTAAAGAAAGAACAAATCATCTGTGGCAAAACTGCCACACAGTGCCTAGCAATATATTTAAAGTATTGTAATGTCTTTCTTCAATTAATTAATTTACTACAACAATACAAACTCTTTTTGTTTGTTTGTTTAACTATGTTACAGAAAACATGGACTTAATTTGATCCTTTGGTAATTATAGCCTAGATTCTTCTCAGAGATACAGTAGGCAAAATAAAACCCAATTATTAAGGTTGCCAATAGTCTTAAGATGAAAAACTACATATGAAGTCACTTCGTAAACGGTAAACCACTACAAAGTGTTATTTTCGCCTTCCTTTGCAACATCTCCTTACTGTGCATCTCTGAGCTACCAGCCCCAAATTTCACCCCCATGCTCTGCCTCTAGAGACTGTTCTTACCCACCTGAAATTCATGTCTGGTCCGTTACTGTGATCAGGTGAGTTGTTTCTCCTTGATGCAAGCCTATCATTGCCATCGCTTCCCTCTGCCCACATGATAGCTCCATCCCTTTGCTGCCGATTGGCTGCTGTTACAGGTGATGGAGGCTGATGCAGATGGATTCCAGCAGTTCTCATGAGTATTTTATGTGCTTTTGCTGATTTACAGCCAGTTCAGCATTCCTTTAAATGGCCATAAATTGGATTGATGTCATAAATCATATCTAGAGAAAGTGCCTGAGTCCCAGCTCAGGCAGCTATGCTAATGTCTGTGAAAATAACAAAGAAACATCCTCATTCAGGCCTGATTCTACTGCATTAAAAGGCCAAATTGTAAGGAGCTGTCAGTTACTGAGAGGGGAAAAGGTAAAAGGGGGAGAAAGGTCTTTGTAGGGATTATTAATAACACAGCCAGGAAGAATGTATAGATGTGTGCCAGTGAGAATAAACAGGGGTGGGGGTGGAAGAGGGGGCCGCTGAAGGAGTGATAAAAGACAGTGCTGTATATGGAAAAGATAAATGCAAATGAAATATACTGTATGGCAATGGATTATATCAGAGGTTGATATATGGGATTGAGTATCAAACTGTTGAGCTGGCAGCCATTAATATGATATAGTGGATGTGATATGCTGGGTGACGGCAGTCCTGGTGCAGGGAAAATAAAGAACACACTGCAGTCTTTCAAAACAATGGTTCAAGGAAAGACAGAAAATTATAGCACTACAAGTTTATAAAACTAAAATCGTGTGAGATAATTATGGATTCTGATAGGGTTCATTATTCTTTATCAGCTCTCCAATCTCATAAGGAAAAAAGAGGACTGTCTCTTCTGGTCCTTGAGGGCATGAGGAAGGGAAGTTTTCCATTCCATGGAGGGTTGCAAAAGTGACCAGGATGCTTTCTCTGGTGAATGCACTGCCTCTTGACATTTTAGACAGAAAGGTATCCTCAGGCTTGATCAACAGAACTGTTTGAGTGGACGCTCATCTTCAGGATTCCTAGGAATTTAGTTTATCCCCAGAAGTTACCTGCTGCCTTAAATTTCCTTCATCAGATCTTTATCGATAACCTACTGTGTGCCAAGCACAGTAATGAGGTTTCAGAAATTAATATAAGGAAGTCTGAAACATTTCCTATTTTTTATTATCTATCCCTTGACTTTTGCATTTGGATAGTTTGCCCATACAACATGCTGCAGCAGGCCCATTTAAGAAAGTCACAGGGCACAGTGTTTAGTCAGGTGTCTTTAAATCCGAATTCCAGGTCTATTGCTAGTTCTCAGTGGACCTTGGGTCCTGACTCTGTACCCTGGTACCAAAGTTTTCATAGTTGGCGACTCCTCTTTTAGATTTATTGGATTTAGTTTCCTCCTCAGCTTTTGGCTCTGCCCACTGCCCTAACTTGGTATCTTTCATGGCTTAAAGCTAGTATAAGAGAAATCCTTATCTGGGTGCTTCCCCCCCTCCACCTCATCTCAACCACCAGCATGCATAAACTCCATGCCAGCATTACATGAGCCACCAGCTCCCACTCCACTAGGAACTGAGTGTTCTGACACTTCCTTAGAATTCTTTTTCTTTTGGATGGACACTTGACCTATACTTCCCCCTTTTCCTTTGTGCCTCTCTTTCCAACCTTGAAACACTCTCTCTGAACCATCTTACCCACTCCCCCCAGGGTCCAATTACCCCCAAACGGCCAATCTGAATCCTTCATCTCTACTTCCTCCCTCCTGAACTCGAGTCCCAATCACCCTGTTGAACTCCTCACAGAACAGGCTCAGCTCCATGTCCCGTACACATTCAATTCAGGAGGGAAAAGCCTACTCAATGTGTTTTCTGTCTCCAGAGCATGAACATTTCCCCAGCACTCAAGTTAAAAAATCAACATCTGAGTCATCTTTAATTCCTCCTTTCTGACCAGTCTCTCTATGTAGTCAGTTAGAAAAGTTCTGCCAGTCCTACCCATGAAATGACTTTATAATCGATTCCTAATTCTATATTCTGATGGCCACTGCTTAAGCTTCATTTTACACCATGAAATGTATGGCTACTAACAGATCTCCCTACTTCTAATTTTCCTCCTTCCAATTGATTCCATCCCACTCATGCTATCAGGATATCATTTTAAAGCATATATCTGATGGTATCATGCCTTTTCTTGAAAATTCCCCACTTACTACATTATAAAGAATAGTATTTAATAGATGTATACATGAATGTTTTCTTGTTCAAAACAGAAAGTTCATGTTACTCAGCAGACATTCAATTTGGCACCAATGTATTTTCTAACTCTATCTTAAAGCACATAGCACCAAACACCTCTTCTATTGCTTCCACCAGCCTGGAATATTTGCTAATCTCTTCACTGGTCAGTGAAGCCACCTGCAGACAAAAAATGGATTTCCCAAAGAGATTCCAGAATAAATTTATTCTTCTTCATATTTGTAACTCTACCCATGGTCTCCATAAGACCCTGAAACTTCCCTAGCATCTGTAGGAGATATGTGCTTTTGCCATGACCCCTTGTTGTTCTTTGGCCTGCTGGCAACCTCAGAGCTATCCATAGGGACACCCTCTACATCCCAGTTTGAGATGATCATATTGAGAAGTTTCAAATCTCAGTAGTTTGCAAACACAGGGAACTGTGTTTGCTACATAGCAATCATTGGAGGACTCCTAAAATATAGGCTTTCAAGGCACATGACTAGAAATTATAATTTGGAGTTGTGGAGTGGGGCCCAAGAATCTGCATTTTAAACAAGATCCCCTGGATAATCTTCAGGCTCAGCCAAGTGTGGAAACCAATGGCTGAAATTAGCTGGATGGTTGATAGAGGCAGGATGAATAGCAGGACCAGCTTAATTAGGTGGCTTTCCCATTGGAGCAGAGCAATTCAGAACAACAAAAAGTTGGCTGGGTTGGGAGTAGTGGGGATGAGAAGATGAGGAAGAAAATTGAAGCCACCAAAATCCGTTTCAAATCCCAGAGATGATAACATTTTATTTTGAGACTGATAAATAAAAGATGGCCTCTCCCATCTGGCTTTATGATATGGAAACATTGTTAATGAGACATTTGTAAAAGTGCTGCAGAGTTGTTAAAGGACCATGACTATGGCTCTTAAATTCTAAAATATGAGCACTAGGCTTCTGTGTGTTCTGTCTTACACAAATGCTAGAGTCACTAACGTGGGCACCTGACATTTCCAAAGGGTCATATTTACATTTCTTACAAATTAAGCTAATGCTGCTTAAAACCAATGCAAATCTCATATTATATTTCCGTTTTCTTCCTTTTAAATAGTATCAGTTCCAACCATTTACCAAACCTCACTATTTAACTTGGCAGCTGGTTAAATTAGCAGTAGAGCCTGCCATCGTGGTGACTCTTAATGACAGCAACAGTGCTGCTGTGTGTCCAGGCTGTCTAGAGAGGTTGGAAGAACAGCACTGCCTATGTAGCCTATGGTTACCATGGACTCATACTTCACATTCTTTCATTGGGTGGTTTGGTAAGTTCTGTCTCTTGAAATTGCTTTGGATGCCACTGACTGACTGAGAGGTCCCAGCTTCAGTGATTTTTAACAGATGTAGGTAGATTTTTCTGTAATGGACTTATTGTAATGTGCTTCTATCATTATAGCTGGCTGGTTTTCATCAAGACTTTCTGGACTTAAGTTTCTTTACTATCAAAATAATAAAATAAAATCTTTTACTTCTTCTCCTTAAGGATGGTCAGGTAAACAAACGTTATGTTTGTGTATCTGTGTGTGAGTGGTTGAGTGAATTGTTGACTTCTGGTGGGAAGTGGCTCATGCAGACTTGAGGTAAGGAAGAAAGTGAGCTCTGTAAGATGGTATAGCAGCTGAAGCAAGAAGAACAAAATAATAAGAGGGCTATGAGAATATACCACACTAGCCACATGCAAACTGGTAAGTGAGAAAACAACAAAAACGATGGCAGGAAGCAGGAAAACGGCATGATTGGAGTACGCTAAGCCCAGAATGTTTCCTTCTTCACCTTGGTTCAGAAGTATCACCAGTAAGTGGACACTTAAAATGGAGGTCCAGGAAAAGACTGATGAACTATGATGGGGAAAGGGGAAAGGAGAAAGAGAAAAAAATGGGGAAAGTGAAATGGAAAAGAAAAGTAAAAGTATGACCACTTTTGTTGTTGTTGGCCATTTGGGCAACAGGAAGAAAATAAGGCAAGACAGAAGAAAACCTCTTAGGTTTCTAGGATTAGCAAAATATCATTAATACACAAACACATTTTTTCAACCCAAATATCTTTGCCTTAGCAGCCTCAGGCTATAAAATTCAATATGTAGAACATCAGTCTACTTGACTTTGCAAAGCTTTGCCTTTTATCAGGTTTCCCTTCCAAAATGTTTCTGGGGAATGTGACAAATCCAACCCCATTGCTGCTCAATACACCTGCCAGCTGTCTGGCTCGGCTCACTGTTCCTCTCATCCCCAAGCTCTGCTCATCCCGCTGTAGTCACCTCTTCCTCTTCAGAGGGGCTTACCCCAGGCAGCTGCTGCTGGCTCAATACCCCTGAACCCTCAGTGTTTTCTATCCCAGCTTTGCCCTACATTCCCATGGTAGAAGCAGAGAAAATCTGTGATTTTTAAGAAATTTTTACACATGGTTCAAGGATAATGAAAGAAACACAACATAAGGAATAACTCGTATCCATCACTTGCTGTGTATATGCTCTGAGTACACAGACCTATGCCTGTCCTTAGGGTTCTTTAATGGCTCACAGCCCTGACTTACTCTTCATCTGCCTCCTCAAAGAGCTGCAGGCATCTGGTTGCCTTAGCACCCACTGGTAAAAAGGCTGTCGGNTATTTTATTTGAGAGAAAGAGAGCATGCACACACGAGCAGGGGACAGGGGCAGAGAGAGAGAGAGAAAGAGAGAGAGAGAATACCAAGCAAGCTCCACACCCAGCACAGAGTCTGACACAGGGCTCAATCCCACAACCCTAGGATCATGACCTGAGCTGCGATCAAGAGTTGGATGCTCAACCAACTGAGCCACCCAGGCACCCTCCAATGCCCTCCCTCAGTGTGCTCACTTCTTGTCCCAGGATTGACCTCTCAGGGACAGAGTTCTGCCCTACCCATTGCATATTATCTTTGCTATCTTACCTATTTGCCCCAAATGATATCAAGGTACCAACTATATTTCACGAACCTTTAATAACTCTAAACATAGGTAATAACTACAAAGCACACTGTGTCAACCACACACCCCATGAGGACAAGCACATTAGTATGGGGACTTGTCTTTCCTAGCCCCCACCTATTCAGAGGTGTCTTTTCTCCATCCCTGATGCTGAGTGCTAGCCTGAGGCTGAGACCCTGATAATATGATATGAGCTTGGGATATACCCACTACATTGTCCAGTTTTCACCTGTTATCTCCAGAATACTTTTAAATGCATCCTCCTATGTTTTAAGTTTCCCAACTTGGGCAATAAATTATTTGGTCACCCAAATTTGAGAGTGATTAAACATTACACTGAAACAAAGCATGTTAATTAAGTCCCTTATCATGACTTCCCTGGATGACTGTATAAACATCTAATCTAAAATATCCACCTCCACTCTTAGCTGCTACTCATTTATTTAACAAATATTACTAGCTGCCTACTATATGTTTGGATTATTCTGGAGACTGGGTATATAAGAATAAAACAAACAAGGTTACTACTTTCATGAAGCCTATAGTCTAATGGACTAAACCCAAATATTTTTAAAACAAAAATCTGGCCATGANAAAAAAAAAAATTAAATTAAATTAAATCAAAAAATAAAATAAAGCTAAATAATTAATTAAATTAAATTAAATTAAAAAAAAATCTGGCCATGAGACTTTCCTACTCTAAATCTTTCGAAAGTCCCTATTGCTTGCATATTAAATTTCAAACTCCTTAGCTAGGCCTTTATGTATCCCTTCATTCTGAAACCCCCTAGGCTCTCTCTCTGTCTTTTCATATAACTTACATTTCACCAACAATATCCTATATTCCCCATATCCTTTCATGCTTCAGCCATTTGTATGTACTCTTTACCTTTCTCAGAATATCTCTGCTCACTTTTTCTCTTGTGGAATCCCTTACTTATCTGTCAAGTTTCAACTCAATGTAATTTAATTTCTATGGTTTTCCCTCAGACTTGAAGGTAAAATTAATCACTCCCTTATCTGTGAGCCCAAAGTAGTTTATAAACACATTTGTCTTAGCACATATTGCATCATGGTTTGGTTACTGTATTTATAGGTTTTTCTCTCCCACTAGTCTGTGAGTTCTCCAAAGGCATGGACCTTATCTTATTCATTCCTGGGTGACCTATGGCAAAAATACCGAAGTGGTACAACAAATCTTTGTTGAATTTCATTACAAATTTTAGGACATTAATAAGTTTAAAAACAGATTTTTTGTGAGAATCTTTGATAAATGGCAGTAAGAATATCAGAGGCAGAAGAATAAAGAATGTGCAGTGGTTTTCACAGGGCTGGAATAGTCTTCAAGTTTGGTGAATATAATGTAAATAACAGAAAATGTCAAAGGACAAAAGTGGAAAGAATATTTAGTATGTTTGTATCAAGGATAAATGTTGAAGTTAAGAATGGCAGCAGAGGTATGTGTGAGTCTTCTGCCCACAGGAACTCTGCAGAAGAACCAACTACCTGCAGGTTTGGCAAAACATTCTCCTTGGCCAATCATGCTTGGCTCCAGCATTAGACCCCCAGTTTCAAATAGAACACATATTTTTAATAGTGGAAGGAGGCAGTAGATCCAGTAAGAGAAGCAAAGCAAAGCTCAAAATAATTTTGGAACTTCCACATAGATTTTAAAAAAGGACAAAAGACATAAAAAATAAAAAATGAACAACATCATTTTATATGTCCTTAAATTTTATATAAGGGGATTCATTCTGTGTCCCATCACAATTTATTTTTTCGTTCAAGTTTTTGTTCTAAATGCCTGTTTTGATACAGCATGTTTGAAACCAACTATCAGTAGATCTCCAGTCTTGGTTAAAATGCCTGCGTGTGATATGTCATACAACTTTTGTGAGCTGACATTATACATACAAATTATTTATAACAATGCCATGCAGATAGTTAACCCTCAGTAAAGTTTATCCATTATTATTTTCATCATCATTGTCATTTATTCATATGAATATACCACAATTAAAATGTTTAATGTTTATTTATTTGAGAGAGAGAGAAGAGAGAGAGAACCAGTGAGGGAGGGGCAAAGAAAGAGGGAGACACAGAATTCAAGTCAGGCTCCAGGTTGTGAGCTGTCAGCACAGAGCCCAACATGGGGCTTGAACTCACGAATGGCGAGATCATGACCTGAGCCAAAGTCAGGCATTTAACCAACTAAGCCAACCAGGTGCCCCTGAATAGAACTCAATTTATATATCCATTCCCCTTCTGCTGAACTTTTGAATAGTATCCAATATTTTACTTGTACAAAAAGATGTTGTAATAGATTTATTTGTACATGTCTCCTTGTATGAGAATGTCTCCATTTGTGAGAATATCTCATAGCTGGATGTGAATCACTGGATTGAGGGATATGATAGATCATTACAGTTATAGTTCTTAATAAATCATGATGTCCTATATCCATGACACTAGATTGTCTCCTCTCACACTACTTTAGACTTGTCCATATGACTCTTCAGGACATTGGCTGATAGGACATTGTTAGAAGGTAATTCTCCATGGTTCTTTCACATTTCTACACATCTTATAAGCAAGGCATTCACTGGCTTTTTGTTCCAGCATATTTTTTCAAGGATGTTGAAAGTATATGTATAGCAAATAGCCTTAGGAGTAAAGATAGTGTCTCCCTGCAGAGCAAAGGACAGATTTGCTTAACATACTACATCATATATCATCCCTTATCAAAGAGGTGATGTCTTCCTCTGGGGCAAAGACAAATTTGCTTATAACAGGTTATAAAAGATTTAGGTTCTATAAGCTCAGAGTTCCCCAGCTGTGATTGAAACCCACTACATTTGAAACATCCACCCCTGTGTCACTCTCATATGACTTGAGAGGCAAGAAAAGCTCATTAAATATGATGCTTATGCTACTTACTATGCTGTAACAGAATTCTTTGCCTCTAGACCAAGAGACTTGTATCTTCTTGCCAGCTTTCAGAAAACTGTAACAGGCTAATTTGTTAACTTGTAAGTAAAAAAAATCTCATATCCTTCACATTTCTCAAAAGATAATAGCAAATGTGATAAAAGAAGAGGATTAAAACCTGCTTGCACATTGCCAGTTGCCCTCTCTTGATTCTGGAAACTCTTTTGCCACCATGTGAAAAAGTTCAGGCTAATCTGTAGGATGATAAAAAGTCTGAGGAGAGACGCCCCACATATACCAGTCAAGACTTAAAACTGGGCTTAGATAGCATTATAAGTAAGCAGAGATGAACCTTCCTAACCCAGGCTGATGGACGACAGACCTGTGAGCAGTAAGCTGTTTTAAACCACTAAGATTGGAGATGGTTAGTTATATGGCAAAAGAGTACTTTTATTTTTTTATTTTTTTAATAAGATATTTTATTTTATTTTTTTACAAATNTACTTTTAAAAAGGTTACTAATTATACAATAGGTAGTCATATAAAGCCTAATATATACTAGATATTGATACAGGTACTAAAGTTAGAGGAATGAAGATCACTGAGATATATTTCAGTGAATAAGTCACCATCAGCTACCTTTGATAAAGAAAAATTGATCCACAAAGACTTTGTACATTGGATTCACTTGAAGCAATTCACTTGAAGGGATGCACAAAAATTCTCCTTTACCATTTTCTTACTAGTAGTCATTATTCTAGGAATTTTTTTCCCATTCTGATAAATGTGAAATTGTATATAATTTTTATTTAGTTTTTATTTCCCTGATTACTAGTGATTTGTTTTCATACTTTATTGTATATTTGGGATTCCTATTCAGTGGATTTCTGGCTCATGTCCTTTACCCATTTTGAAATTGGGCTGTTTTTTTACTTATTTATTAATTGTCTTTTACATGTACAAACAGTAATGCTTTATCAGTTAAGTGGGTTGTGAGTAAATCTCCCAGTTTGCCCTTAAACTCTGTTTTGCCCTCTCCCTGCATCAAAAACACTTTTTAAATGTTTATCCAGCTTTGTAACAAGTCTTAATCTGGCAGAGGGCACGTCCTCCTTCCTGATTCTCATTCAATTATCTTGGCTAATCCCGGTCCCATTTGCTTCCATTACTTTTGCTTCTATATGCATGTATGCTGTCATGTCCCACAAAGAGCACTGTAGTGTTGCTTTTTAAACTTTGAATTTATTGTTAAATTTGAAGTTAAATGATGTCTTTATAATATCGAGTCTTCCCATCTATGACCATGACACCTTTCCATTTTCTCTCCAATGATTTCACAAGTCTTTTATTGGGCTTATTCTTAGATAGATAGACACAGACAGACAAACAAACATATATTTGCTATTGTGATTGCAAATATCTTGGGAAACTTATATTATCTCCTTGGTTATCACTGATGCCTTTGGAGTCTTATGTTGCATCCCCTCCAGTCACCTCTGATTTCAGACTTAGTTGTGACAGACAATTCCATGTGAAAGCCTTTTAGGGCCTTCTCTGAATCCACAGAAGTCCACTAGGCACATACCACACACAGGAGACAAGTTTGGGGAAGTTGATGCCATCAAGAGCAAACTGGAACCTGGAGAACAGGAGCCATGGATAAATGACCCAGGGTTCTCTCCTTTCAACCAGTAATTCTGAAATTTTGTATGCTTCTCAGATGTCACAGTGAAATCAAACACACATTGTCCACAGCAGTGATCTCAATAATTCACCAATGTATTGCCTTTCTCTCCTCTCCCTGCTCACTCTCCTGCTTCCTGACTCCTGCTCCTTGAGTTCATATAAAAAATTAATTGGTTGCAGCTAAATTCTTGTTTTAGATTCTGCTTCAAGGGGATACTCCAACTAAGAGATTTCTATTGATATATTGATCAATAAAAAAGCTATTGATTGTTTTATCTACTGATTAATTTCCAACAATTTTGCTGAATTCTCTGATTTATTCTAATAGACTGGAATAGATCTTGGATTGTCTATGTACTTAGTCACATTGTCTCTAAAAAATAAGAATGCAGTTCTTCCTTTCAAAACCTTACTGTTCTTATGTGTTATTTCTTGTCTCATTACAAAGACTAGGACTTATAATACTGTGTTGAGGAAGAGAAGTAATATCAGGTATCTTTAAAATTATTTTTGCCTTTATAAAGAATGCTTCTGTATTCAGTTGTGCATATTTCCTGTAGGTTTTTGATAGAAATGCTTTATGAAGATTAGGACTTTTCTTCTACTTTTAGTTGGCCGGAATGTTATATTATGAACGAATGTTAAATGAAGTTGAATGTTTTTCCTTGAATCTACCGATAAAATAATATTTCTCTTCTTTTAATCAGTGTTTTATAACATGAAATTGTTCTTGCATTTCTGAGAAAAACACTATGTTTCTATTGTCTTCATTCAGTTTTAATATAACTTCTGCTTAGCTTTCAAAATACATTTGAAAATGTCTCCTAGGTAGCTTTTCTGTATGAAAGTGAATATAATATAGGTGATAATTTCATGAAAAGCTTGATAAACACTTGCCAGTAAGATTGCGTTAGTCTGGAGCCAAGTTGCTAATATACTTTGACAAATGAATAATGATTGTAAGTTTATTTCTGTTTCAACTGATTTCTAAATCGGTAAAATTTACTCTTCTGGGAATTGTCCATAATATTCATGTTTTAAACATTAGTACTAAAGACTTGACATCATTCATATGATTTTATACCTCTCTAGTATACCTTGTTATACTCTAATTCCTAATACATATTATTAAGTAGTTTATTTTCCCCCTCATTATATTGCTGGATGACTATTTCATTTGTCTTTTTAAATAACAAGTCTTTGATGCTGGTTGATTAATTCTTATGTGTGGTTTTGTGTTTTTTTTTTCTTGTTAATGTTTTCTATTCAACAATCCTTACTCTTACTTCTATTCTTTCTTTTGTAATATTTGTTTTGGGTTTACTGTGCTATTATAATTTATAGATTTATTGAGATATGCTTGATGTGAAATAAGGTGGACATATTTTACGGTAATGGTATGATGTATTCTGACATACTTATACACCTGTGAAACAATAAGCCTAATTAAGATATTGGACACTTGTGTCATGCTCTTTTGTAATGCATCCGTACTCTTTCTTCCTATTGCTTAATCTCTCAGACAACCAGTGGTATGTGTCCCATCAATCTATATTATTGTTTATTTCTAAAATTTTCTATGATTTAAAACTGAGAGCATGTTATACTTTTTTGGGCTTAGTTTCTTTCACTGAACATACTTCTTTTGGAATGCATCTATTTTGAGGCATGTGTCAATAGTTTGTTCTTATTGCTTATTATTGTACAGATTATAGAAGTTTGTTAATCCATTCAATATTGAAGGATTTTGGATTGTCTTCAATTTCTGTATAATACAGATAAAATCAACTAGAAAGACTGGTGTGTTGGCTATTTCTCTTAGCTAAATACCTTGGCATGGAATGGCTGTTTCATATGGTAAATTTGTGTTTAAATTTTTATGAAAATGCCAGACTGTTTTCCCAAGTAGTATTGTTTAATATGTCCACAAGCACTACATGAGAATTACTGTTACTCTGATTCCCTGCTAAATCTTGGTAGGAACAACCTCTTCAATTTTATCTATTTTACAGGGTATATAGAATTATCTCATTGTGATTTTAATTTGCATTACCCTAATGACTAATGATCTTCTCATGTACTTAATTTCTATCTATATATTTAGTTTATATGTTTATTCAAATATTTTGCCCATTTTGTTGTTTGTCTTACTATTACTGGGTTGTAAGTGTGCTTCATGTATTCTAGACACAAGTCCATTTTTAGATATAAGTTTTGTAAATATATTCTCACAGTCTATGGTTGTTCTTTTTGATTTCTTAAATTTCTTTTGAAAAGCATTATTTTATTTTAATGAAAATAGATTTTTTTATAGCACATTCTTTTTAGTTCTCACCTAAAAATCTTCACCAAACTCAATGTCATTTTAATTTTTTTACTGTTTTTTAATTTATTTCTGAGAGAGAGAGAGAGAGAGACAGTGTGAACAGGGGAGGGTCAGAGAAAGAGGATGACACAGAATCTGAAACAGGCTCCAGGTTCTGAACTGGCAGTCAGCACAGAGCCTGACACAGGGCTCAAACCCACGAACCATGAGATGATGACCTGAGCTGAAGTCGGACGCTTAACCAACTGAGCCACCCAGGTGCCCCACTCAATGTCATTTTAGATCTTACATTTAGATCTATGATCCACATTAATACATTTAGTGTGGGTAAACAGGTTTTTTTTCTGCATTTGTATATCCAGCATCGTTTCTTGAAAAATTGTCTTTTCCTCACTGAACTGCCTTAATTAACCCAATTAAATGAATCAATGGGCAGAGAGTTCAGAACCACCCCCCTCCAGCCCAACCATGGACTTATTTTAATTTTCCCAATCATCCCTTGGGATGTAGGATTGTGGCTTTCAGGGTCCTGATCCCACCAAAGCTCCCTGCACTCAGCTGAAAAGAACTGTGCCTATTCCAAGAACAACATCACTGGCCTGACATAAGACAATTGAGCCATTGGTCAGAAACAAATCTGTTTTGTGGGCAGAGACTAAAGCCTGTTCTGTCATTCCAGGAAGGTAACCTAAGACCACATGCCACTTGCCTTATTTTCTTGCCAAAGTTGCATGAGGGACTCTGCAGTAGCCCCTATGAGATGGTTGAACAATGGTTCAGTGTATGGAAGGAAAAGATTGTGAAGAGTGTATGCTGGACCAGCAGAGTGGTGTCCAATCCTTTCTCAGAGTCCAGGAGGAATATGACAAAGTGGGATTATTAGATTAAATGCATGCTAGAGAAACTGGACTGGGCCCAGGCCACCACAAAGAGTACTGAGGACCTTACAAGCTGGAAGGCGGGGAGAAGGTAGAAGTTAATGAGAAGGAACAGATAAGTCAGCACATTGCGGATCTGTCTTCTAAGGCAACAAACACACCAAAGAAAGCTGTTGTCCAGGGCTAAGGGGACAGCCACTGGCCAGGTGACATCTCCAATGAAAGGTGTCTCATTTATCACCAATATTAATCCCCAGAAATCTTCTGGTTTTTCAGCCAAGCCCCACAACTCTGGGGAAGCCCACTTGAGCTTGACCCCTAAGGCAAGTGAATCCTCAAGCAAATATGACCCCAAGCACAAGGATGATCTTCTAGGTGAGCTTTGGAAGTTGTGCACCATCATGGCTGAAAATCCTAGCTATAATATGATGACCCAGATCACCTACAGCTTCCTTTGGAAAGGTTTGGCAGGAGATGGTTTCCACAAGTGACGTGTACCTAACAATGAAGCTTCTGCTGCAAGGTACTATTAGGAATATTTACAACTTAAATAATAAGCAGATTGTAAAGCTTTTCAGCTGAAAAGCTGAACTGTGCCCCAAATGATATGGCATGAGACCTAAAGCAGGTGATGTATCAGAGACAACAAACCAGAGTCTTTGAGCAGAGCAAGTCTTTCCTTCCAGCTACTAAGAGCCTTCTTAACATTTAAGAGGTGGACAACTTCCTCCTTCAGCTCTCCAGGCTCACCATGGAGAATGAGCAGCCACAGGCCCTGCAGGACACTGCCTCCAGGTATACAGCCAGTTAATGACCATAAATGCATCATCAAGTTGATCAAACATAATCCAAGGATGAACTTGGGTGCAAAACATGTGTTCGATGCCCTTGACTCCAATGCCTATAAAGCCTCACACAACCTGCAGGACGTGGTGGAGCAGGTTGTCTGCAATGAGCAGGAGGTGGAGAAGGAACCAGGCCAGAGATAAGCTCTGAGCATCCAGCCGTCACTGATGATGCCAGTGCAGCCCATGCCAGCTGAGGCCTGCAAGTCCGTCAAGTGTGTGATGAAGATGTGTTCTAATGGCATGTTCTCTAAAGTTAAGTATGATGGGGAGTGAGTCCAGATGCATAAGAATGGGGATTACTTCAGCTACCTCAGTTGCAGATTGAAGCCTGTCCTGCCTTATAAAGTGGCTCACCTTAAGGACTGCATCCACTAGGCTTTCCCTGGGAGCCGCAACATGATCCTAGACTCTAAGATACTCCTGATCAACACTAAGACAGCCAAACTTCTGCCATTTGGGATTTTGGGAGTACATAAGAAAGCTGCCTTCCAAGACACAAATGTCTGCCTGTTTGTTTTTTATTTTACCTACCTCAATGTCAACTTGATGGACAGGCCTCTGTGTGAGCAGCAGAAGTTTCTTCATGATAACATGGTTGAAATTCCCAACCAGATCATGTTCTCATAAATGAAGAAAGTCACTAAAGCTTCATATTTGGCCAACATAATAAATTGAGTGATGTCAGAGGGGTTGGAAGGGCTGGTACTGAAGGATATGAAAGGCACACATGAGCTGGGAAGTGGCACTGGCTGAAAGTAAAGAAAGACTATTTGAACAAGTAGGCCAGAGCTGACACAGGAGACCTGCTGGTCCTTGGGGCCTTCTATGGGCCTGGGAGCAAAGGTGGCATGATGTCCATGTTTCTCATGGGCTGCTATGACCCAAGCAGCCAGAAGTGGTGCACAGTCCCCAAGTGTGCAGTAGGCCATGATGATGTGATGCTTGTCTACCTGCAGAAGGAACTGGATATGGTGAAGATCAGCAAACAGCCTGGCAAAGACACCTAACTGGCTGAAAATCAACAAGATCGACTACCTTGACTCCATTGTCCCAGACCCAAAGAAAGCTGCTGAGTGGAAGATGGCAGGGGCTGAGTTCTCCAAATCTGAGGCTCACACAGCTGTGGAGATCTCCATCAGATTCCGTCACTGCACCAGATCCACTAACTGGCCCCAGCTGTCTAAAGAGAGAGTAGACTTCGCTGTGGCAGCTGGAGAGGAGGAGAGTTCCTCTATAGGGGGCAACAGTGGAGAGAATGAGGGTACGTTGCAAGGCCTCCATGGCCTCCCCAAAGCAGCCTTCTACCAATGCCAAGAAGACAAGAGGGAGGTTGAGTAGCCCCAACAGCAAAGGCGGCAACAAGCTGATATGGAAGCCTTCCCCTGTGAAAGCGGGAGAGAAGCAGAAGGCTCCTAAGGGGACCCTGTGATGAGCAGAGGTGCTTGTGGACATTTTTACTAGGGATGACTCTATCTGCCACCCTCCACAGCAGACTTCAGCCATCTCAGATGCGATTTTGTGTCATTCAGTGGGGACCTGGTGCAGGAATTTGACATGGCCTCAACCACACATGTGCTGGATAGCAGGAACAAAATTCCTGACACTCTAGGTCTCTCCATAGTGGGTTTGGGCACATATCTGGAAACAGAAGCTGGTAGATCCCTTGCAGGACCAAGGTCCTCCCTCTCCATCCTGGGCAGTGGGGGAGGATGGCCTTTCTTGGAGCAGTGCATCTTCTAGAACCTACCAGCCATGCTTGGTGTCTTCCCAAACAAGAGTTAGCTGGGGTGGTTGCCATCAGTGAAGTACAATTCTCTTGCTGATTTACACAGATCTTTCAGATTGGGGTGTGGGGTGGGTTGTCTTTTGGGGGCACCTGGATGGCTCATTCAGTTTAGCAACTGACTCAATATAGGAACAGGTCAGGATCCCATGGTTCGTAGGATCGAGTCCTACATCAGGTGCAGCGCTGACAGTGTGGAACTGTTTGGGATTCTCTCTCTCCTTCTCTCCCTGCCTCTCTATCTCAAAATAAATAAATAAAACATTAAAAACAAACAAACAAAAAAGGAGTGTCTTTTTTTCCTACAAATAAAATATCTTGCAGTTAAAAAAAGTTCAAATGACTATACATGTTAGAGTATATTTTGAGATTCTCTATCCTGTTCCAATTACCTAATATTCATTTATTCTTAAGCTATGATGTCTAGAAAATGGTAGCAATCTATTAAGTCTTGAATAAAATACTGTATCTCTTTCATGCTTGTTAATAATTTTCAAAATTATCCTGGATAGTCTAAGTCTTTGACTTTCCATATATTTTTTAGAATCTGTCAGTCTCTACAAAACAATTTCTAGGAATTTTAATCATTTTTTTAAATGGACTCCATAGATTGAGTTGAAAGAACTGATATCTGAATATTGAGTATTCCAAAACATGATCATGGCATGTCTCTCCATTTATTTAAGTCATTTTACTTTCTGTATTTTGAAATTTTCAACTTATAATTTTTGAACATAATTTGTTAAGGTAGTCTTTATTTAATATACTCATAATATTTTAAGTGGTATTTTTCAATTTCAACTGACAATTTACAAAATTGTTGCTACTGCACTAATCATGTTTTGTATGATAAACTTTATCATGCAACTTCACTAATTCTAGAGTTTTTTGATTCATTACTTAGAATTCTCTATGCAGAGGATTACATCATCTGCATGTAAGAATAGTTTTAATCTTCCTCTAAAATCTGGGTGTATTTTATTTTTATTGTATTGTTTATTCTGTTTTATTTTATTTTATCTCATTGATTTAAGTTAATATCATTTTGTTTTATTGAACTGGTTCCAACCTCCAGAACAATGTTCAATGGAAGCTATGAAAGCAGTGATCCTTGCTTGTCCCTGGTATTGGGAAAAACACACAAGTTTCACCATAAATATGATGCCTAGGTGTAAGTTTAACATATATGCTTCATTATTAGTTTGAAGAAGTTTCATCTTGTGTCATGTTTGCAGTGAGCTTTTACCAAAAAATGGATATTTAGTTTTATTAAATGATTTACCTACAAATATTAAACTTGTCATTTGGCTTTTCTTTCTTCATAGCTTAATATGGTGAATTATATACTGATGATCTAAGAACACCAAACCAACTTTACATTTCAGGTACAAGTTCTACTTAGCCAAGACATATTAGCTTTGTATGTTTTGTTGATTATACTTGCTACAATTTTGTTAATGTTTTTATGTTGATGGTCAAGAGAGACACCAATATGTAGTTCATGTTATCAAACTACAGACATATGTTTACTATATTTAGTTATTATCTTTTCAGTATCTACAGGAACTGTATTAGCTCTCATTCTTGATATTGGCATTATTTTTTCCTATATCTTTTCTAACCGATCTATTTAGATGCTTATCAATTTAATCAATCTTCTCCAAGAAACCACTTTTGATTTCATCCATGTTTACTGTTTTGTTTGATTGGCATCCTCTTAGTTTTGGCTTTTATTTGATTATCTCCTTCACAATGATTACTTTTTGGTTGTTGACTGGATTCTAAATACTGGGGGATTTTTCAGATGTGTTGACTGGATTCTAAATACTGGGGGATTTTTCAGATAGCATTCTCTTATTGATTTCTAATTTAAGTCCATTGTGGTCAGAATAAATAATGGTGTTATCTGAAATTTTAAAAATTTATTGGCATTTCTTTTATGGCCTAGAATATGGTGTATCTTATTAAATGTTCTATGTATTTAAAATTTCTTAATGTCTATTTATTTTTGAGAGAGAGAGAGCAAGTGTGCGTGAACAGGGAAGGGTCAGAGAGAAAGGAAGACACAATCTGAAAGCAGGCTCCAGGCTCTGAGCTGTGAGCACAGAGCCCCATGCAAGGCTTGAACTCATGGACTGTGAGATCATGACCTGGGCTGAAGTCAGATGTTTAACCAACTGAGCTGCCAAGGTGCCCCAAATATTTTATGTATTTAAAAAGAATGTTGTTGGGTGGACCTGATGTAAATCAGGTCAAAGTAGTTAACTGCACTGCTCATGTCTTCTATAGTCTTACTAATTTTCTTTTATTTTTCTATCAGTTAGTGGGGTGTGCATAGGTAGGTATGGGAATATTAATGAAATTTCCAACTATAATTGTTGATTTCTTTAATTCTTTCAGATCTATCAGTTTTTGTTTCATATAACTTAAATCTCAGTTATTGGAAACATAAAAATTTAGGATTGTTATTCACTCTAGTTGAATTAACTTCTTTATCATTATGGAGCAATCTGTATCCCTGGTAACATTCTACTTTAAAATCTACTTTCATCGCTTCTTGGCCTTTTGGCTAAGATCAAGGGTAAAATTTCTACTTTCTTATAGTATTATAGCCTCTTCAGTTTTCTTCTTCTATTGTTAGCATAGTGTATCTATTTTCATCTTTTTACTTTTAAGCTATCTTTATGACTATATTGAAAGTTGGTTTACTATAAACAGCATGTAGTTGGGCTTTGCTTTATTAACCAATTTAACAATCTTTGCTTCTCAAATGAATTTTTAGATTGCTTAAATTTAACTTTATTATTGATACGGTTGGGTTTAAATTTTCTGTCTTCCTACCTTCTGTTCTTGTTCCCTTTCTCCTGTTTTTCACACTTCACTCAAATTGTTCCTTATGATTCAATTTCATCTCCCTCATTGGTTTACTTGATGTACCTCTTTATTCTGGTAGTATTAGAATTTAATGTATTATAGTCAAACTTGTCATAGTCTATACTATTGGTAATAGTACACCAATCTGTAATATAATAACCTTAAGATATCACTTCATTTCACCCTTCTTGAATTTTACACTATGTCATACATTTTCCTTTTATGTATCTTAAAAACCCTCAACAGTTTTTTACTGTTTTTCCTTAAAAAGTTAATCTTTCAAAAGAATTTACAAAATACAAAAAATATATTGTATTTACCAACACATTTTCCATTTCTAATGCTTTTCATTCTTTTATGTAATTTTATCTAATTTGCATTGGGCATTATTTTTCTTCTAAGGGATTCTCTTTAACATTTCTTATAGTCATAATGGTGACTACTATAGTGGTAGTCTACTAGTGATTATACTCTAAGCTTTTCTATATCTTAAAATTATTTAACCTTCGCTTATGAAAGATACTTTTACTTGGTAGATAATTCAAACTTGCTAATCTTTTTGTCTATTATAAAGATAGTGCTGTACTTTTCTCTGATTTATGTTGTTTCTGAGGAAAAATGTGCCATCATTCTTTTTTTTTTCCCTTTGGTGTAAAATGGGACTTTTTCCTACCTTTGGTTTTGAAGAAGTTCTCTGTAATCACTGCTTTAATGCAACTGTGTCATGATATGCCTTGGTATAGATTTCTTCTGGCAGAGGTTTATTGGGTTTCTTGGATCTATGGCTTTAGAATTTTATCAAAATTGGAAAATATTGGCCAGTATTTCTTTAAATATCTTCAACTTCCTTACCCTTTCTCTCCAATTATTCTGGGACTCCAATCACACATATTAGAATGGTTGGTGTTTTCTCAGTGCCACATTGCTCTTTTCAGAAAAAAAAAATTCTTTTTTTCTCTCTGAATTTCACTCTGGCTAGTTTCTATTGCCATGTCTTCAAGATTACTATTTTTTTTTCTTCCACTATATCTATTCTGCCATGAAACCCAACTTATGTATTTTTCATGTTATGCGAGACTAAGTTTTATCTCTCAAAGCCATTTTTGTATCCTCCATATCTCTCTTGAACAACTTCAGGCTTTCTTCTTCACATTGAGCATATGGAAAATATTTATAGCACATATTTAATGTTCTTATCTAATTCTCCCATATTTGTTATTTCTGGTTCTATTTCTGTTGATTACTTTTCATCCTCATTACTGTTTTTATTTTTCTGCTTCTTTTCATGCCTGGTCACTTTTAATTCAATGCCAGACATTGTTAAGTTTACAGTTTGGATACTGATTTTTTTTTCATTTATTTTAATACTTTCTGGCATTCTTCTATTAGTGGTAAGTTAGAAACAATTTAGTCCTTTCAAATCTTGTTTTTTAGGATTTGTTAGGTGAATCCAGATAGCTTTTATACCAGGGCCCTGATTGATAAGAATTCTGACTGATAAGCACAACTCATCCTGGCCCTGTGGGAGGACTGTGCCATGTGATCCTTTCTCTTGGGATTTGGCCCCAACACTGTTAGTTTCCTCATCCACATCCACCAATTAGTACTTAGCTGAAGTCTCTGGAAGAATCCTTTGCAAATCCCTGGAGCTCTCTTTCACTACGCAATTGTCTTTTGTCTGGTGTTCTGGATTATGAATTTTAGCACTTTGGCCTCCTGACATCTGAATTCTGTCTTGTTAACCACTAGATCCTCTCCCTATGCTTCATCGTGAAAGCTACCTTCAATGTGAAATTGGAGGTAATTATACAGCTTACCTTATTTGATTCTCTTTTCTCAGATCTTACAATTTCGTGTTGACTATTGTCCAATGTTTGCATATCACTGTTTCATATGTACTGTTTAGTTTTCTAATTGTTTAAAGTAAGAGATTAGATTCACTGTCAGTTTTCCTGACCTGAAGAAGTCTTAAACTTTTTAATTATTTTTATAATTATTTTTTAACAAATGGATTTAAGGCTATATGTGTCTTCTAAACTGTAGCTTCATCATGCAAGTCTGATGATCACTTCATATGTGTGTGCATGTGTGTGTGTGTGTGTTTATTTATTTTGAGAGGAGGGGGGCGGGCAGAAGCAGAGAGAGAAGGAGTGAGAGAATCTCAAGCAGGCTCCATACTGTCAGTGCGAAGCACAATAGGGGACTGAACTCACAAACTGTGAGATCATGATCTGAGCCAAAATCAAGAGTTGGATGCTTAACCAGCTTGAGCTGCCCACCTGCCCCACTTTTTAGATGATCACTTCTAAATACTTTGGCATTTTCATTAGGATTTCCTATTTGATTCATAAATTAGGTAAATGTATGTCTGTAGATTCCAAATTTATCAGATCTTATTGACCAACTTAGATTCCTACTTCTAATCATAATGCATCCTTCTAAGGAATTTGTACTGCATGATATTGTTTATTTTGTAGTTATTAAAAGTTTTTGGGGCCCCTGGGTAGCTCAGTCGGTTAAGCGCCGGACTTCAGCTCAGGTCATGATCTCACGGTTCGTAGGTTCGAGCCCCGCGTTGGGCTCTGTGCTGACAGCTAGCTCAGAACCTGGAGCCTGCTTCAGATTCTGTGTCTCCCTCTCTCTCTAACCCTCCCCTGCTCATGCTGTCTCTCTCTCTCAGAAATAAATAAAAAGATTTTTTTTAAGTTCTTTTATGGCCTAATATGCGGTCAGTTCATCTGTGGTCAATGCTTAAAAATAATGCTTATTCTCTATTTTTGATATGCAGTTTTTTATAAAAATCAATTCAATTAAGCTTACTTGTTGTGTTCAATTTTTCTCTGTCTTCACTCAGTTTCTTCTTGCCTGACTCACCAGATTTTGAGATACATTTATTAAAAGTTTATACTAAGATAAAAAATTTGTCAATCTCTCTTTGAAATTCTTTGCTTTTTGCTTCAAATATTTCAAGACTATATTGTTAAAGATTTGAAGTTCAATATTGTTATATATTCTGAGACATTATTTTATCGCCATGAAGCATAATTACTTTGCCTGCATTAATGACTTCCTAATATTAATATAGTACTTTACAACTAATGTAAAATTTAAAAATTAATAATTGGCCATAATATTCTTATTTTCTTTTCTTTTCTTTCTTTTTTTTTTTTTTTTTTTTTTTTGGAGAGAGAGATGGGGAGTGAGCAAGGGAGGACAGAGATAGAGGGAGAGAGAATCCCAAGTCAGCACAGAGCCCAATGCAGGTCTCAAACTCATGAACTGTGAGATCACGACCTGAGCCAAAAATAAGAGCCAGGTGCTTAACTGACTGAGCCATTCAGGGGCGCCTTTAATATTCTATTTTAGATTAGTTTTATTGTGTGGTAGGAAAAGACATATGAATCTAAATATTTTTACAAAAAAATTCACATAAGAATAAAATGAAATTATAGTTATTAAAGTGTTTTTATAAAAAATAAAAATCTCAATACTATATATACATATATCATTGTTCTGAATTTGTTACTCCTCTTTAATTCTCAAAAACACAAAATTCATTCACTGGTGGTAATTACATAAAATGGTAGCAAGCAAGTGCAGCAATTTACTGATATGCTAAAACATTATTTAAAGTTATTTATTTATTTTGAGAGAGAGAGAGAGAGCATAGGAGAGGGGCAGAGAGAGAGGGAGAGAGAGAGAATTCCAAGTAGGTTCTACACTAATACTGTGGAGCCTGATGCAGAGCTCAAACTCATGAACTGTGAGATCATGACCTAAGCTGATCAAGAGTCATATGCTTAACTGAGTCACCCAGGTGCCCCTGCTAAAAGAATTTTTTAATCCATTCCAGAAACCAAGAAAGTCCTAAAGCAACTGCATAAATTCATGAATTAAGCCATTAAGGGTTAAATTAAAGAGGATGGATTAACTAGAGAGTCTCATTTTCTTAATGGATATCTCCTGATTTTGTGAGGAACTTCTTAGCTAAGTGTTTTTGTCATTAATCATCTGTTCATATATGTCTTAGTCAGTTCAGGCTGCTATACCAGATACAATAGACTGAGTGCCCTAAAAAACAGAAATTTGTTTCTCATAGTTCTAGAGGTTAGGAAGTCTGAGATCAGAGTCCCACCATAGCGTAGTTCTTGGTGAAGGGCTTTTTCCTGATTTGCAAATGACTATCTTTTCATTGTATTCTTATGGCAGAGAGCAAAGAGAGAAAGCAAGCTCTTTTGTGTCTCTGCTTATAAACCACTAATGCCACTCTTATGACCTAGTGACCTCCCAAACTCCATCTCCAAATATCATTACATTGGAGATTAGGGTTTCAAACATATGAATTTTGTGAGGACATAACATTCAGTCCATAGCAATATATTTTGGCTAATTTTATTAGTGTGTTCATCCATTTTGTTACTAATTATTAAGGTCTCTCACATAGTAATGTTATTAATCGTTACATGAATTTGACCATTTAAATTTTTTTAATTTAATATTGATAATAACTTTATATTAGTATCAATTTTCACTATTATATATGGAAAATATCAATCTGGCTCTAGGATTTGTTGTCTTTCTTTTATGCATACAATACTTTCCCTGAACACCAAGCCTTCCTTTTCTTCTGGGCATTTTATGGTTGGCCCCCATTTATGTTTTAACTATTTAATCATCTAGAATATGTCATTCCCTCAAATACATCTTACTTTCTGTGTTGGCTTTGTGTAAACTGTGTCATGTTCTGTATATAAATGTGGTTGGAACTACCCTTATGCTTGCTACTTGGTACAATTAGTCAGTTCTTACTCCATATCAAACTATTTTAATGACTTTGGCATTCTAATACCATTTCATTATTAACCAGTACAAACCACTTCTCATTATTCTTTTATTTTCAGAATGTGTGGGATGTTAGAATCATTAATTTTTCAAGATGACCTTTAGAAACATCTTTAAAACTTTTCAAAAACAGTCATTGATATTTTGACTGGAATTACTTCATATTATAAATTGTGCTATATGGAGAATTAATATTTTTAGTATTAACGAAGTCTTGGTATTTGTTTTATATATTCATTATGTTTAGTAGGATTTTTTGCACTAGTCTTACATTTCTTATTAGGATTATTTGCACATATTTTATATGTATTATTGCTTATTAGATGACCATATAATTTGTTATTCAAACCAGTGGACTTTAATAGTGAAAGGGAACAGTAATAATAGCAAGCATAAATAGGATCTCACAGCTATTATTAATATGATTTTTTAAAATTTTATTTTCTGATACGTTAATGCAACTAAATAGCAATGCTGTCTACACATATGCTTTTTAAACAAGTCAAACTTCCAATCTGTATATTAAATGTAATCATTTATAGTGAATTCTCTTGTTTTCTCAGATGGTCGAATATGTCACTTACATATAATGATAATTTTGACACTACTTCATAATAATTATATGTCCAATTTATTTTTTTATCCTACTGCATCATTACTGCATTTACTTCTAGTAAAATATTAAATACTAGTAGTGAGGGAGGGTAATTTTGTTTCTTTGATTCTTGACATTACTGGGACCACAACTAGCACAATACCATCTTGATGTAATGGTAGCTATTTCATGTTAAGGGAGTGTCCTTCCTAACTTGTTTATAAATTAAACTAATTGAAGTATAACAGGCATAAAGTACAATATATAAAATCATATGTATACAGCTCAATGGAATTTCACATCTATGTAATTAGTACCAAAACAAGATAGACAGTATTTCCAACCCTCTAGTAGAAGCATTTTCTACTTTTATCCATAGAATTACTATATTCTCACACAAAACAAATATTGTGACCTTCCTTCCTAAGTTTCCTGTTTTTGAAATAGATGCACACTTTTCCCCCACAGTATGTTTTCTTCTGTGTCTTTTTTTCTTAATCACTCAATACTATGTGAATTAATATAAATTTATATATCTATAATAATAGTTTTTGTATTATCATTGATAATTATCTATTATATGAGTCTACCTCTGCTTATTTATTCACTATATTCTTTTTATGGCAATTAAGGTTGTTTCCAATTTAGGTTTATTACCATCATTGCCTTGAAGTTCTTATACACATCTTTTGGTGAACATACACATTTCTATTTCATATATACTAGGAGTTCAATTACTATGTCATAGGGTATACATATGTTTAGCATTAGGAGATGCTACCAGTTTTCCAAAGCAGTTGTATCAATTAACACTCACAAGGAATTTGAGTATACCAGCTATCCCACATTCTTACCTTCACTTGTTTTAATTTGTTAATTTTCTTTTTAATGTTAGTTATTCAGGTAAGTGTGTTGAAGTACATCATTGTAAATTTTAATTCCCAGTTGAGAGGTCAGGTTGAACATCTTTTCATATATTAATTTACCATTTGGAAATCACCTTTTAAAAGTGCCTATTTAAGATATTTGTCCATCTTGTGAACCACTTAAAGTTTTTTTCTTTTAAGGTTGCCTAGGTTCTTTTTAGGATGTGAATTGTTTAATCATATATTTATAGTGAATAGTAATACTTTCCATTATGTAGCTTGCTTTACAAATTTCTCAAGGTGTTTTTGGTGTATTTTGATGTATTTTTCTTAATTTGAATAGTCCAATTAATCAAATTGATTTTTTATGATTAGTGATTTTTGCCTCCCTCAATTGATGAAGATATTCACCTGTTTTTTTTTCTAAGCACTTTAATTTTTAGCCTCTATCTTCAGCTCTTTCATATTCCATCTGGGATTGAGTGTTCTGTATGAGTATGGATGTCAAGATTCATTTTTTCCATATGGATATCTAATTGGTTCAACATCATTTTTGAAAAATGTACTTTCACAAACTCATTATAATACCAATTTTGTCATCCTAAGTCAAGTGCTCATATATGTGTGGGTTGATTTCTAGACCCTTTATTCTGTTTCAATGATCTGTTCATCTATTCTTACATTGATTCTATAATCATTTAATTACTACACTGTAAAATAAGTTTTGGTATCTGCCTGTGTACACCTGTCAGTTTAGCTTTTCATGATTGTTTTGAGTATTCTTGCCTTTTTCCATTTCTACATATGGTGAATATGTGAGGTCCTGCTTGCATCACATTTCAGTGGAGGGAAAGTCTTTCTAGGAGAAATTTTTTACTGTTCACTTGCCTTTAGAGATTGCCTTAGCTGGAGAGACACAGCTCACCCAATGCCATGCCCCTTTCCTAAGTATAGCCTACATCTAACCACTGACCATTGTAAGGGTATACATGTCTGACTCTTCTGCCAAACTGAGGACAAACTGAAGAGTCATCTCCATTTCAAAATTCCTCATAGTACTACTTGATTTCTCTGTTGAGATTACATTTTAGTTCAGTGTCTCCTTTTGTCTAATTCTAGATCCAGCCCTTCCATTCCTCAGGTACTACTCCCCCAAACATTCCTAAGAAACCTCTTACATACTAATCTCCATCTCAGAATGTGCTTCCTTAAAAACCCAATCTGGCAATTAGTGCCAGGAGTGATCCAAGAATGCAAACTCTTGAATGGGCTTTTGGAGCTGGATTGCTTGTCCATCACCTTACTAGTAACAAAAAAAATGTTAACTACTGGAGGTGGACTACTGATAGTCTCATTACAAGGTAGCACAGCAACTGTGAAAACACTTACCTATAGTGAACTGGAATGGTATACTGGTGTCAGTGAATTCACTAATGGTATAATGTATCAGGTATTTAAGAAATATGTGGAACACAGTAACTATAAAAACAAGTCTAAATGAGCGACTGTAACTAACTAAATTCAACTGAAGACAATGAAAAAAGAGTGATAAATCAGAACTAAGAGCTAAAGGAGACAAAGTACCTCCTTGGTAGTAGGTGCCTGGGTGGCTCATCTGACTCTTGATTTCAGCTCAGGTCTCATGATCTCATGGTTCATGAGTTTGAGCCCCGCATCAGGTTCTACGCTGACAGTGTAGAGCCTGCTTGGAATTTTCTCTCTGCCCCTCCCTTGTTCGCTCTCTCTCTCAAAATAAATACATAAACATCAATTTTTTAAAGTACCTCCTTGGTAGTAAACAACAACAAAAAATAGCAACAAAAGCAACAGGATGGCTGAGAAAGAGATGAGGACATAGCCAGGACTTAATCACAAGAGTAGCAGAGCCCAAGGGTTGAATTATCATCCTAAGCAGGTCCCAAGCAATACAAATTGTGCTGGTAAAGAAGACACCAGCATCACTAACATATTCAGTTTTGGCTCTCTGTAGACCCTGACTGATGGCTGGAGTTGCAATTACAGATGTGAGATTACTGATGTCAAGAGTGATTATAAAACCCCAAAACAACAGAAGACAGGTGGTAGGCTTAATCATCAGAAGCCAGGTGTATATATTTTTCGTAAGGTTGGAGGGATAGCCAAGAGGCCTGAACCACAGAGACTTATGGAAATTTGAAATAGAATATAGCATTCCTAGGGGCAAAATAGATAGGTAGCCAACAAGGAAACTACTCATCCTATATAATCAAAGAAGTAAAAGAAGTCTTAGAGTAGTCACCTAAATAACATTTTTTGATTCCTTGTCCAATTTTTGCCTGCAAGCCAGTTTTCAGACCCAGGATCCATTGACTAAAAGGAAAAGCCAGACACCAAGGAAGAAGAATATATGGTATTCTTCCTTTGGAAAAACATATGATAATTATTCCTCCAGTCTTTCCCCAAAGATACTTAAGGCCATTTACTTAGGTAAGAAATATCAAAACCCTTGAGGTGAGAGGAGAATGATAGAAATTAATGCTTAAATTTAAAACTTAGAATGAAGAAGTTTGTTTCTCTAATATCTGAATTTAATTTCTTGATTTAACTGCTGAGAAATCTAGATGGATTAGGGAAAATGATAATGCATTACCACAAACTCAACTAAGTAGCCCAATGTGCAGCTGCTATACCCTTGCAGAATCTTTGTTACAGATGATTAACATGGCTTCAGGTGCATGATAAGTAGTCACTGACCTGGTAAATGTGTTATTTTATATTTCTATTTTTTATTTTTTTATTATTATTTTTTTAATGTTTTATTTATTTCTAGGAGAGAGAGAGAGAGACAGCGTGAGCAGGGGAGGGCCAGAGAGAGAGGGAGTCACAGACTGAAACAGGCTCCAGGCTCTGAGCTGGCAGTCAGCACAGAGCCCGACGCGGGGCTCGAACCAACGAACTGCGAGATCATGACCTAAGCGAAAGTCGGACGCTTAACCAACTAAGCCACCCAGGCGCCCCTATTTCTATTTTTTAAAATAAGGATCAGAAACAGTTTGAATTCACTTGGAATTGACAAGAATATACATATCATAAGACAGTCTAAAGAGCTCTGGACTGGCTAGACATCATTCAGAATGCTATACTGGTTTATAATATTGATGACATCATATTACATTATGACGTCTAATTAGCAAGGAAAATCAAGAAATTGCGGGTGCGGGCGAGACACAATAAAATTCATGAATGCTAAAGCATAAGGGATAACCCAAGAAAGAATCAGGAACCTGCAACATCAGTAAATGCTTTTGGTGTCCAGTGGCATAGGGCATGCTGGGCCATTTACCTCAAAGTGGACAACAAATTATTGTATCCTGTGTGTCCTACTACAAAGAAGGGAACACAACTCCTATATAACTTTTGGGGTTACTAAGGGAGCATATTTCATAACCTGAGATTACTGCATCAATGTATTATACAAGAGTGACATGAAAATCTGTCAGTTTCTGTGAGCCTAGAGCAAAAAAAAAAAGGTTCTGTAGCAGGTTCAGACTATGATGTGTGCAGCTCTGACTCTTGGATTACAAGAACCAGCACACTAGCAGATTCTGGTTATGCTCTCTGTTTACCATGTATCTCAGCCTATTATTGTAAGAACTGAGTCTGGCCAATAACCTGAAATAACCATGGAAGAGAATCCTGAGTTCTAGATGAGACTACGCCCCTGGCCTACACCTGATCTCAACCTTGTGAGACCCTGAACAGAGAGCTCCACTATCTTGAGCCAAAACTTCTGACCTATAGAAACCAAGAAATAATAAATTTGTACTTCTTGGTACTTAGTGCCACCTGCTACGTTCGTGGTAATTCCTTGCAGAGCAAGAGAAAACTAACACGTGATCACCATTAGTCTTCTTGAGGGCCATCTTAGAACTCTTAGTAGAAAAAAATGCCTCGTGAAATCTGTGGCAACTTCAGTGGAAAAACCATAATATATACCTTTGGTGTTGTGAAACAAGGCTGTGCCATTTGAAGTGAAGAAATACACACATCTGAAAAGATAGCTCACCTACCGGGCCATGGTAGAGTTGAAACACATGACCATGGGGCAGCAGATTTCCTTATTATAAACCAGGTTCTTCTGTGAGACCCACTAAACCATAAGTTGGATATATCCATTGTAAAATAGAAGTTGTATGACTGTAAGTGAATATGAACAGGTTTGGAAGACACAGCAAGGTACATGAGTGGGTTGCCTGGATCCTCACGCTATCCACCACTATTCAATCAGCACTCTCCTTCAGTTCATACTTATGTCACAAGGATGAGGTGGTTTGGTATGACTGTGCAAGCCAACAAGGCTATCAGCTGCATTATAGTCCTAATTAGGGGTAGCTTTGGAAGATATAGGTAAGGAGAAAGCTTCCCAACAGGCAGAACTTTGGGTAATTCACCTATTCATAAACTTTGTGTGATAAGAATATAAATGGATTCATGTTCATTAGTATGTGGATATATGAGCATAAGCAAAGCATATTTTCATACACATTTATATATAAAATTAGCATGTTAATCCTCAACAAAGTATTCTACATAGAAAAAGCACTAAATACACAGGTAGACAAAATGATTCTACAAGTGGATCTCAATCAGCTTCTGTCATAGGCTAAAATGAATCTGGCACAATGGACACATAAATATCATAGCCATGTGACTCACAGATGGAGACTATAAACTGCTGGATTATCGTGTATTAAGGTTAATATAACTACTCTTACTGCTCAATGTTCAACTGCCAGCAACAGAGATCAATGCTGAGTCAACAATATTACCATTCCTTATGGAGAAAACAACCAGCTACTGGCAAGTTGACTTCATAGTGCTCCTTTAATCTTGAAGGCAGAAAGGATTCTATTTTATAAGAATAAGCACATATTTTGGTATGGGTTACTTCTCCTAATAGTTGGGTCCCAATCAGCACCTCTCTCAAAAGGCTGCCATTGTATCCCACTTAATATCATGGCAACCAGGAGAGCCACTTTATAGCAAAAATGTGCTGACATGAACACATGAGCATGGGAGTCTGTGATTGTTTATATATCATGAGATTCATAGAATGATGGAGCAATACTGACCACATCACTGAAGCATCAGCTTCAAGGCAATGCTTTGTGAGGATGAGAAGCCATACTATAAGATGCAGTGTCACTCTAAATTAATAACTCTAAATAAATATGACTATCTATTCAACAGGTAAAATACATTGGACTTGAAACCAATGGATGGACGCTAGAATGATTTTGCTTTTCTTTACTTCCAGGTACCTACACAAGAAAGTTTTGCTTACCATTTCCACAACTCTGGGCACTGTAGATTTAGAGGCCCTGGTTCCCAAAGGAATAATACTTCTACCAGGAAGAAAAGCAAGAGTCCTTTGAACTATGCTATAGCTACCTTATTGACTTTGTTTCTCATGCTATGGGCTCAGCAGACAAGTAAGAGAGTCCCCAGTAAAGGTACTACTCTCTCAAAATAAATCTGATGAATAATCTCAGCTTCAGAACTGCCTATAACGTTGGTTGAACACTCTATCAAGACTGCATTATAATCTAAATTTTCCATCTATTCCACCCTACTTCCTTCCCTTCTCTTCCATAGAGAAGAAGATTTATGTACGCTGATTTGTGTCTTAGAATCTGCTTGTCAAGGACTCCAACCTGCAATTTCATATGACTTTTAGAATTTGGTTGCCAATTCTCACCAAAAATCTGCTTGAATTTTTTATTAGGATTACACTGAATCTACAAAAAATTTGGGAAGAATTGATTGAATCTTCTAATTTTTGAATGTGGTATGTCTACTTTTCTTAATAGATGTTATCTATTTCTCACAATGTTTTGTAAATTCCCCTGTAGAAATCTGTACAGATTTCATTAGATACATTTCTATATACTTTATGTTTTTAAAAACTATTAACAAGGGTAATTTTTAAATATTTTTGTTGCCTATTTAAAGAAATAAAATTGTTCTCTATCTTAATTGTATAAACATTGACATGGTGCATTTGCTGATTAAATCTAATGGTCTATAGATTCTTTTAGATTCTTTTCGAATTTCCTTACAAATTTTTTTTAATCTTTATTTGTGAGAGACAGAGACAGAGAGACAGAGTGTGAGCAGAGAAGGAACAGAGAGAGAGGGAGATGCAGAATCTGAAGCAGGCTCCAGTCTCTGAGCTGTCAGCATAGAGCCTGATGCAGGGCTTGAACTCACAAACTGCGAGATCATGACCTGAGCCAAAGCCCCAGGCTTAAGCTCCTAAGCCACCCAGTGCTTGTTCCTCTTGGAATTTCTATGTATATTCCTTTCATTCCAATCTTTTAAAAACTTTATGCAGGGACCTTTACTTTTTTTAGTTCCTCTTGTATCAATTTTGTTAATTTTTGTTTTTCTAAATATTTGCCAACTTCAGTGTATTGGCTAAAGTTGTTCTCAATATATACATTTTTAAAATATTTATAACATCTATAGTGATGTTTTCATTTCATTTTTCATTTTCATAACTATTTCATTTCATAAATTGTTCATTTGTGTCATCATTTTTAATTTTACTATCTTACTAGAGTTTACCAATTTTACAATCCTTTTTAAGGAAATATTTTTACTTTGATTTTCTGTATTTTATATTTATTAAAAAATGACTTAATATTTAACCTTATATTTTCTTCCTTCTACATTTTTTAGTTTTCTTTATAGTTTTCTATAGTTTTCTTTCTTTTTTATCTACTTGAAATATATATTTAATTTATTGATTTTTCAGGGTTTTGTTTTTTAATATGTACATTTAAGGCTCTAATCTTCCTCCAAGTACAGTTTTTTGCTGCATCTCACAAATTTTTATGTTTTATTTTGTACTTTTCTTTACTATGGTGAGGTGGGTGGAAAATTCTCTCAGGTATTACCCCTCTTCCTTGCAAATGCTTCACTTTTGCCTTCTATGTTGAAAGATAATTTTGTATAAAAGGATACTAGGATGCTAAGGGGTACCTGGGTGGCTCAGTAGATTAAGCGTTTAAGCTTTGAACTTTGGCTCAGGCCATGATCTCACAATCTGTGGGTTCGAGCCCTGCGTTGAGCTCTGTGCTGACAGCTCAGACCCTGGAGCCTGCCTCGGACTCTGTGTCTGTCTGTCTCTCTCTTTCTCTCTCTGCCCCTCCCCCACTCATGCCATCTCTGTCTCTCAAAGAAAAATGAATATACATTAAAAAAAAGGTTTAAAAAAGATCCTTGTAGGATAATTTAGCTCTAAAATTCTAAGTTGGCATCCATTTAGTTTTAGAATTTTTAGGCTGTCTTTCGGCTTCCATCCTATATGTTTAGATGTCAATTACCCATTTGGTTGCTTTTCCTTTGAAGGCAATGTTTCTTATTTTAATCAAGTTGTTAAGGGTTGATTTTGTCATAATTTTTCAAAAGTTTTACTATTATGTTCCTAGATGGATTTTCTTTGTATATATTCTTTATTTCACCAAGTAAAGAACAGATTTTGTATTTAACAATAAAATGTGATATGACTATAGTAGAAAGATGGGAAGAGAAAAAAAAGAATTGATTTCCCAGCCTAATAAAAGAAAGCTAATACATAATGTCTCAATTTTGTATTTTAAGAAACAGAATTATAAGTGTGTTATATAGAAACACGTATTAAAATACCAAAAGAAACAACTTCAAGAACTAAAAGTGCCTCTGGGAAAGGGCCAATGAGATTGAGAGAATGGAGCAGGAGACTGCTGCTTTCTGTTATGAATGCTTTTGCATTAATTGATTTTTCCATAATATGCATGTAACAAATTAATAGAAATAAATTAACTGGAAGTACAATGAATTACATATTTAACTAATGTCAATGATTATTCACAATTTTATTTTCCTCCGATTTTTAGTTGTATACGCTGAAATGTCTCAAGAAGATTTTCAATAAAGCATATGATTTTCTGCTATGCTTTCTATCTGAACAATTCTCTCTGTGTCCTTCAGAAGAAAACAAATTAGCCAGACAAACCTACGGAGATTTTATTTTGAGGGGTTAATCTTTGAAAGAAGTTTGCGATCAAATTGATTTTTGTAAGCTGTAGGTAAAGTGTTTTTGTTTGTTAGCTTGTCTATTTATGGACTGAATGTTTCCCCTATTTTTATTTATTTATATTTAAGTTTTTTAATGTTTTTTAAAATTTATTTCTGAGAGAGAGAGAAAGAGAGGACAAAACAGACAGTGAGCATGGGAGGGGCAGAGAGAGAGGGAGACACAGAATCTGAGGTAGGCACCAGGCTCCGAGCTAGCTTTCAGCACAGAGCCCAATGCAAGACTGGAACCCATGAACCGTGAGGTCATGGCTTGAACCGAAGTCGGATGCTTAACTGACTGAGGCACCCAGGCGCCCCTCCCCTATTTTTAAAATCCTTGACATTCAGTAATGTGTACATGTGAATTGCTCTCTTTTCATTAATTTCCTTAGCCCTTAGTGAGCTTTGGGGAATACAAGCTCAGGACTAGCACAACACTGACACTCTTTCCTGTTTCCTAAGCCCAGGTATGTTTCCACACTACTTTAATTGTTCACAGTGATCACAGGTAAGATGGCAAAAGGGATACCAGTGGGTTTTTCTGAATATTATCCATAAAGCTGGGGAAAAAATTCCCTTTAGTGCCAGTCCTGCCTTGCTGATGGTTCATTATCTAAAGCATAAAGGTAGTTATGGAAGAAATGCACCTCCTAATTGCTAAAATAATACTCTCTTTGCTGGGCTTGTACAGCATTCCTTCCCTTCACAGTTACCAATTCCCTCATTTATAATTTACCCTCTATTCTTTTCTATGCTCTCTGCCCTTTCAGGATACACACATGCACAGATAAGTCTTATTCCAGCACTTTGGCAAGAGGTAAGTGTGCTACTTAAAGGAAATCTATAGTGACCGTTTCCATAATGAGAACAATACTTTTGAAAGAAAATTTTCTAAAGAAAGTATATTAGAAAGTACCTCCTAATGGATCTTCTTGGTAAAACTGTAAAAACAGATTTAATTAAACAAAGACAGTTATAAACCCATAAAATTGTATACATAGAAATTGGTAATAATTTGAGACATTATGAAAAACAAGCAGAATATTTGATAAAAATGAGACAACTACCATCATTTTAAAATGTAAAAAAGAATTACCCATTACCCTACAAACTACAGTTCTATAAGCTTAATTTTAGTATCAGGAAAATGCTAACTTAATGCAGTAAAAATCTTATTAATTCTTACCACAGGGGAACAGAGAAAGAAAAAAAAATACAGAATTGCAATTAACTTGCTTGAGATTATCTAAAAATTTTTTTTATTAAAGTAACAGAGCATCTAGATATCTGGGGACTAGCAGTCTTCTTGCTATCCTAAATGAACCAATATTGGATTAATAAGGTTTTCTGTTAACACAGAAGCAAAGCTGAAAATTTATGGGAGAAAATGGCATGCTGGGCAACATAGTTTTTTGAAGAAAAGAATTTTTGTAATTATAAGAATTATGACTTTGTAATAGGACTAAATCATTGTACAGTTCTGTACAAATTACCTTAAAGCAAAATAAAATTTTAAGGCAGCTATGTTATTACTTTGAAAAACTCTCCAACACTAAAGCATTTTCTAGCAATAAGCAATGATAATCTTAAAAAAATTTTGCTGAAGATCTTATAATGGCACACAGTACAATGTAGTTGAGTGAAACAGGCACAAGAAGAAAATAATTATGCTCATTGTGTAAAAATTCATGCTCCGGTCAAGAAGTAGAGGAGTGGCACAAAACAAAAATAGAAGAAAAAAGGAGTTTAACATAGGATAATGGTTAGGGATTGATACTTCATAGTGCCTAATGCTAAAAATCTTGTAGAAGTGTCTCATTATGAGATACTAAAAAATTACTGAGGGGAGGGGGGCCAAGATGGTGGCTTAAGAAGATCCTGAACTCACCTCTTCCTATGGACACACCAAATCTGCAACTACATAGGGAATAATTCCCACTGTACATATGGAATAATTCCCACTGTACATATGCAAGAATTCCCACTTTGCATATGCAATAATTCCCACTGTATATATGCAATAATTCCCACTGAAAAAATAACTGAACACTATCTGAACAGCTTCATCCACAACAAGGGATAAAAAGATCACATCCAGAGAGGTAGGAGAGGCAGAGACAAGATCTCATCAAAACCCCACCCCCTATTAACCCTACCCCCATGTCCTAATACACAATAGGGAACTACCTCTGGGCTAGAACCTCATCATGAGCATAGAGGGGTTTGTGTCCCACATAGAGCATTCCAACCCTTGGGACCTGCACTGAGAGACAAGGCCCTAGAAAGATTCCAGGGGACACAGAGAGTTGTGGGAATTTGAGATACTCCTTTTGAGGAGCTTGTGCATGTACTCACTCTTTGAATGAGCACAAAGGCAGCAGTTTGAGAGGTGACTAGATGATATGGAAAGGTGATTCAGTTGCTAATCTTAAAGCATCTGTCAGAGAAACAGGGATTAGTTGGGATTTTCCTTGGGGACAGAGGTGCTAGAGAGCACCATTTCTTTGCATTCTTTTGCTACCTTGCTAGTGCAGAGGGCTACACATTCACATGATCTCACTAAAGCCAAGAGCATGCCCAACTGAGGTGCTCATCCCTAGCCTCACTAAAGTCATGGGCATGCCTCAACCCAAGTTCTTCTGTGCCCTTGCTATCACCAGTAGACAAGCACAGTCCACACAAGGAATGACTCTCGACCGCCTGGCTGTGGTGGCCAGAAGGCCTTGTGCTCCTGGGCCCCACAGGATTATAACAAACAGGAAGATGGTCCTGGGCAGGATACCACACCCAGACACTACATAGATAGCAGAATTAAACACATCACCGGTCTACACATGAAAAAAAGCCCATTTAATTATCCTGAAGTTCCAACCTGAGGGAGAAGCTTCAGGTTTGCTACACATCTAAAGGCTACACAGCACTCTTTGAGAACATAAGAATTGAGACACCATCCATGCACCCTCCTATGGCCTTGCCACAGCTTGCAAGAACCTCTCAGAAGGGGCTTCTGTACTGATCTGAAGCCTGGATTCTTAAAACTGTCAGCCATGGGGCATCTCCAAATATCCTGGTCTAGAAGTCAGCAGAATCTATGATTGTGGTCCCACAGGATTGTCTATGTTTGCAAATTGAAAGCTGCTGCCTGAAAATCTGTCTTCCAATCAGCCTGAATTTAGGTGTTAAAATCACTCAGTCCTGGTACACCGTCAACACCTGGGACCCATCAAGAATAAATTAGGCTATTTAGACAGTCAGAAAATTTCAGGAGAAAACCAAGAGCTAGGTCAAGGTTGAATGATAAGGTTCACCTCCTGTACAAGGACACTTCTTTAAGACAGAGAGGTAGCTATTTCACCTAATACATAAACACACACACACACACACAGAGAGAGAGAGAGAATCAAACAGAGAGAAGAAACAGGGATATGTGCCAAATTAAGAACAAGATGAAACCTCAGAAAAAAGATCTTAATGAAAAAGAGGTAAGAAATCTATCTTATAAAGAGTTCAAAGTCATGGTCATAAAAATGTTCACTGAAGTCAGAGGAGGACCAGATGGGTATAGTGGGAACTTCAACAAAAAGAAAGAAAATATAAGGAAGTACCAAAGAGAACTTAAAGAGTTGAGAATACAATAACTGAAGTGAAAATATACCAGGGGGTTCAACAACAAACAAGCAGTAGAATAAATTAGTGACATGGAGACAGGGGAACTCATACATAGAGAGCACCAAAAAGAAAAAAAAGGAATTTAAAAAAGTGAAAATAGCTTAGGAGAGTGATGGAACAAGAAGTGGAATAACATTCTCATAATAGAGGTTCCATAAAGAGAAGGGAGAGAGAAAGGAACAGAAAATTTACTTGAAGAAATAATGGCTGAAAACTTCCCTAATCTGGAGAACAAAAACAGATCCAGCTCCAAGAAACAAAGCCTTCTAATTAGATGCATCCAAAGAGATTTGCACCAACACACATTTTAATTAAAATGTCAAAGATAATGAGAGAATCTTAAAAGCAAGAAACCTGCATAAGACTATCAGCTAACTTTTCAGTAGAAAGTCTTCAGGCCATAAAGGAGTGGTATGGTACACTCAAAGTGCTGAAGGGAAAGAACTACCAAACAAGAAAATTCTAACTAGCAAAACAATCAGTTAGAATTGAAGGAGAAATGAAGTTTTCCAGACAAGCAAAAGCTACGGGGTTTATAACCACTAAACCTGACTTACAAGAAATGTTAAAGGGTCTTAATTATGTTGAAAAGAAAAGGCACTAAATAAAAACAAAAAAATCATATGGAAGTAAAAATCTTCCTGGTAAAAGTGAATATATAGTAAGGGTAGTGTATTAACCAATTTTAAAGACAGTATGAGGGTTAAAAGACAAAAGTAGTAAAATTAACTATAACTACAATAATTAGTTAAGGGATACACAAAAGGAAAATAAATGAAATACGACATCAAAAACAAAACATGAGGAAGGGTAGTAAAAAGGTAGAGTTTGCACAATGCATTCAAATTTAATGTATATATAGACTGTTTTATGCAAACCAAAGGGTAACCGCAAAGCAAAAACCTACAGGTGATACACAAAAGATCATAAGATAGGAATCTAAACATAACACAAAGGAAATTCATCAAACCACAAGTAAAGAGAGCAAGAAAAGAAGGAAACAGAGAGAAACTACAAAAAGTCCAAAAAAACAATAGGTACACACCTATAAATAATTACTTTATATGAAAATATCTTTCTCCAATTGAAAGATATAGTGACTGAATAGATCAAAAACAATACAACAACAACAACAAAAATAAAACTCATCTATATGTTGCCCATAAGAGACCCAGTTCTTTCTTTTTATTCTTTCATAGCTTATTGTCAAATTGGTTTCTATATAACACCCAGTGATCATCCCAGGTGCCCTCCTCCATGCCCATCACCCCCACTTCCCCTCTCCTCCACCCACTTCAGCCCTCAGTTTGTTCTCAGTATTCAAGAGTCTCTCATGGTTTGCCTCCCTCCCTCTCCCCCACTATTTTTCCCTTCTCCTCCCCCATGGTCCTCCATTAAGTTTTTCCTAATCCACCTATAAGTGAAAACATATGGTATCTGTCCTCTGCCTGACTTGTTTCACTCATCATAACACCCCAAGTTCCAACCACGTTGTTACAAATGGCCAGATTTCATTCTTTCTCATTGCCATGTAGTATTCCATTGTATAGATAAGCCACATCTTCTTGATCCATTCGTCCGCTGATGGACATTTAGTCTCTTTCCATGATTTTGCTATTGTTGAAAGTGCTGCTATGAACATTGGGGTACATATGCCCCTATGCATCAGCACTCCTATATCCCTTAGGTAAATTCCTAGCAGTGCTATTGCTGGGTCATAGGGAAGTTCTATTGTTAATTTTTTGAGGAACCTCCACACTGTTTTCCAGAGGGGCTGAACCAGTTTACATTCCCACCAACAGTGTAGGATGGTGCCCCTTTCTCCACATCCTCGCCAGCATCTAGAATCTCCTGATTTGTTCATTTTAACCACTCTGACCAGTGTGAGGTGGTATCTCAGTGTGGTGTTCATCTGCATTTTCCTGATGAGGAGGGACGCGGAGCGTCGTTTCATGTGTTTCTTGGGCATCTGGATTTCCTCTTTGGAGAAGTGTCTATTCATGTCTTCTGCCATTTCTTCACTGGATTATTTGTTTTTTGGGTGTGGAGTTTGGTGAGTTCCTTATAGAGTATGGATACTAGCTCTTTATCCGATATGTCATTTGCAACTATATTTTCCCATTCCGTCGGTTGCCTATTAGTTTTATGGACTGTTTCCTTTGCTGTGCAGAAGTGTCTTTATCTTGATGAGATCCCAATAGTTCATTTTTGATCTTGATTCCCTTGCCTTTGGGGATGTGTCAAGTAAGAAATTGCTGCGGTTGAGGTCAAGGAGGTTGTTTCCTGCTGTCTCCTCTAGGGTTTGATGGATTCCTTTCTCAGTCTCACATTCAGGTCTTTATCCATTTTGAGTTTATTTTTGTGTATGGTGTGAGAAAATGATCTAGTTTCATTCTTCTGCATGTTGCTGTCCAGTTCTCCCAGCACCATCTGTAAAAGAGGCTGTCTTTTTTCCATTGGATACTCTTTCCTGCTTTGTCAAAGATTAGTTGGCTGTATGCTTTTGGGTCCAATTCTGAGTTCTCAATTCTGTTCCATTGGTCTATGTGTCTGTTTTTGTGCCAATACCATACTGTCTTGATGATGACAGCTTTGTAGTAGAGGCTAAAGTCTGGGATGGTGATGTCTCCCCATTTTGGTTTTCTTCTTCAATATTACTTCGGCTCTTTGGAGTCTTCTGANTGTGTGTGTGTGTGTGTGTAAATGTGAATGGGATCAGTTTCTGAGAGATTTCTCTTTCTGTTGCTTCATTATTGGTGTATAAAAATGCAACCAATTTCTGTACGTTGATTTTGTGCCCTGCGACTTTGCTGAATTCATGAATCAGTTCTAGTAGGCTTCTGGTGGAGTCTGTCAGTTTTTCTACATAGGGTGTCATTCATCTGCAAAAAGTGAAAGTTTGACTTCTTTGCCAATTCTGATGCCTTTTATTTCTTNATTGATTGATTTGCAAATATTGAAGCAGCCCTGTAACCCAGGAATGAATCCCACTTGATCTTGGTGGATAATTCTTTTTATGTGCTATTGAATTCGATTTGCAAGTATCTTATTGAGGATTTTTGCATCCGTATTCATCAAGGGTATTGGACTATAGTTCTCTTTTTTTGTTGGGTTTCTGTCTGGCTTGGGAATCAAAGTGATGCTGGCTTTGTAGAATGAGTCTGGAAGTTTTTCTTTGATTTATATTTTTTGGAATAGCTTAAGAAGACTGAGTATTAACTCTGATTTAAATGTCTGGTAGAATTCCCCAGGGAAGCCATTTGGCCCAGAGCTCTTATTCGTTGGGAGATTTTTGATAACTGACTCAATTTCTTCACTAGTTATGGGTCTGTTCAGATTTTCTATCTCTTCCTATGTGAGTTTTGGTAGTGTGTGTGTTTAGGAATCTGTCCGTTTCTTCTAAGTTGTTCAGTCNTATTATATAATGCCCTTATTCATCCCTTGTTACTGCTTTTACTTTAAAGTCCAGTTTGTCTGATATAAATGTGGCTACTCCAGCTTTCTTTTGACTTCCAGTCTCACCATAGATATTTCTCGATCCCCTTACTTTCAATCTGAAGGAGTCCTTAGGTCTAAAATGAGTCTCTTGTAGACAGCAAATAGATGGATTTTTAAAAATCTATTCTCCTACCCTATGTCTTTTGATTGGAGCATTAGTCCATTTACATTCAGTGTTATTATTGAAACATATGGGTTTAGAGTTATTGTGTTCTCTGTAAGATTCATGCTTGTGGTGGTGTCTCTGGTACCTTGTGTTTCTTGCAACATTTCCCTCATAGAGTTTCCCTCAAGATTTCTTATAGGGCTGGTTTATTGGTGATGAATTCTTTCAATTTTTGTTTATTTGGGAAGACCTTTATCTCTCCTTCTGTTCTGAATGACAGGCTTGCTGGATAGAGGATTCTTGGCTGCATATTTTTTCTGTTCATTTCACTGAGGATTTCCTGCCATTCTTTTCTGGCCTGCCAAGGTTCAGTAGATAGGTCTGTAACTACTCTGATAGGTCTCCCTTTCTATGTTAGGGTCCTTTATCCTTAGCTGCTTTCAGAATTCTCTCTTTGTCGTAATATTTTGCCAGTTTCACTATGATATATCATGCAGAAGATCAATTCCAGTTACATCTGAGGAGAGTTCTCTGTGCCTCTTGGATTTCAATGTCTGTTTCCTTCCCCAGATTGCAGAATCTCTCAGCTATAATTTGTTCAAGGACTCGTTCAGCGCCTTTCCCTTTTTCTTCCTCTTCTGGAATTCCTATGATATGGATATTGTTCCATTTGATTGTATCACTCAGCTCTCGAACTCTCCTTTCCTGCCCCTGGATCAGTTTATCTCTCTCTTGGCTTCCTCTTTTTCTATAATTGTGTCTTCTAATTCACCTATTCTCCTCTCTGCCTCTTTGCCAATGCCATGCATTGGATGCCTCCATGTTATTATGAACTTCATTTGTAGCATTTTAAAATTCATCACAACTATTTTAAGCTTCATATTCTTTGTAGCAATAGCTTCCCTGATGTCTTTTTCAAGTGCAGTGATTAATATCAGGACTATTGTTCTAAATTCTTGTTCAGTATTGTTGCTTATGTCTGTTTTGAGCAGTTCTTTAGCTGTCATTTCTTCCTGGAATTTCTTTAGAGGAGAGTTTTTCCATTTCGTCATTTGGCTAGCTTTTTGTCTCTTGTTAGTTTTAAAAGCTTGTCATCCACTCTGCACCTGCAAGTACTTGTATATTAAAGAAGGCTCATTGACTGCTCAGGGCCTGTCCATTCAGGAAGTGTTCTTTAAATGGTGTCTCTTGGTCTCTCTTGTTGAGAGTTTGGTTATTTTATTTCCCTACTCATAGTGGTATTTGGGACTCTCCACCATGTGTACTTTGGCTTGTTTCTTGAGGTAGTCCTGGAAAGGAAAACTGAGAGACAAACACACAGGGAAGAAAGCCATGCAAATGCAGAGACAAATCTAACAAACAAGCAAACCGAAAGGGAAATAGAAAGAGAAAAAAAGAAAAAAAAGAAAAGAAAAAAAGACAAAGGACAGTCTAAAAGCATAAAACCAGAATTCCCAGCTACAAATAAAAAGAAGTGTGTATGCAGTGCTGATGGAAGGGCATACACAAAGAGAGAAATGACAGGTCAGGGAGGAAGCAAAATTGGATGATGACCAGACAGAGAGACTAAGAGGCTTAACTCATAAAGAGAAAGATGAGAATATGGTAGGAGGTGAGGAGAAAGAAATGAAGATAATGTTACTCAGAGAAATTATATAGTCTGATTACTTCAGAGAGAGAGAGGGAGAGAGAGATAGAAAGGTAGCAGTGGAGGTGTAGAATATACATCTAGAGAATGGATTAAATGTAACTGTTGAAGCAAACCAATTACCAGAGTACCCAATCCAGCAGAGGAGAGGGATATGAATGAGAAAAGGGCAAATATATCTGAATAGAAAGAATTGATCTAGAATTAATCATGGCAGTGCATCCATGTTAGTCTTGTGCTGGGATCTGGTAAGAAAAAAAAGCAGCTCTCTAGCGGGGATGTGTGTGGTTTGGTGTAGGCAGGTCTTAGCCTCCACTGCATCCCAAAGGCCGCTCCCTGAGGTCCAGCCTTGTTGGTTGTGGGGAGAAAAATGGTGGTGCCCCAGTCCCTTCTTGAACCAAGAGTTGTAAATCATTTTTTTGGGTCTGAGCTCCCTGTGCCTGGGACATAGCCAAGGTGGGCCTTGTTCTTTGTCTCAAGCCCCGCCTCGTTTCCAGGTCTTAGTCCAAGTGCTTTATTGATACTTCCTGAAACATAATCTGGCAGGCCGGGACTCTTACCAGCCAGGGATTGAGCTGAGAGAGCAGCGGAGCAGTTTCAGGCTGGCTGCCTGTCTGCCAGTGACTGAGCCCAGAGAGCAGCAGAGCAGTTTCAGGCTGGGTCGCTTCCCAGCCAGGGATTGAACCTGGAAAGCAATGGAGTAGTTTCTCCTGGTGCCACCTGGGACCAGGGTACCCAGCCCAAAGTCTGCACCACAGCTAGAAATAGGATCACTCTCCTTCCCGAGCCGAGATTTTTCTCTTCTCCAGGGACAGTTTTATGAGCAGTTTCAGCCACTCTTTCTCTTCCCTTTGACTCTCTGCAGCTTCTGTGAAGGGGGTTCCACCCCCTCCCTCCATATTTCTGGGTCCCGCCTGTTTTTATCTTCCTCAGTTCACACTCATACAGCTAAGAGGTTGTCCTCTCAGTGGACTCTGTCTCTTTTCCTCCCAGACTCCTGACGTTCAGTGTCCTATGGCTTCAGGCCTTTTCTATTTGAGAGATGGGTGCGAGTGAAATGTATATAGCTCCCTACTTCTCTGCCATCTTGCCTCCCTCAAGAGACCCAGTTCTAATCAAAGGACTCACACAGACTGAAAGTGAAGAGTGGAAAAAGATTTTCCTTGCAAATGGAAATAAAATAAAGCTAGGGACGCTATGTTTATATCAGACAAGACAGACTTTAAAACAAAGACTGTAGGAAAAGTCAAAGGGCATTTATATAATGATAACTCCAACAAGCATATATAACATTTGAAAATATTTATGCACCCAACAAAAAGCACCTAAGTATATAAAGCAAATATTAACAGACTTAAAGGGAGAAATAACAATACAATAATAGTTGCAGACCTTACCTCATTTACATTTACATCAATGAACAGATCATCCAGATAGAAAATGAATAAGCAAACATCAGCCTTAAACAACACATTAGACCAGATGACCTTAAAAGATATATACAGAACATTCAATTCAAAAGCAGCAGAATACACATTCTTCTCAAGTACAAATGAAATATTCTCCAAAATAGATCACATGTTAGGACACAAATCTCAATAGATTTAAGATTGAAATAAATCAACTATCTTTTCCAACCATAGTAGTATGAAACTAGAAATCAATTACAAGAAGAAACCTGGAAAAAATAAAATATGTGGAGATTAAACAACATGTTATTTAACTACAAACAGGTCAACAAAGAAATCAAAGGTGAAATCAAAAAATACCTTGAGACAAATGAAAATGGAAATACAATGACCCCCAAATCTGAATGATTCAGCAAAAGCATTTCTGAGAGGTTATAAAAATACTAGCTTATCTCAAGAAACATGACAGTGTCAAATAAATAATTTTACCCTAAAGGAGCTAGAGAAAAAACAAAAGAAGCCTAATGTTAGTAGAAGAAAGGAAATATTAAGATTAGTATGAAAAGAAAAGATATAGAAACCAAAAAAGAGTAATAAAAATAAAAGATGATTCTTTGAAAAAATAAAAAAAATTGACAAGCCTTTAGCTAGACTCACCAAGAAAAAAAGAGAAGGCTCAAGTTAATAAAATAAAAATGAAAGATGTTACAACTGATAAATAAAAAAGATCATAAGGGATGACTATGTACAATTATAAGCCAATAAACTGGACAACATGTAAGAAATGGATAAATCCTAGAAATACACAATCTTCCAAAGCTAACTCATGAAGAAACTAAAAATTGGAATAGAATAATTGCTTATATGGAGATTGAAACAGCAATGAAAAACATCCCAGCAAACAAAAGTACAGGACTAGGCAGCTTCACTTGAATTCTAATGAACATACAAATATGATTTAATACCTATCATTCTCAAATTCTTCCCAAAAAAGAAGAGGCAGAAACACTTCCAAATCTATTTTATAAGAACAGCATGATGCTTATGTCAAAAGCAGATAAGGACACTACAAAAAAAGAAAATTACAGGCCAATATCCCTGGTAAACATAGATGCAAACATCCTAAAAAAAATAGTGGGAAACCTAATCCAACAATACATTGAAAAGGATCATACACAATAATCAAGTGGGACTTACTCCCAATATGCAAAAATGGTTCAACATCTATAAGTTAATCAACATGATACAGCATAGTAATAAAATAAAATATAAAAATCATATAATTATCTCAATAGATGCAGAAAAAAATCTGTTAAAATTCAACATTCATTTATAATAAAAACTCTCAACAAAGTGAGTATAGAGGAAACATATCTCAATATAATAAAGGCCATATGTGACAAATCCACAGCAAACATCATATCTAATAGTGAAAAGCTGAAAGCTTTTCCTTTAGGAGACATGGCAAAATGCCCAATCTAATGCCATTTATTCTACATAGTATTGGAAGTTCTAACTGTGGAAATCTGGCAGGAAAAAAAGACATCCAAATAGGGGGGAAAAAAAAAAGCGAAACTGCCTCTATTTGCATTTTACATGATTGCATATATAGAAAATCAAAAAGACTTCACCAAAAAATTCCTAGGGCTAATAAATGAATTCAGTAAAGTTGCAGGTACAAAATTAGTATACAAAAATTGCTTGCATTTTCATATGCTAATAACAAACCAGTAGACAGAGGAATTAAGAAAATGATCACATTTAAAATGGAACCCAGAAAATAACAATAAAATACCTATGAACACAGGTGAAAGACCTAAACACTAAAATTAAGACATTAATAATGAAAGGGAAAAAATGGAAAGATATTCTGTGCTCATTGATAAAAAGAATTAATATTAAAATGTCCATACTAGTCAAAGCAATCAACGAATTCAGTGCAATCTCTATCAAAATTCTGATGCCATTTTTCAGAGAAGTGCAACAACTAATTACAAAATTCTTATGGAACCACAAAAGATCCCAAATAGTCATAGTAATCTGGAGAAAGAAGAATAAATAAGGCCGGTAGTATCAATTGTGATCATTTCAAACTATACTGTGATGCTATAGTAATCAAAACAGTATGGTATTGGCAAAGAAACAAAGACAAATATCAATAGAACAGAATGGACAGCACAAAACTAACCTCATGTATATATGGTCAGCTAATCTGTGACAAAGGAGGCAAGAATATTCAATCGGGAACATTTCTTTAATAAATGACATTGTAAAAGACTGGATGGTCACAAGCATTGTAATGAAACTGAACCACCATCTTACACAACACACAAAAATTAGCTCAAAATTAATTAAAGACTTGAATGTAAGACCAGAAACCATAAAAATCCTAAAAGAAAACATGGGCTGCAATCTCCTTTACATCATCCTTGTTTATTTATTTTCTTTTTTTTTTTTTGGATCTGACTCTAAAAACAATGACAATGAAAGCATAAAAAACCAAAGGGGACTACATCAAAGTAAAAACTTTCTGTACAGTGAAAGAAATCACGCCCCCAAGAAAATCAAAAGGCAGCCTTTTGAATAGGAGAAGATATCTGCAAGTTGTATACTCAATAAGGACTAATGTCCAAAATATATAAAGAACTCATACAATTCAATCAACAAAAACAAAAGCAATCTGATTTAGAAATAGGCAGAGGATCTGAAAAGACATTTTTACAAAGAAGACATACAATGGCCAAGAGGATTATGAAAAAATACTCAGCATCACTAATCATCTGAGAAATGCAAATCAAATCCACCATGAGATATCATTCCATACTTGTCAGAATGGCTATTATCAAAAAGACACTAAATAAGTGCTAGAGAAGTTGTGAAGAAAAGAGAACACTTGTACACTATTCATGGGAATATAAACTGGTGCAGTCACTATGGCAAATAGAATGCAGTTTCCTCAAAAAATTAAAAATCAATTTATTATATGATCCAGCTAGTTTACTTTTGGATATTGATCCTAAGAACGTACAAACACTAATTCAAAAAAAAACCCACACCTCTATGTTTATTGAAGCTTTACTTACCATAGTCCAAATATAAAAACAACCTATGTATCCACTGAATGATGAATGGATAAAGAAGATGTGATATGTATATGTATATGTATATATATGTATGTATGTATATGTGTGTGTGTGTGTGTGTATACTACTGAGTAAAATACTAATCAGACATGAAAAAGAAGGAAATTTTGCCATTTGTGACAATATGGATGGATCTTAGGGTATTATGGTAAGTGAAATAAGTCAGACAAAGACAAATACTTTGTGATTTCACTTATATGTGGAATCTAAAAAAACAAAGCAAATGAACAAATAAACAAAAAATTATCACAGCCAAGAGCTGTCTAAAGAGAAATGAAAATTCAATGTAATGTGGGGTCCTAGATGGGATCCCAAAACAGAAAAAGATCATTAGGTTAAAAACTAAGAAAATCTTCTGAAAAGTATGGACTTTCACTAATAATAATATATCAACATTGATTCATTAATGGTAAAAATTTACCATGTGAAGGTCAGATATTAACAATAAAGGAAAGTGAATGCAAGGTATATAGACACTCTCTGTACTACCTTTGCAATTTTTCTGTAAATGTAAAACTGCTCTAAGAAATCGAGTTTTATTTTTAAAATAGAGTAAGAAACATGAGTATAAATTATATGGAGTCATCTTCAGGAAATATAATTAAGAAACAAAGGCGCAGAACAGTGTGCGTAGTGTACTACCTTTGATGAAAGAGAAGTAGAGAAGTATATGTTCATGAGTACAAGTATGTACATAGCTGTATTTTCTTTTTTTTTTTTATTTTTATTTTTANGGGCAGAAGATATGAACAGACACTTCTCCAAAGAGGACATCTACATAGCTGTATTTTCAAAAGAAACAGTGGAAGGAGAAGACTTANAGAAGTATATGTTCATGAGTACAAGTATGTACATAGCTGTATTTTCAAAAGAAACAGTGGAAGGAGAAGACTTCTTTAAATATATTTCATATTATACATTTAGCTTTGCAATTAGTAAATATTTTGTATAACTTTAAAATAAAATTTTTGAAAAGCAAAGATATCACTATCATCAAAAACAAACTAGAACAAATGAGCCTAACTATATATCTAATTGTTGGCACAGTCATTCAGAGAATTATTTCAAGTGAAGAGAAGTATTTCAAGAAAGTAATTTTGAAACACTCAGTATTTAAGCTACACCTCCCTAGTGGGAATTGTTTTAAAAATGAAATTACCACAAAGATATCTAAACTGCATTCATTTTTCTTATTCTTGATATTAATATTTGTTTTGTTCTTTCAAAACTGAGAGAGAAGGCATGTTGTATTCAATTTAAAGATCCTTTTTCAGGCAGAACACAAAACAAAGGCACTTGAATAGATGAAATAAATAATTCTTTTTACAGCTTAAAACAAAAGGTTGATACATAGGCCTCAGGGGGGTTGATAACAGTGAGGGACAAGATAACAGCAAGCTAAACTGTAAGGGGAAGCTTATATATGGCAAGCGAGGTGAGGGTTAGCTAAGTTTCACAGGCTTCCTGTGAATTGGGTAATTTGAAAAATTCCCTAGTTTCCTTGGCATAGGAGATGTCCCTAGTAGTCTGATACTTGGCTCCAAGATGATTAGAATGGGTGCATAGTATCAGAGTGTGAGAGCCTTGATATGCGAAGTGGTTGGTGTGTGGGTTTAATAATCTGCTCAAGAAGGGAAAATGACTGGTTTCTGTTTTTTTTTAGTTTTTTAATGTTTTATTTATTTCTGAGAGAGAGAGTGAGAGAGAGAGAGAGACAGCGTGAGCAGGGGAGGGTCAGAGAGAGAGGGAGACACAGAATCTGAAACAAGCTCCAGGCTCTGAGCTGGCTGTCAGCACAGAGCCCAACGTGGGGCTCGAGCCCACAAACCGTGAGATCATTACCTGAGCCGAAGTTGGACGTTCCACTGACTGAGCCACCCAGGCGCCCCGAAAATGACTGGCTTCTAATAAGACCTCAAAACTGATACAAGGTAGACTAAGAAAGAAAACACTGTATTCAGACAGATACATACATGTACACACACCTAGAGATAGAAAGAAAAAAGATAATTGACAGAGTAAGAAGTGATCACATATTACTAATACTATGAAGATCAAAGGTCATTGGGAAATTTTTTTGAGGAACCTCCATACTGTTTTCCAGAGTGGCCACACCAGTTTGCATCCCACCAACAATGCAAAAGGGCACCAACAGTGATAAAGAGATCCCCTTTCTCTGCATCCTTGACAACATCTGTTGTCTCCTGAGTTGTTAATTTTAGCCATTATGACAGGTGTGAGCTGGTATGTCAGTGTGGTTTTGATTTGTATTTCCATGCTGATGAGTGATATTGAGCATGTTTTCATGTGGCTGTTTGTCATCTGGATGTCTTTTTTAGAAAGGTGTCTAGTTATGTCTTCCGGCCATTTCTTCACTAGATTATTTGTTTTTTGGCTTTTGAGTTTGGTAAGATTTTTATAGATTTTGGATACTAAGCCTTTATCTGATATGTCATTTACAAATATCTTCTCCCATTCCATTGGTTACTTTTTAGTTTTGTTGATAATTTCCTTCCCTGTGCAGAAGATTTTATCTTATTGATGTCTGCATAGTTCATTTTTGCTTTTATTTCTCTTGTCTCCAGAGACCTGTCAAGTAAGAAACTGCTGTAGCTGAGGTTAAAGATGTTGCTGCCTGTTTTCTCCTATAGGATTTTGATGATTCCTGTCTTACATTTAGAACTTTCATCCACTTTGAATCTATTTTTGTGTATGGTGTAAGAAGCTAGTCCAGTTTTATTCTTCTGTCTGCCATTTCCCGGCACCATTTGCTGAAAAGACTTTTTTTTTTTTGCATTGGATACTCTCCTGCTTTATTGTTGGCCATATATTTGTGGGTCCCTTTCAGGGTTCTCTATTCTATTCCATTGATCTATGTATGTGTTTTTGTGCCATTACTGTTTGATGATTATAGCTTTGTAATACAGCTTGACATCTGGAATTGTGATGCCTCCAGCTTTTCTTTTCTTTCTCAATAATACTTTGGCTACTGGGGTCTTTTCTGGTTCCATGCAAATCTTAGGATTGTTAAAGCTCTGGGAAGAATGCTGGTGTTATTTTGATATGGATTGCATTGAATGTGTAGATTGCTTTGGGTAGTATAAAATAGAACTACCCTATAACCCCACAATTGCACCATTAGGTATTTATCTAAAGGATACAAAAATGCTAATTTGAAGAGGCACATGCACCCCAATGTTTATAGCATCAATATCAACAATAGCCAAATTATGTTAAGAGCCCAAATTCCCATTGACTGATGAATGGATAAAGAAGATGTGGTATGTACACACACACACACACACACACAAACACGAATACTATTCAACAATCAAAAAGAATGGAATCTTACCATTTGCAGCAATGTGGATGGAACTGAGGGTCTTATGATAAATGAAGTAAGTCAGTCAGAGTAAGACACATAAGATTGCACTCATGTGAAATTTGAGAAACACAACAAATGAACGTAGGAGAAAGGAAGGAAAAAATATGACAGAAACAAAGAGGGAGATAAACCATAAGAGATTCTTAAATACAAAGAACAAACTGAGAGTTGCTGGAGGGATGCTGGGTGGGGGGCTGAGTTAAACTGATGATGGACATTAAAGAAGGCACTTTTTGGGATGAGCACTGGGTGGCATATATAAGAGATGAATCACTGAGTCCTATTCCTGAAGCCAAGACTGCACTGTATGTTAAGGAACTTGAATTTAAATTTAAAAAAAAAGAAAAAAAAACAGATCATCAGAATAAGAGAAAAGATATACAAATATTACATTAATTTTAAAAAGATTACCAAAATACTATCATCATTCCTTTCAAATGGAAAGATGAATAGGAATTTCTGATTTAATTTCCCATTGTAAAAATTATATGTGTTCAAATTTTGCTTACTGAAAATGACTAAAAGTAATGACAACTCAGTAGTAATTAGTACCCTCAGTGCCCATACTATGATCTCTAAATCCTATCAATTACTAAGGGGATCTAGGATTTCTAGGAAAAATAGCTAAATCCATGTTTGGGGCAAGAGATATAATTGCATAAGATGTGAACAAGTTATGGCTGAAAGCAAGAAATTATCAAAGACTACCAGGATCATGTCAAAGAGACAGAGGAGCCAAATTTAAAGGGTCCACAACAACCAAAGATAAAATCATTTGAGTTCATAATTAAATTAAAATTTTTTATTGGCACACCACAGAAGGTAATTGTTTTGAAAAGCAATAAAGAGTAAGATTCAAGCATCTACTCTGCCCTTTCTCTATTGATAACATTCAGTATAACAAAAGTTGATGAGTGACAGTTATCTCCATACAAGGATCTCAGCTAATAAATACAGAAAAAAATAATGAAAGAAATCACCATTTTTCAAGCTTAACTAAATAATCGATTCAGACATTTAACACCAATAGCTGCTTAAACCAGCAGCTAAAATACTATTGGGGGACTAAACTATCAGTTAAAATGTTGTTGGAGGAATTTAATGGAGGGAACAGACTGACAAACTTGATCTATTGATCAATCTTATTACTAAAAGTACAACCATCAAATATCATCTGCCTCCTGATGTAATGCAAGAAAAGTAATAACAACAACAAAAATTAACCTGAATCTTACCAAGCTTCTAGATAGAACTATGAGCTTACAGGAAATCTGATGACAGAACAAAGTTATAGTGTACTGAGGAAGCTATCAACCAAATCCAAACTACAGGAAATTCTACAAAATGACTGTTTTTTTTAACAACATAAATGGGATGAAATGAAAAGATCAAGCTATTATTGATTATAAGAAATGTAACAGATATGTCAATCAAATGTAAAATGTGAACCATGTGTAGATACTAATTCACATAAATCAATTTCACAGGTATTTTTGAGATAATCTGGGAAGGTAAACATAACTGAATAGTGGATAATAATAAGAAATCTTTTTAAAATGTTAGTGACTGTGATATTGGGATCACAGTTATGATTCTTTAAGTTCATGTGTGATTTAGAAATTGATACTGAAGTTTTTACGTGTTAGGTGATAATATACTGCAATATGCTATAATAGGGAGGGTGGAAGATGATATACACAAAGTTTAGTGTCATAAAGTCATCCACAGCAAGAATGTTCAGATAGTCATCCAAAGCAAAAATGGTAGAATGTGGGTAACTAATGAAGCTATGTGAAATATATATGGAGGCTCATTATATTGTATTCTCAGCCTTTGTATATCTCCATATACAAAATGGAAAAGAGTTTTCAAGCTAAGTTTATCATTTGTATGTATAGTTTAAAAAGAAACAATATGGATACACTCTTCTTGGCAGATTCAGTAACAATTATTTCTCAAAATAACAACTCTTCTTATCTAGAACTCTAATTCCATATATCCAAAACAAATAAGAACTTCAGGCTCTGTGCTGATAGCTCAGAGCCTGAAGCTTGCTTCAGATTCTGTGTCTCCCTCTCTCTCTGCCCCTTCTCCGCTCATTCTCTCTCTCTCTTTCTCTCTCTCTCTTTCTCTCAAAATAAATAAACATTAAAAAAAAACAAGAACTATTTTTCACAAATCTTCCCATTGCTTAAACATGTCCAAAAGATTCATTGTTTTCTCCCATATTGTCATGAGAGGCAAAACTTTCAGATACAAATTTCTGTGTTAGTTTTTCCAGGTTAGGCTGTGTATTAAGAGCCTCTTCCCAAATTACACTGACCTAAAATAACTGAGGTTTGGACAGGTCACTTTTGTCTACATTGATAGATTTCATAACTTAAATCTTGGAAAGGGAAAGGTTTCTAAATTTTTTCCTTATCAGAAACTCCCTCGTTTTTTTCCCTCAATTATTCAAAATGTTTCACACTCTACCCCCCCACCCATAAGAACTCTTCATGCTAAACATATCTTCTTACACCCCAAAATCATTCATATTTTTCATTACTAAACTTACTAAATAAAAACAAAGCAAAAGTTTCAACCTTAATAGTGTAAAATATGAAATTCAAATAAAAATTTATAAAGCACAAACAAGTTATTTTGTTTTAATAAAACTTATAATCTTCAGAATAAACAAAGTCATGGAATTTTATATGTCAAATGATAGAACTAATACATAAAGCAAAAATGTTAGAGACACAATTATTGTGGGAAATTTTAATGCTACTATCGTTTGTTAGATCAATGAACACTAAGTACTGAAATATGTTGACAAGTGGAAATGTAATCAACAAAGTTGTTAAGAGATATATTTGAACTTTTATTCCTACAACTTTAAAGTTTCTTGTCAAGAATCCATGGAACATTTATAATAACTGATGGAGCCCCAATCCCTCTTATTCAAAAAAAGGAGGTAAATTGATTTAGTCCTTTAACCACTACAGAATTAAGTTAGAAATCAACAAGAATATTTTGTCATATTAATGAAATTTAAAAATTCTCCCAAATTACTATGGAGTCAAAGGGGGAAATTAAATTATGAACTATTTAGGAAATGGTAAATATGAGGTGGTGCTTCAACATTGATTTTGCCTTTCTTCCTACCAATTCAGAAAGTTACAAAGATACAGACCACATTTCCCAGCCTTTTTTGTAATTATTTTGGCATGTAACTGGTCTGGCCAATGGGATTCACAGAAATAACTGGTGCAACTTCCATGCCATTACCATAGTTATAGGTGAAGCTCCTTACTCTGGAATTTTTCTCTTTTTCTATTCTATCGACTAGATCTGGTAGTTGTGTTGATTTAGTTCTGATGATGCATGCAGATGAAGATGGTACTAAAGGAATGGCAGAATAAGAAAATGAAAAGAAAAAAACAAAACAAACAAACAAAAGAAAAAACCAAACTTAGGTCTTTGAATGATACTGTAAAGCAGAGCAACTAGATGGCTTGGGCTTATCTGGACTATTATATTGGAGATAAATACATTAGTACCTTGTTTGAGCAATTGTATTCTGGGATCTGTTTGTTAAAGCAGCTTAAGACTAAGCTTCTCACAAAGAAGGTACGGCCAAAACTATTATGCAGGTTCAATGTTTAAATTTCCTTAGTAATAATTAAGGAAAAATGAAAGTAAGTTAAGCATCGAATACAAGGGACCCATATGGAAAAAAATAAAAGAGAAATAGCACAATCTATCAACAGAATAGCTAAAAGAAAGAAAAATGAAGTCAGAAACTAATGAATTAGGAAAACAGACAAACAACAAAAATGGTAAGTAAATAAAGTAAAACAGATAAACATCACAAATCAAATTAATTATAGGGACTGTTTGGAGAGTTGCATGAATAAAACTATTTAAAAAAATAAGGATGTGATAAGAAAGATTAAAAGACCTGATGGATTTAGTAAGATGCAAACTAAATCCAGCTCAAATACCATGTCCAACGAGGAGAAGTGGCATTTTCCTTTTTGAAGCCCACACAGAGGCAAAAGTTCTACAGTATGTGTTTAAGAAACTCTACTGTAGGCAGCAGCTTTGAAGGGCATCACAGAAGCTTGATGAATGCACAATTAAACCTGGGACAGCTCGGGAGATGAGTGCCATGGAGACACACAGTAATCCCTGATCATTTCCATAGCCTCATCTAGGCTGACCGTTCAGAGAAATAAAAACTTTAGAGACTGGGTTTCATGGACAATATACTGCAATGCCAAGCCAAATTAAAACTGAGTTTCACGAGCTCAGCTTATATGGTAGTGCATAATAAGATCAACATCAGAAGAAAGTTATTTTCTGACACCATAAACATCTTTTATCATACGAATATCCTAAAGAGTCCCTTTGCCTCTTTAAGTGGCTCATGTTCATGATATATAAAGTTATGCTTAGAAGAAAGTAGCCAGGACATAGTGAGCACTCAAAAAAATAAACTTTATTTTTACTATCTCCTCCTCTGGCGTATTTGAGAATGACCATTATACAACAGAAACAGTGCCTATACTACAACCCTGTAGACTGCAATAGAGCTCCGTTCTATCAAAGGTAGAAAAAAGTGATCAAATTTAAGAGCGCAGAAACTTTGCTAGGCATTCCCCTCAGTTATTAAGAAATAACAAAATTTTCAAGAAAGAAAGGATACTCCTACAACCCTCTGAAATTCCATCTTTGCCAGAATTCAAATATGTTGTAAAAAAGAATTATCTCAGGGGCGCCTAGGTGCATCAGTCGGTTGAGTATCCAGCTTCCTCTCAGGTCATGATCTCACGGTTCGTGGGGTCAAGCCCCGCATCAGGCTCTGTGCAGACAGCTATCTCAGAGCATGGAGCCTGTTTCAGAATCTGTATCTCCCTCTCTCTCTCTGACCCTTCCCTGCTCACGCTGTCTCTTTCTCTCTCTCTCTCTCTCTCAGAAATAAATTTTTTTAAAAAGTTAAAAAAAGCTAACATAAAGTTAAAAAAAAAGAATTATCTCAGCCACCAGAAGGCCATAATGAGAACATCAACTACTTGGTGATGAAGCCATAAAGCTTGTGTCAGCATTTTATGAAATTAAAAGATTAATCTTCTATGAAGAAATGACAGGATAGGTAGATGGAAGAGAGACAACGGAGCCCCCTTTGACTTTAGCAAAGCTTTACATTCTTTCCTTCATTACACCATTATCAACTCAATGAGAAATTATGGCCCATACTGCCTAATTGCTAGTTGGAGGGTCATTCAGAATAAATTTCCTCCATAAGAGTGATGTTACCCAGGGGGGACATAGCAAGCAGTGTTCTGTCAGGGTGAATACTGGGACCAATTTTTTTTAAAGTTCATCAGTGTCCTCTGTAATGGGATAAAAATGTTGTAGGATGGTAGAGATATTTGGCAACATTCAGGTTAAGATGAGCATTCAAAATGATATTATCAAACACAGTGGATTTCAACATGTTCATGGCATGGCTACTTTTTTGAAAAGGAAAAACTGCATGGATCTCAAATAGGGAATCAGCAGCTAAGGATAGAGTAACAGAAAATGTTCCTTGACCGCAGTTGAGCACAAACAGAGCAGAAATTAAGAAGCTGTGCAGAGGTGAGCTTCACCCCAGTGCTCACCTCCCAGGATACACACTATATAGGAAAGAACACAGGAGAGTGAGGTGTGCAATGTGAAAGATGGAAGTGATCATAAAAGCAAATGGTACTAAAGGATGTTTTTCTATAAGAAGTATATTTCACACATGTACCAAATAGTCTACTCTGAAAATGACTCAGGATCTGCTGGTCACCAGGATCTACTAATCACCCAGGTGAGCCTCAGGTTGATCTGCTCTAGTATTAAGATGTACAATATGATGATAGCTATTCTTTTCTTAATGTTTATTTATTTATTTTGAAAGAGATAGAGCACACACATGAGTAGGGGAGGAGTGGGGGGGGGGGCGAGAGAGAATCTCCAGCAGGATCCATGCCATCAGCATGGAGACCAATGTGGGGGTCAATCTCATGAATAGTGAAATCTGACCTGACCTGAAATCAAGAGTCAGATGCTTAACTGACTGAGCCATCCAGGTACCCCTGATGATAGCTATATATTTTTTATTTTGACAGAAATAGTAACTTTTTTCTTTTTTAAAACTTCTGTTTGTATTTTAACTCAATTTATTTAACATACAATGTTAGATTCAGGTGTAGAATATAGGGATTCAACAATTCCATACATCACCAATGCTCATCACAAATGCCAATTTTGACTGAAATAATAATTTAAAGTTGCATTCAAAAAAACAAAACAGGTTGCATTCCTTCCCAGTAATTCAGGTGGGTTGATCTGCTGTGTCAAGACAGAGAAATTAGGAATCATAGCCTACTGAGTTTCATATTCATGTTTTCCCCAATACCATGATATAACAAAAGTATGCAAAACAACAACCAAATCTCACAGAACTTGTAATTTTGATCAGACATAGTGGAAGCTTCATTTCTTCAAGAAGATTGTTTTAGGAGGAGGTGAGCAACATAATACCATTTTGGTTGCAAAATCTCTTTATTGACTCAAATCCTCTGGTGCTTTGAAAACTTTCTCCCAAAATTCAGCAGTAATAATCTTATCATTTTCATTTACCCAACATATCCTCAAGAATCACACATGTAAGACTTTGTCCCTGTGCATGTAGTATCCTGAAACAAATATAGGAAAAAAATAAGACAGTCCCTGTTTAAAGATAGGAACACATAAACAAATTAATAAACTGGTTTGTTTAGGATAGGATCTAAATAATTAGTTTTCAAAATCAGAATATATTAAGAAGTATTTGGGATTGAAATACACACAGGAATGATGAAAGCAATGTAGGAGAGAATGGAATAAAGAAGACCAAAAGGAGAGGAAGTCGAATTACTGCCAGAGTTACAATACACGGAACAATTATTTTGGAGAAAACATGTGTGTAGGGTAGAAGTATAAGGCTTCATAAAAAAGATGGAATCAAACTATGAAAGACTTTGGGTAACAAAGTAACTTAAACTCAGTTCTGTAAATAATGTAGAGATATGGAAAGCACTTGTCCATGGTATGATGAAAAACATGTTTTAAGATCAATGCATATGTGATGAGAAGGCAGGAACACCAAAGAGAAAGACTAGGTAGGTCACTGAAAAGCTAGAGGCATGAGATGTTGATGGTCATGGGGAAGAGAGCCAGAAAGTGAAAGGTGAAATAGAAGGAATGGTTTTTGGAGGGAGTCTAAAGTAAAACTGGATATAGAAAAAGGACTATGAAGACCATAACTCCAAGGTTTATATATTGAGTAATGGGAATAATGTTGATTCTGTTAGAAAAAATAGAAGAGCAAAAGGAAAACTGATTTTAGGAAGAATAATTAATGGCTTTGAGCAAATGAAGATTTAAAAGCCAAAAAGATATTCATGTGAAATATGATCTACTACCTTCTACCTTCCCCTTAGGTAATGATTTCATCTTTTTCACCAGGGTTACATCCTTGCCTCTCATTCATAAAGAATTTACTCTTTCTCTGAGTAACTTATTCACTCTCAAGGCTTCTCTACCACATTTATGCTGATACCTCTATCTCCATCCCCATCTTTTTCCTAAGCCACAGACTAATTATGCTAACTTCTACTGAATGACCAGAAGTCAATTCAAACAAAACAGAATCTACCTTTCTATCCAATCCTATCCCTTTACAGGTTCATTTTCTCAGTTAATGGCATCACTATTGGTGGTACCCAAGCTAAAAAGTTAAGTAGTTTTTGATATGTTCCATTTCTCAAACACCACTTGTCCTTGAATATTAAAAATTCTCCTTACTTTTCGAAATCATGTGGATTACTACTGAAAATGCTCTTAAAATTATTTTATTTCTTCCAGCCCCTATATCTTCACTTGCCTAATTACTATAATTATTTTGAGATTATTGCAACAGATTTCATCTTTAAAAACTATCTTCATTCCAATTTTTCTCTGAAGTATTTTTTAACAAGCCTACTGCAGTCAATCAATTATTTTTTTCAAATACTGTGGGAGAGCTCCTAAGCCTAACACAAGTTTCTTCAGGCTGACTTCAAGCTACTTTGCTACCCAATTCCAGCAAGAACACTGTGGTCTGACCACACCAGATTTTTCACTGACCTTCAAATGCACTAGGCACTTCAGTGTACACGTTTTATCATACTTTTCTTCCAGACTATAAAGTTCTCCTTTTACTCTTGTTTACCTCTTTATGTGCACTCATTATTCAAGACCCGGCTTAAAGATAACATTTTTCTAAAGCCTCTCTTTGCCCCAGTTGTGTGAAATAAATTCTCACCACTCTGTACCAAAAATGTTGCCACTTATATTGAATACATTGTGGCTATTTGTGTAGGCATCTGGTTTTAACACTTAAGTTCTTGTAAATGGGTACCAGGTTTATTCATCTTGAAACCCTAGTAGCCAGCACAGTATCAAACACGGATGAAAACAATGTTTACTGAAGTTAAGCTGAATTGAGCTGACTTGAATTGAAGACATCTATGAGTACTGGGAAACATTTTAAATAGCTGAAAGTACTAGTAATGAAGACATTAGCTAAAGTCATTTGAATATTTATGTTTTCCAAGCTTTGTATACAGAGAAAGTTAACTTTAGAGGATGATGACATGGTGGAGGTAGGAAGAGAAAAACAGAAAGGAAATCCAGTGAAGATTCCAAAAAAAGAACAGTTAGTGACATAAAAAGAATATCAGGAAAGAAAGTGGCACTAAACACAGTCCACTGGAAGGAATCCTAGGAAAGAAGATTTAAAATCTTGTTTCATTTTTGCCAAATCCTATAACCCAGATCATCCTGTTCTTTTTATTTTTTTATTTTTTTTTAATGTTTTATTTATTTCTAGCAGAAAGAGAGACAGCGTGAGCAGGGGAGGGTCAGGGAGAGAGGGAGTCACAGACTCTGAAACAGGTTCCAGGCTCTGAGCTGGCGGTCAGCACAGAGCCCGACGCAGGGCTCGAAACCACGAACCGCGAGATCATGACCTAAGCGAAAGTCGGACGCTTAACCGACTAAGCCACCCAGGCGCCCCCAGATCATCCTGTTCTAAAGGATAATTTTCTCCATCTTCCCAAATAAAGATATGTAATAGCACCCAGATGTTTTAGGATTATCATCCTTTTAATAATTTCCTTAATGTAATCTTTAGATCATAAATAACATAAATTTACTTTCCATTTGCTTATTTGCTTACTAAATCAGCTGTTAACTAAAGTCCATAGTGATCAGTAGCATTGTGTTTGTACTATATTTGCTTGCCGATGGTTGTACACTTACTCATTTGCTAATAAATGGTTCTTTTATCTAATTGATAATATCTCTGTCCCATTAAAATTTGTATCAGTAGACATTTGTTCTTTTCTTAGTTTAAATTTTACTTTCATTCTTTATATTATCTATGTAATGGTATGTGCAGTAAACAAAACAACAGGTTGAAAAGATGCCCTAATAATTTTCCTACAATTTTCCTTCTTTGCATACTCTTAAATTTGTATAGGTCCTGGTTAACATTAACAGCTCCAATTCTAGTTGATATGTAAGGGTGTCAGAAATTATATACTAGGAGAAACTTCGTGTATTGTCTGTCTTTGGATCTGACATATATTTAGAGATTCTTCATAAAGTCAACTTTAAAATCTTACAAATGTGATTCCCATGCTCTTCATTTCCTTTAATAACCAAGTAAGGTCTATAGGCTGAGATTGCTTCTTTTTTTAATTTTTTAAAAATCTATTTATTTTTGAGAGAGAGAGAGAGAGAGAGGAGAGGTAGGCAGAGTGTAAGTAGGGGAGGAACAGGGAGAGACACAGAATCTGAAGCAGGCTCCAGGGTCTGAGCTGTCAGGACAGAGCCTGACACAGGGCTTGAACTCAGGAACTGCGACTTCATGGCCTGAGCTGAAGTTGGACGCTTAACTGACTAAGTCACCCGGGCATTCCTGAAATTGCTTCTACTTGTTCTGAGGAGATCCTAAATAGGAAGGAACTTGTTTATTTTAGTGGCTCCTGTGTTCTTTAGCCTTCAGATCATTTCTCACTGGCCCCCAAATGGAGAACTAGTAGCCTCTATTATGACTCACCTGATTCTTCTACAACCACAGGTCTATTTGGAAAAATAAAAAGCCTATTCTAAATCCCTGGATGATATCTACCAGCTGTACTGTCAATGAACTACTCTCAAGAAGTTCCTAAACACAGCCCAGTCTCATCCCTTGTAGAAACCCCTCTTCTTCAAACATGAGTAATAACATGATTGATATAGAATTATGATTATACCATATCCATCTGATTTTCCTTTCTCTTACCCTTTCTGCTTGAAATGAACTTCCCCCTTGTTTATTTATCTTCAAAAGTTCTGTTGTTAACCCACTATATATCTTTTAAAAAAGGAAGAAAGATAGAAGAATAGACAACACAGCTGAAATCATATCATATGTAAGCAGAGATCACATTCTTTTGAGTGGAGAATTTAATATTTTGTTATAAATGTAGTTTTAACTATGTCTTTATTTACTTTTTACAGGCTCCAGTATGATTTTAGTGTTCTGGGAAAAAGTTTTCATATTGATATTCATGATAATGAGTACTGCATTTTATATAACTATGATGGAAGAACACTCTGTTAATTTGAAAGAATAAAAAATTCAGCAATTCCAAAATAATACTAACAATTTTTTCTCTCAAATCAAATACAATTTTTCCACATATCTTTCACTGAATACTATTGCATTTGAATTCTAAATCTCTTATAAATGCTGCCAGTTGATTCTAATTTATCCATGCATACATGCATACATTTTAGTCAGATGTCAAATCATGTTAATTTTTTTCATTGCTTTATTTTTATTTTTTAAATGGTAATAAATGATAAGATGGCAAGGTTGTAACAGTGCCTTTTACCACTTCATTTCCACCTCCCTCCTTAAAAAGAACAATTGTTCAAGGCTAACCTGGAATATTTTCTTCTATATTATTTTTAATGCATTACAAATATATCTAAGACTTGCACACACAAGTCTTAGTTTAATAAATAGAAAGCTAGTATAGATATATTTCTGTGACTTTTTTCTCACATAACAGTATATCTTAGTGATATCTTCATGGCAATCTAAACACATCTATAGCCTTCTTTGTAATAGCTACATGGTACTACATAATCTAAATATACCACAAATTATTTAATCTTAACTTTATTAATGAACATTCAGTACATATCCATTTTTTATTGCTTACAACGATGACAAAATGAGCATCTTTATATATAAGTACATATATAACTATCTAGCACAGAATCTGAACATGAAATTGCTGGGTCAAAGGTTATGTGTGTTCTAGAAAATTGTCTTTCAACATTAGTGCAATTTACATTTTTACCAACACTGGAAGATAATACCTACTTTGTCATAAAACATCAAAGCCAAATTTTCAATCTTTCAAAACAAATTTTCCCACTTGATGAACAAAAATAGGTATTATTTTTGCTTTGATTTTCATTTCTGTGGTTTTTAGTATAGCTTAACATTTTTTTCCACAAAGTTTACTTGCTATTTGTATCTTTGTATATATTTGTCCATTTTTACTGGTTTGTTTTTCTTTTCACTACATAAGAATTCCTTATAATCACTAACCCATTTTGACATACATGTTGTACACATAATGAAAACTCAACCAAATACCATAATAATAACAAGAAGAAGAATAATTATAGTTTTAAGGCAATAATTTATTTGTGTAGAGGGCAGTTTTTTCGAGTCAATACACTTAGCTTGTCAGAAGTGTGAGGTCTATCAGAGCAAATCAAGTCTATCCAGGTGTTGGCCACTGTTTATTGCACTTGGTATCTGTGTTCTGTTCTAACCCAAACACCCATTGGAAATATTCTGGGACCTGTGTGTGATGGTTAATTTTATGTGTCAGTTTGACTGGATCACAAGGCACCCAGATACTTGGATGAACATCACATTTTGGTGGGTCTCTGGAATGCTTCTGAATGAGATTAACATTTAATTCAATAGACTTAGTAAAGCAGATTGCCCTCTCCAGTATGCTTAGACGTCATCCAATATATTGAGGGCCTGAATAGACCAAAAAAGTGAAATATGGAAGGCCTACCTCTCTGCCTGAGTGCTCAGCTAGGACATCCATCTCCTGCACTCAGGCCAGAACTTATCAGGGGCTCCTTTTGTTCTTGGGCTTTTGGAATCAGAGTGAGGCTCACACTACTAAGAATAAAGATTCTTAAGCCTTTGAGCTTGAATTGGAATTATGATGGCGGCATTCCTGGGCCTCCAGCTTACAGATGTCAAACTGTAGGATTTCTCAGCCTCCATGATCACATAAGGTAATTCCTTATAATAAATTTATTTCTCTTTCTATACATATACATCTTTTTTGTTCTTCTCTAGAAAACACTGATAGATACACTGGGGCTAGCTAAAACTAACAGAACAATGCCAACAATTCCAGGAGTCTCCTAGTTGGCTGGTACTAGTGACATCATCTTGCTCAGTGGAGATTGGACTGAAAGAATACAAGGGAAACTGAATACATGGGAACCTTCCCTCTGCATACCATTTCCTAAGAAAAGTTTCCTCTTCCAAGCCTCGCTCTACTGTTCCCTTCATGTTCACCTCCTTCTTGCAGATAATAATAATAGGGAATTTTGTCTGAAACCATTTGAAAATGGATCAAACAGAAGGCAGAAGTAAATGTCCAAATGTGTTATAAACCAAATCATGCCACCAAAGACATTATATACGTGGAATTTTGCTGTGTTTTTCCCATTTACCCATTCATCTGTTGATGGACATTTGGGTAGTTTTCACTTTTTAGCTATTATACATACAGCTGCCATAAAGATTCATGGAGAGTTCTTTCTGTGAATATATGCTTTAATTTTCTTTTGGGGAAATATCTATGATTGGAATAGTTGGATCATGTAGATGATGTATTTATACCTTATTAAGAGACTGTCAAACTGCCTTCCAAAATTGTTATAGCATTTTATATTGCCACCAGTAGAGTATGAGAGTTCCAGTTTGTCCCTATCTTGGCAAATACTTGACATTTTATTTTTTGTTTTGTTTGTTCATTTTTAATTTTAGCCATTATAGTGGTTCTGAATGGTATGTATTGCCGTTTTAGTTGGCATTTTCCTAATAATGAATGATAAGCCACCTTTCGTATACATATTTGTTATCTATATATCTTCTTTTATTAAAAAATACTTTCATATATGGCCTTTATGATGTTGAGGTATGTTCCATCTGCCCCTATTTTGTTGAAGGTTTCTATTAAGAATGAATGCTATATTTCATCAAATGCTTTTTTCTGCATCTATTGACAGGATCATATGGTTCTTATCTTTTCTTTTATCAATATGGTATATCATGTTGGTTGATTTTTAATATTGAACCAGCCCTGCAGCCTAATGTTTACAGCAGCATTATCAACAGTAGCCAAAATATGGAGACAGCCCAAATGTCCACTGACTAATGAATGGATAAAGAAGATGTTGTATGTGTACACACATGCACACACACACACACACACACACACACACACACGAATATTACTCAGCCCTCAAAAAGAATGAAGTCTTGCCATTTACAATGGCACGGATAGAGCCAGAGTATATTAAGCTAAGTGAAATGAGTCAATCAGAAGACAAATAACCATATGATTTCACTCATATGTAGAATTTAAGAAACCAAACAAGGGAACATATGGGAAGAGGGTGGAAAGAGAGGGAAACAAACAACAAGAGACTCTTAATGACAAAGAACAAACTATGGGTTAACAGAGAAGGGATTGGTTATGTGGCTGATGGGTACTAAGAAGAGCACTTGTTGGGATGAGCACTGGGTATGTAAGTGATGAATTACACTGTATGTTAACTAAAATTTTAAAGAAGTAAAAGAAATATTTAAAATATTGCTAATTTTAAAAAATTAATATCTTTAATTTTTAAAAATCACATTGTTGTTCTTATTATTAAGTTTTAAGATTTCTTTATATACTCTAGAAACAAATCTTGTTGGATATAGGTTTGCAACTATTTTTGCCCAATTTATGTGGCATGACTTTTTCTTCTTTTAACATTGTCTTTCAAAGAGCAGTAATTAATTTTATCAATTTGTTCTTTTATGGATTGTGCTTTGGTGTCATACCTAAGGTGTCTGCTTAACTCAAGATCATGAAGATTATTCTCCTACAAGATTTTCTTCTACAAATTTCATAGTTAGGTTTTACACTATGATTCCTTAATTTTATCTATGTTATGAGGTATCAGTAGAAGTTCAGCATTTCAAGTATTAATGATTTGGAAAGATTTAAAATTATGAGTGCTTTTTTTCAAAGAGAAAATCTATAACAAAACATAATAAGAATTTACCTGCTCTTTGGAAAATTAATAAATAAAATTTAAACATACAGGTTAAAGTGAACATCATAATTAAAATATAAAGTATTTTAAATGGCATACTAACTAAAATATGGTATCTCAAAATTTGTGAGACCTAGCTGAAGTTAGGCTCAGAAGAAAATTTATAGCATTAAAATATATAAAAAGCCTTTAAAAAAATCTATGTTTTAATCATCTATCTTAAAAAGTTCACAATAGAGTACTAATTTAAGCCAAAAGAAGGTTGAAAGGAGTAAATAAGATTATGGGATTAAAATAGAAAACAAGCATGTTATAGAGAAGATTAAGTTGTCAAAAGATTTTTAATTGAAAACATCAATAAATTTACAAAACTTTAAAGAAACTGATCCCAATTTTTAAAACAAGACAGAAATAACCAATATTGAGGTGCCCGAGTGCTTCAGTCAGTTAAGCATCTGACTTAGTTTTAGCAGGATCTCATGATCTATGAGATGATAACCTGCTTGAGATTCTCTCTCCCTCTCTCTGCCCCTCCTCTCTCTCTGCCCCTCACCCACTAGTGCTTGCACATGAACATGCACTCTCTCTCTTTCTCTCAAACAAACATTAAAAAAAGAAGAAGAAAGAACCAATATCAAATTAAGAAGGTAGGCACATTAATACAGACTACAGTAGGCCAGGTTGGAATAAAATGAACTGTATTTACCCTCCTGCATGAAACAGCCAAGAAATAAATTTTAAAAAACGCTTTTGCAAGACACTACATCTACAGACTCGGCTACTATATGACTTAATCTTTCTATTCATAGCTATTTAACCAAAAGGAACAAAGAAAACCCTGTTCTTTCAAAGATCTATACACAAATATTTATAGTGGTTTTACGTATGAGAGCCAACAGTAAGAAAACAAAAGAAGTGACCTACAATTGTTTAAGCTCACTGCTCTGAGCAAGCAATTCTTCAGGTCACAGTAGAAGAAGGAGAACCCTTATGAAGGCTGGTGGACTCCACGAGTATAGAAGACAGAGTTAATTTTCCAAAGAGATCCATGAACTGAAGTCTCAGAACAGAATACAGGGAGGAACAAAACACCACAAAGGAAGAACACAAAGGAAGTGGATAATAGATCTACATGTAAAATGTAAAAGTATAAAATTTCTAGAAGAAAACTTAGAATAAAAAACTATGAATTGAAATTAGGCAAGATTTCTTAGAACACCAAAAGCTCAATCTATGTAAAAACAAATTAATAAACTGGACACTACCCATATTAAAACTTCTCATCTCCAAAAGACACTGTTAAAAGAAGTAAAATACAAACCACTAAGTAAGAGAAAACATTTACAAATCATATATCTGATAAAGATCTTATATCCAGAATATATAAAGAACTCTCAAAACTCAACAATAAGGAAACAAGCAACACACACTTTAAAACAGCCAAAATACTGGGGTGCCTGGGTGGCTCAATTGGTTAAGCATCTAACTTTGGCTCAGGTTATGATCTCATGGCTCATGAGTTCAAGCCCCATGTCAGGCTCTGTCATGTTATCTCAGAGCTTGGATCATGTTTCGGGTTCTGTCTCCCTCTCTCTCTGCCCCTCCCAACCCCACTCACACTCTCTCTCTCTCTCAAAACTTAATAAACATAAAAAAACAGCCAATATACTTAAAACAATATTTCATTTAACAGAATATGGCCAGAAAAAAAACAAACAGCACATGAAAGGATGCTAAACACCATTAACAATTAGTGGAAGTCAAGTTAAAACCAGAATACCTACCACTACACTTCTTAGAATAAGTAAAACTCAAAGGACTAAGAATACCAAGTACTGGCAAAAATGTGATGGAAATGGAATTTTCATGCACTACTGCACAGAATGTAAAAAGGAACAACTGCTTTGGAAAACAGCTTGGTGGTTTCTTCAAAATCAAACGTACAGCTACAGTATGATTCAGGCTTTGCGCTCACAGATACTTAACCAAGAGAAATGAAAACATGTGTTCACACAGAAACTTATACATGAATGTTCATAGTAGTTTTATGTGTAAGATTCAAAAACTCGGGGCGCCTGGGTGGCTCAGTTAAGCGTCCGACTTCGGCTCAGGTCATGATCTCACAATTTGTTGGTTCAAGCCCAGCGTTGGGCTCTGTGCTGGCAGCTAGCTCAGAGCCTGGAGTCTGTTTCAGATTCTGTGTCTCCCTCTCTCTCTTACCATCCCCTGCTCATGCTGTCTCTCTCTCTCAGAAATAAATAAAACATTAAAAAAAATAAACTGGAAGTGACCCAACGTTCATCAGTAAGTATGTGAAACACAGTGTGGTATACTCATTCAATGGAATAATGCTAAGCAATTAAAATATTTGATATAATGATACTACTGTCATATACAATTATATTACTCATATAATTAATTATATACATTTGGCATCACTGAGTAATTATGCTTAGTAAAAGAAGCCAAATAAAATATACACTGTATAATTTCATTTATATAAAATTCTAGGAATTGCAAAATAATGTATAGTGACAGAAAGCAGAAAGAACAGTGTTTATGGGCATCTCTGAAAATGGAGGTAGAGAAGAGATGTAAAGAATGGATTTCAAAGAGCATGAGTAAACTTTTATAGATAACAGATAGGTTTTCTAAAATGTCAACTAGCTTTTTAAAAAAGATAACAAGACAGTATTACAAACAACTATAAGTAAGAAATTAGAAATTTAACTCAAAGAAAAATTCCTGGGTAAAACATAATTTCCCAAAATGATATGAGAAGAAATAGGAATTTTAATTTTCATAAAACTAATAAAAATGCAATCTGTAAGTAAAACCATATCCAAAAAATTCTAAGCTCATGTCTTCACTGGTAAATCTCACTAAACACTCAAAGAAGCATTGTCAAACACACAACTTCCAGATAATGGAAAAAGAAAAATAGTAACTCATTTTATGAGGGCAGAATAGCCTTCATACCAAAACCTAAAAAAGAACTTAAAAAGCAAAGAAAACTACAGGCCAAACTCAATTATAAACACAGATGCACAAATTTTAACATACTAGCCAAACAAATCTACAAAAATATATTAAAATTTTTTTTCTTAATGTTTATTTATTTATTTTGAGAGAGAGAGCACAAGCTGGGGAGAAGCAGAGAGAGACATACACACAGAATTTGAAGCAGACCCCAGGCTCCAAGCTGTCAGAGGGAGCCTGATGTGGGGCTTAAACCCACAAAGTGTTCATGACATGAGCCGAAGTCTGACGCTTAATTGACTGAGCCACCCAGGTGCCCCAAATCTAGAAGAATATTTTAAAAGATAATTTATTAGCACCAAATTGTGTTTATTCCAGGAATAGAAGTTTGGTTTAATATTTGAAAACCTATCCATGTGTGTAGTCCATATTATGTGCTGAATGTTTGTGTCCCCATATCAATTCATATGTTGAAATCTTAATGCCAAAGGGGATGGTATTAGGAGCTAGACCCTGCGACAGGGTTAGGTGATGAGAATGAAGCCCCCATTACTGAGATTAGTGTCTTTATGAAAGAAACACCAGGAAAGCATTTTCACCCTTTTTGCTATGTGAAGATACAGCAAGAAAACATTCACCTCTGAACCACGAAATGGGACATCACAAGACACAGAATCTGTAGGTACTTTGATCTTGGGACTTCTCAGCATTCAGAACTATAAGAATGAGTGTTTGTTTTTGTGCCATTCGATCTAGAGCATTTTTGCTATATTAGCCCAAATGGACTAAGATACCATATTAACCAAATAATGAAGAAAAATCACATGATTGTATTTGCATATGCTGAAAGAAAATTTAAAATTCAATCTTACCCATGGTTTAACTGTAAGTAAATTAGGAAGAGAATGGCATTTCACTTATCTGAAAATTTTTCTACAAAACTCCTAGAACAAACATCAAAGTCAATGGCATTATTATAAACTTACCCTCAAAACTGAAATGCAGATGCCCACTATCATCTCTTATGCTCAATATTGTGCTAGAGGTTTTAATTAGTGCAATAAGGCAAAATAAAAAAAAATAAAGGTATAGGATTATAATGAAAGTAAAAAATATTGTTCTTAGATGATATGTCTGACATGAGTCTGCATATTAAAAATCCAGAAGAGCAAACATACCAACTATAGGAATTAATAAGTGAGTACATCACTGGGCTGGACACCAGGTGAATATATTGCTTTTCTTCTATTCATCATGAACAAAGAGCTAGAAAGTGAAACCTAAAATATAACACCATGTAATATCATAAAACAGCAAATATTTATTAATATATCTAATGAAAACTATGTATGACTCACAAAACTATCTAATATAATGGGAGAATTGAGACAGAGGTATTAGGGATATATCATGTACAAAAATTGGAAGACTCAAGTTGTAAAGATATAAATCTCACTAATTTTAGGAACTCTGTGTGAACTCAGATAAGTTGCTTCTCTTAATGAGGAAGAGGAAAGTGGAGGGACTTATTTTAACTGAGATTATGATTTATTCCAAAGATCTAGTAATAAAGTCAAAATGGTTGTCACTCTCATTCAGTAATTGAGTCAATATAAATTGGTTCAAACTATTTTGGCTCTTCAACATCAAATTATTGAATAAGACAGTCAAATTACACACACACACATACAGCCTGCTGTCGTTTTGGGGAGGAATTTTGTTGAATCATTTGAAGAGAACTGACATTTTTATAACATTGGATTGTCATACCCACTAGCACCATATGCTTTTCCATGCTTTATGTTTTCTGTAATGTATTTAAGCAAGCTTTTTAAATATGCTTTGTAAAGATCATGTACCATTTATTGCTGTTGTAAATGATACTTTAAATTTTATTTTATTTTTTAATAGTTTATTGTCAAGTTGGTTTCCATATAACACCCAGTGTTCATCCTCATTTATTTATAACTATTTGGTTTTTTATAGAAATGAAAACTGGACTGTCTCAATCTTATATCAGTCAACCTAACTGTATCAGTCTGGGTCCTATAGATAATAGACACCACTCTAGACCCCTTAACCAAAGAAAAGTAATACAGGGAATTAAGTGCTTACAAAATTGTAGAAAAGGCCAGATGAGCAAGCCTTAAGGCAGGAGGGACACTCAGCATAGTTTCTTAGGACTGACCTGCAAAGGCAATAAAAATCTCCCAAAAGTTGAATGTTGGAGAGTTTAAAAAAAAAAAAAAATTATCTGTCCAAGTGCTGACTTAAAGACCACAGTTCAGTCACAACACTGACATCAAGAGCTCATCCACAGCAGTTGACCCTGAGGTTATAGTTCCTTAGCCTCCATGGTGTAAATCTTTCAGCAGTTATAAACTGGGGAGGGACCAAACACCGCCATTCTCCAGAAAACCAAATACTTTTCCAACTCTCACTACCAGAAAGAACAATAGAAGCACAATCTCTGCCTCATTTTCAATTCTAAATATCTCCTGTGTCTGCTTGTGGAAACCAGATCACATGTGGAACTTGAGCTGAAAGAGAGTTTGGTAAATTTTAGGATTTCTAGCTTCTATTATCTAGTAAAGTCATGCTACAAATTTTAGAGTAGCTTGAGAAAGCTGCAACTTACTATCCCATAATAGGTCTAAATATTTGGGAGATTTTATATATAGAAGATCATACTACCCACAAATATAAACCTTTGTTTCATAATCTCCATTTCTTTTTATCCTTATCTTATTCACAGGCTAAGACCACCAATAAATCCCAACTATAATAAAAACGGCTCTAATGTAAAGCCATAAAATAGCCTATTTGCTGTAGGCTTCTGGTAAAATCTCTTTATTGAGTTAAGAATGTTTACATCTATTACATTTACTCTGAGAGTGGTTTTTTGTTTGTTTGTTTTAAAAGCAGGAATAAGTATTAAATTTTATATAATAACTGCTGATATAGTCAAGATGATTGCAGATTTTTCTTCTTAATCTATTAATACAGTGAATTTCATTAATAGTTTCTTTAAAGTGAACAATCTTTTACACTTCTGCCTATTCTTTTTTTTTTTTTTTTTGCCTATTCTAATTTTATGATGCCTCCTATCTGTCCTTTCCATGTTACACTTGCTGCCCCTGTGTTAGTTCATATCCTCATTATCTTTCACCTGCACTACTGTACTAACCTCCTAATTGGGTTTTCTGTCATAAATGCCTAGGTTCTGCAGTGCATTCTTCACATTTAAACCAGAATTATATTCCTCATTGGATAATCTCACTCTGATCCTCAACATTTTTCAGCGCCTCTCTGTAACCTAGGAAAGTAGATTAAATTTAGACCTTTTACTACGTTCTAACCTATAACAACATCACTAATTCTTTAATTATTATTACCACAGAAGTTTACTATGAAGTGGTCATTACACACTCCTGGAGAGTCCACAAAATTATCCCACAAATGTTCATGTGTTGGAGTCTTTCATACAGCTCATCACTTTCTAAAATGTACTCTGGGGAACAGCAGTCCCAAGAGAAACTTTTGGAAGCACTAGTTTAAAAACCAATTAAATTATGAAAATGCTTTCTCTATGCCAGCCTTAAGGATTCATATTACTTATCATAATAAGAAATACTGTGTGAAATCACAGGATAAATACAATAATAACTCTCTTTTAGCTCAGTCCTCTCTAGGCATATTTATATAGAAAATCTTTTCATTTAAGTAACTAGTAATATTCATGATAACTAAGTTTCTATTGAAAACGCTTTGTAGAAAAAAATCTATAATATTTTCTGAGCATAGAATGTGCCTCCTTTCTTTCCCACATGTGAAATCCTACTCATTGTTTCAAAGCCTCCTTTATGAGTCTCTGGATAACACCTATCTCTCTGGAACTCATTCTCCGAATCCCCATAGCATGTTTTTGTACTTTTAAACTGTGTACTATATCTTTCCAGCAAATAAGTTTCAGTTCCTTAAGGGCAGAGTTTTCACTGCATTCCAGAAAAATACTCAGCATATAATAGGTACTTCGTAAACACGTATTTTTAACCTATTTAAGTCCTTTTCCATTTTACAGAGTTGGACATTTTAGATTTGCATCTAAAATAATATTAGATACTGTTAGAAATACAAATTATATTTCAGACATCGTCCTAACCACGTAGGTTATGTTATTTTGAAGAATACACAGTCTAGCTGAAGAGACTAGTTACAAAAACATTAATAAATATTCAAAAATATGAGCTGTAACTTTAGTCTTTTGTCCTTTAGGAGGTCAGGTGAGAGAGGCTTCAAACTAGAATAAGCAGAACAGGTTGCATGAAAAGGTGGGACTCGAGAGGGCCCTGACTGCAGGCATCTACCCAAGGTAAACACACTCTCAGTACCATGAAAGAAACCCAAACACATTGTTCCTCCTTAACAGCCACATTCCGCTCAGTCCTCATTAGCATCCACTCAGCTTCATCTAGGTATAGGAGCCCCATCACATCTTTCCCTCTGTTCCACCTTCTCCACTGACTATTCATCAAATTATGAAAAATATGATTTAGCAAGGTAACTAAGCATGCTAGAGAACAAGTGTAGATGTAAGAAACTGACTTGATTATGGAAAACCTAGGTAAGCAGAACATAATTACATCTGTGGATAGATATAAATAAAATGCATCCTAATCCTTTGGTGATTGTGGCAAACAAAGAAAGCCTAGAAACAAGGGGAAATCATTCTTAAACCTTGATCTTCCCAAAGTTAGATGGGAGAAGACTTGATAAAAGCAAGGGTTATTTATAATAGTAAACAGATGCTCCACAGACTGCTTAGCTGTGTTCAAATCCAGACAGCAGTAGACTGAAGTGGGGGCGGAGAGGGAGAAAGAAGAGTTTAGAAATGGACATGACAGATTAATGTTTAGAGTAGTGTCGCCCAAAGGATTTATGTTCTTCCAGGACATAAATAGAGAGTGAAAGAAAAATCTGCCAAGAAAAATACCAGATATGCTGATATATGGGAAGATGGTGAAAACTGAAATATTAGGGATAATTGCAAAGGGTTCTGCAAGGCCTGGGTATGTACGACATCTTCCAGGTGTTTGGTATGTTCCTCTCATCCTGTATCCATCACTACAAATCTTCCAGTTCTTCAGTCTGTCTCCCCACATCCCTCCCTTCATCACCTTTTGTACTTCTGGTCTCTGCTGATTCAAGAAGGCCAGAAGATGGGGCAGAGTGTGGGCTGCTCCTGTCACTAAATGCTCTCTATATCACTCATTCGTTCATCTTCCCTTTCATTTATTTATTCATTCATCATTCTAATAGATATTTGATGATATTTCTACTATGTAACAAGACCTCTGACATGAAAGAAACAGGTCTAAACTGCAAGGGTGAGAAAGGAGTGTTCCAGATAGAGAAAACTGCATGTACAATGGGCTTCCCATGAGACAAAGCACACTATGCTTGGAAAAGTAAAAGTTGATTAGCTTGACTGAAGTAAGGAGTTCAAAGGGTTGGTGGTCAGAATAGAAAGCAGTGCACCAAATGATGTTGGGCTTTGTAAACTATGATACAGAATACAGATTTGATCCCAAAAGTGGTGGGAAATATTTCAAGAGTTTAAACACTAGTTTCCTTTACCATCTATGCCATTTCTTTTGCATACAGGAAAAAAAAAAAACACATGTGTTTACTTGCTTTACAATCTCTGAGATAGGAACTCAGATCCCATAGGAGTAGAGATTTAATTTACAAAGATTTGCAGCCACCAAAACTCTTTCCATTTTTTTATTATAGTTAAAGATATTTCAAGGAATATAGAACAAATGCAATGTGTACTTTTAGCATCTCTTGTATCTCTAAAGCAATTTTGTTAATTTAGAAGCATAAAAATGTATTAGGCCTAATTGGTTTGTTCATAAAATGTTCATGTTTTATATATTAAATTTTAAAGTATAGTTTACTCAGACAATTACAAATTTACTAGAAGAATTCCTTAAACTGTGGTAAATTAAACTACAAGCTGGCAAACTGTAAGAAATGTATTCTCATTCCTGCTACTTTGTAAGAAATAGGAAAAATTTTAAGAACAGAAGAAACATCAATATGATAGCATGATGAAGAAAGTTATATTTTCTTGAATCAGTGTCTTCCAGTACAATGTCAAGCACACACAGAAAGCACTCATTTTCAGAAAAAAACTTTAGAACAAAAGAAAGAAAAATGTTCACTGAGTATTTTGGCCATGTGCGGCTGTCTAATTATTATTAATCTTGGAGCATCTCTCTCAGCAGTTTTCGCTCCATTGGATGCTTTATTTCAGAAACGAAGAAATTCCTGTTGTAGAAAAACAACTGGTTTTAAGGCCAGATATCTTAGTTCTAGAACACCATGACCTGAAACAAATCACTTCATTTCCCTGGGATACAAGATCTCTGAAGCTTTTTTTTTTTTTTTTTTTTTTTAGCATTTTGAGATAAAGTGGAATCAGACCACAAAGAGGCTTGACCTAACAAGCTTACATGTGCCGATGTGGGAAAGGTGGGAGTGTGGAGCGGAAATTGCTGGATGAAGTGGATCAGAAAGAAAACACCTCCCATGAAGCTGGAATATACACTTGTGAGAAATGAGGTTAGAGCAGTCGGAGAAGGAAAAGAAAGGGGGTAAGCACAAGAGACATGAACAAACATTCTTTTCTGCCCAGGAATCCTGGAGACGTTACTTGTTATCTGTCTACTGCAGGGTTAGGGAAGCTCTGAACACAATGGAGAGTGCCTGTGGGGTTGGAATTTGAGTGTTAAAATGGTCTGATGTGAGAATGATAATGCCCAAGTAAAAAAAAAAAATTAAGAAATCAATGGTATAAATGTACAATTTGACATCTTCTAAATCAATGTTGATACAATTTTCATGTATTTTTAAAAATTTACTGTTATTCCTCAAATTGCTTAAGTGATACATAGTTGAAAATGCCACAACCTGGATTGGTGCAACAGCAGCAATGTCCTCGGATAACATAAATCAAATAAACCTAGACAATCACAGGAGTCCTGATCTGATCTCTCTGTGACAGCTATGAGGAACACCAGGATTACACCCTACGACAACCTCCACATTATTCTTATTTAAGGAGTGGATCTCTACAAAAGGAACAATTTCATTCACTGAGTACAGAAGAGAAGGAATCAGACAGATGAGATAGTGAGGCAGAGACAGGAAAGGAGTTATGTCTTGCAAATGTAATGGAAAAAGAGCATGTAGTAAAGAATAGCACTTTGCCCCAAAAGAGGTCAGGTCTTTGTCCTCTGTTTCTGGGAGGTAATCTCTAAATGTCATGCTTGCTAAGAATGTCTATGTTTGACTGGAAGTCTTGGGCCAGGATAGATAGTACAATAATGTGATTTAAGGTGCAGGTTTTTGGGTCATACCCAGAGGACTGGTCAGTCGATGAATCATGCCTACAAAATAGAACCCCAATAAAACACTGAACACCAAGATTCAGATGAACTCTCATGACTGCCAATACTCCATGTCCGTACACAAACATTAGGAGTACTTCTCCCAGACCATCCAATATGCTTTTTCCCTTGGCTAATTGTAACGTGCATCTGTTTCCTGTAGTAAACCGCAACCATAGGTGTCACAAGTTTCTGTGAATTCCAAAATTCCTTTCAGTTTTGGAACTTTCTTTGATTTAGCATAATCCCTTTAAAGGTTCATTTATGTTGTACCATGTATCACTACTTCATTATTTTTTACTGCTAAATATTCCATAACACAATTATACTACGCCATTGATCCATTCTTTGGATGGAATTTGGGTTGTTTCCAATTCACAGATGTTACAAATAACATCTTGAACAACTACGAACATATGTGGAACATGTTTCTGTGTGGGCATATGTTTCCATTCTCTTGGTTATATACCTAAGAGTGGAACTGCTGGGACATACAGTAACTCTATGTGTAATATTTTGAGGATTTTCCAGAGTCTTCTCAATTTTACGTATCTAGTGAAAATTTATGAGGATTCAGGATTTTTATATTCTCACCAACACTTGTTACTGTTTGACATTTTGGAAATAGCCAGCCCAGCAGATGTGAAGTGGTATCTCATAATGGCTTAGATGGGCATTGCCCTAAAGACTAAAGATACAGGTTTCATATATTTACTGACCAATTGCCTATTTTTTTGACAAATATCTTTTCAAATCTTCTGCTCATTTTTAAATTGAGATTTTTTGGGTCTTTTGATTATTTAATCAAAGAGTTGTTTATATATTCTAGATATAAGTTCTTTATCAGATATATGATTTGTAAATGTTTCCTCCCATTGTGTAGGTTGTCTTTTCACTTTCTTGATGGTATTATTTGTATCACAGAAGTTTTTATTTCTGATGTACTCCAATTTAGCTTTTTTGTTGTTATTGCTTATGCCATTTGATGTCATATTGCTCAACCATGTCATGATGATTTTCTCCTATGTTTTATTCTATGTGTTTTATAGTTTTAGTTCTTATATTTAGGTGTGCTCATTTTGAGTTAATTTTTGTGCAGAACAGGGGTCCAAATTCATCATTTTGTATCTGCCAACCAGTTGTCACAGCATCATTTGCTGAAATACTATTTGTTTCCCATTGTAGTCTTTTCATTTTGGTCAAAACTTAAATGGCTTCAAAATATGGGTTTATTTCTAAATTCTATATTTGATTCCATTTATCTGTATCTCTATGTTGGTAGTTAATCACACGCTGTCTTTAATACTGTTGCTCTGTAGTGAATTTTTAATTAGGGAAGTTATCCAAATTTGTTCTTCCATTTCAAAATTGTTTTGGCTATTTTGTTTCCCTTATGTTTCCATACAAATATTGCGATCAGCTTGTCAATTTCTGTAAAAATTTTGCAGATAATTTTGCAGCAAGAATTTTGATAAGGAGTGCCTAAATCTTTAGAACAATTTGTATAGTACTGGCACCTTGACATTAAATCTTCAGATGTATCAACAATGGATGAATTTCCATTTAGCTAGACTTCTCTAATTTCAGTCAACAATACTTTGTAGTTTTCAGTGTAGACATTGTACACTAGTTTAAGTTACTCCTAAGTTTTATACTCTTTTTGGTGCCATTGTAAATGAAATTGTTTTCTTAATTTCATTTTCAGGTTTTTTCACTACTAGTGTACAGGAACACAATCAATATGTGAATCTTCTCCCCTACTGAATTTATTAGTTCTGATACTTTTAAATATATTTCTTAGGATTTTCTATATATAGGATGTTATCAGCAAGTGGAGATAGTTTACTTCTTCCTTTTCACTCGATGTTTTTTTTCTTTCTTTCTCTTGCCTAATTTCCCTAGTTAGAACTAAGAGGAATATTCAATAGAAACGACGAGTGGATATCCTTGTTTTGTTCTTAACCATAGCAAAGAGGCATTCAGTTTTTAGCATTAGGCATCATCTTAGCAGTGTGGTTTTTGTAGATGTCCTATATCAAGGTTAGGAAGTTTCCTTTTATTCCTATTTGTGTTTTATCATGAAAAGTTGTTGGATTTTGTCAAACGTTTTTCTCTAACTATTGATACAATCATGTACTTTTTGTCCTTTATTCTATCAATATGGTATACTAGTTGGTTATTTTTAGATGTTAAACAAGCTTTGAATGCTGGAGATAAATCCCACTTGGTCATGTTGCAGATTTGGTTTACCTTTTTGGGGAGGATTTTTGTGTCAATATTCATGAAGGTATTTTATTCTAATTTTCTTGTAATGTTTTTGTCTGATTCTGATATTTGGGTTTTAGTGGCCACAATGAATGAATTGTGAAATATCATTTCTTTTTTGTTAACTGAAGAGCTTGTGAAAAATTGATATTCTTCTTTAAATGTTTGCTTCACTAACGAAGCCATCTGGGTCTGGGCTTTTCCTGGTGGGAATTTATCTAAATACTAACTCATTCTCTTTACTTATTAGAAGTCTTTCAGATTTTCAGTTTCTTTTTTAATCAATTTCATAGCTTTGTGTCTTAATAGGTGATTGTTCATTCTTCTATATAAATTGTAGGCATATAGTTGATCACAGTATTCCTTTATAATGCTTTCAGTAGAATTCTTTAAGGTTGGTTGTGATATTTCTGTTTAATTCCTGAATTTAATTCTTCATTTTTTTAAAACTTGGTCAGCCTGGGTAAAGGTTCATCAATTTTCTTATCTTTTCACTTGTTGACTTACAGTTCTATTGGTTTTCTCTATCTTTTTTATCTTTCTTCCACTGATTTCTGTTTTAATATTTTACTTCCTTTTATCTATTTGCTTTGGGTTTAATCTGGTTTTCTTCTTTCAGTTTCTTAAGGTAGAGGTTAGCTGATTGTTGTGAGATCATTCTTCCTTTTATCATATAAAATTTATAACTATGAATTTGCCTCTGAGAGCTTGGTTAGTTGCATTCTCTAAGTTTTGACATGTCATATCTTTCTTCAGGCTATCAGTTATTTGAGATTGTGCTGCTTAATTTCTACACATTTATGAATCTACAAAATTTCCTTTTATTATTTATTTCTCATTTAATTCCACATTGATTAGAGAAAACACTCTGAATAATTTTGATTCTTTTAAATTTATTGTTCCTTTTTTTAATGACCTAGCATATGGTTTTCCATATAAATGTTTCATGTGTACTTGAAAAGAGTATTTATTCTGCATGAAGTGTATATTAGCACTAGTTGGTTTATATTTTTGTTCAAGTCTTTTATTTTCTTCTTAACTTCTGCCTAGCTATTCTAACCATTACTGAAAGTTTTAATTTTAATGTTGAATTGCCTATGTCTCCCTTCAGTTTCAGTTTATGCTTCATTTATTTTGGGACTTACTATTAGGGTGCATTTCTGTTTATAATCGCCATATCCTCCTAATGGATTAACCCTTTTATTATTTGTAAACACTCTTCTTTTTCTTAAATGATAATAATTTTCATGCAAAAGCCTATTTTTCTGATATTATTATAGATACCACAGCTTTCATACAGTTACTATTTGCAAGATCTTTTCCATCCTTTTACTTTCAAGCTATTTTCATATTTTAATCTAAAATATATTTCCTACCAACAAGAGCAAGTAAAAGCTACATTTTTGTTTTTGTTTTTAATCTCATACTCTCATCGTTTTAATTATATTGTTTCATCTTTCACATTTGTTGCTATTATTGATATAATTGGATTTATATCTGCCATTTCCCTTCTGTTTTCTCTATGTCTCATTTATTTTTATTTCTCTGTTCCTCTTTACTGACTACTTGGTACTATGTAGAGATTTCTTGGTATACTATTTTAATCCCATGAATAATATTAATCATATTTGAATCATTTTAGTAGTTTTCCTAGAACTTATAATATACATCTCAAATAACCAAAACTATACTTCAGATTTATACAAACTCAATTACAGGAAATATAAAACATTTACTCATATATAGCTCCATCTCCTCCCTTCCTATCTGTGCTAGTATCATTATACATGTTGCTTCCATGTTACAAACCTAACAATTTATTGTTAAAATTATCTCGTATAATCTTATGTCTCAAAGTTAGAGAAGAAAGGAAAGCAAGCTTATATTTATAGTTCACTGTATTAACTTTATTTACCATTTCTAATTCTTTTCATTTATTCTTATGGATTTGAGTTATATCATTTCTTTATGTCATTCCCTTACTCCAATATGTTTTATTTCTATCTTTATCTTTTGTGCTGTTATTGTCCAATATATTACATCTAAATGTTCTAAGCCCATCAATACAATTATATACATAGTCTTATGAAACTGCTTTTTAAATCAGGTAAGAGATAAAAGGACAAAAGATAATATTCAGTCAAACTGTCTTTGATAATTATCTACATAATTTGCCTTATTAAGACTCTTAGTTGGGGCACCTGGGTAGCTCAGTCAGTTGAACTTCCAACACATGATTTTGGCTCAGGTCATGATCTCACAGTTTGTGAGATTGAGCCCTGTGTCCCAAACCCTGCTTGGTTTTCTCTCTCTCCCTCTCTCCCTGCCCCTCCCCCTCTTCTCTCTCAAAATAAATAAATAGACATTTATTAAAAAGACTCTGTTCAATCATGTGAATTCAAAATTACTATTTGATATTGCTTGCTTTCAATTTGAATGTTAAGTATGATAAGACAGATATATAAACAAATTCTTTCATCCTTTATCAGGGAATATCTTTATTTCATCTTCATATTTTGAAAGATAGTTTTGCTGGATATAAGATAATCAGTCATTAGTTCTTACTTTCAGCATTTTTTTTTTTTTTGAATATGTCATTCCACTGCAGTCTGGCCTCATTACTTCTGGTAAAAAGTCTGCTGGTAATTTATTATGGTTCCCTAGTACCCAAAGGGTCATTTTTCTCTTGGTGCTTTCAAGATATTCCCTTTATCTTTCACTTCAAAAATTTGATTATGATCTATCTGGGTGTAAATATGTTTCCTTGAGTCTCCTGTGTCAGTGAGGCTTCCACCCTTTTTGATGAATCTGTGTGCAGCTTCGGAATGTTTTCAAGTCTGCCTCATATTTGGTTCTGATTGTTACAGAGAGGTTACAGACTAGGGAATACACTCAGACCTCTCAGTCTGAGTGGGTTCTTCTTGGTTGTCTCCTTCCCTTGTTCTCTTCACTAAACTTTTGGCTGCTCTGCCATTCTGCTTGTTTATACTAGTAGCATGGAGCTACAAATATTTTCTTACTTGATCTCCGCTAAGATTTCCATTGTTTGTAACACTACCCACAGTCATGGCATTCTCTCCACTCTGATCTAAATAAGTCAGTTTCCTCAGACAGAGCTGTGGAGTTTTTTATCCTAATATGGCACCTCTTTCCCTGGCAGAACTTTGTTGAAACTACACAGGAACGAGGGACAGGAACAGTGGCTCCTTTATCTTAGAATGACATCTCTGCTCTACAAGTGCTCACTGGGGTAAGGTGTAGCCCCTGGTCTTCTCAGATTGCCCTTTATGGTAAGGAAACTCTGCCCTATAGATAAGCTGGGGCAATCAAGTTCCCAGGATTCTCAGCCTGCTGTGCTGGGAGAGTAAAGTTTCCCTAACTACACAAAGGAGCTGAGTGAGTTAATGAGCCTCAGTCTTCTTACAACACTCAGTAGGAATCAAGGTTTTGCAACATAGAACGAGAGAAGATGAAAAACCCGTGTGGCTTGCACCTCCTGAGTTAAAACCATAGCCTTAGAATGGGTTCCGGTAGGAAGGGGGAAACAGCCTTGTATTCTTGGATGCACCAACCTAGAGTAAAGCACCCCAAGTAGAGCTTCCATAAAACAGAGCTTGTTGAAGGATAAGGAAGAAGGTCATGGCTCCAATACCAGTTTCTCATTCTTGTTACTGAGATGTAGCAGATTTCCTTTAATGAGTATTTCTTCATTTGCCAGTGTGCCCTTAGGAACATTTCAAGAGACTTTAATTTCTTTAAATAATTTTCTCTGGTTGCATAGTTATTTTGTTGGGGAAAGGGCTTACTGCATACTGCATATGCCACACTTCAGTATCCTCAGGGATGATTTCTCCCAGACTTATTTTCTGGTCCAAACTCCCAATTATATTCTAAATCTTCAATATTTGAAAATATGTTTTAAGTTTCATGTCCCTATTGTGTTGCCTGCCAATTTTTGTTTGCTTGCTTGTTGCTTTGTAAATCTAGTCAAAGCACAATGATATTAAAAATTTAGGGCTGCATTTAGACCTTAGATTCAAGACATTTTATCAGCATGTGTTAGCTCAGAGCATTTTCTTGCATTTATTAATAAAATCTTCTTTTGTCTTTGTGAGAAAAGATAGATTTCGTTTCTTTGAGCTATGTAGTGTGTGTGTGTGTGTGTGTGTATGTGTTTGTGTGTGTGTGTTTTCCTAGACCTCATTTGGTAAAGAATGTTTGACAAGTACTGTTGAATGTCTGATGAGAAAGCTGGTTTTAGAACCTTGCAGAAGTTCACCAGCATACTTCTCAAAACTAGAACNTAAAAAAAAAAGAAAAAAGAACCTTGCAGAAGTTCTGCATTTGAATTCTGAAAGCATTCTTAAGTAAAATGGTCTTCCCATTTCTGGTTCCTTTAAGATCCATAACCATCATTGTTTATTAATGAGATTCTGTGCATCTCAGTAATATCATAGATGACACTATGATTCTTCTTCATCAATTTCCACTATAGAACTACATTTTTTTGGTTTTTATTGCTCACATTCCTCTCTTCTTAAAAGACCACAATGATAATATAAGTTACATTCTATACTTTATGCTTTAATTTTCTCTATTTTTAGAAATATACTGAGACACTTAGAGTAAAAAAATTATTACTGACATCAAATGTAGATTATGAGATTAAACATGCTTTATTTTTCTGTTTACAATGGGAATTTTCTGGGTTGGAAAATGAAGAAAAGAGTCTCTGGAGAAAAGTGTAATGCAATAATGCAAAGACAGAGAGGGAATGTTGCAATGTGAGAAATATGAGAGGAAAATGAGGCCAGAGAAGTAGGGCAGAAGCAGAGCAGTGAAGGAACTTGACTTTAATTTTATATATTAAAATTAATCTTTTATTTTATGGCCAATGCTTGTGATTTCTTTCTAATGAAAGCTTTCCCATTTCTTAAAATTATTTTTTTTTTATTTTTAGGTCTCTAATCCAATTGATTATTGAGATGGGTATACAATTTATTCTTTTAACGAATAACCCTTTTTCTATTTTGAGTTAAAGAACGAACACTCCCTCTTTCCCACATTCATCTCTTACGTCACTTCTGTCATATGTCAAACTCTATTTATCTGTGATTCTGTTTCTTACTCTGCACTGTATTTCTTGGTCAATTTATATATCTTTACACTAATACCACACCATGGTAATTACAACAATTCTTTATAAAAAATGATGGCATTAGATATGGCAAATTCCCCTTGCCCACACATCACAGAAGTGTCCGGGCAATTCTCTTCCATATAACTTTTAGAACAATCTTCGTAAGTTGCTTTAAAAAGGTGAGTGGACTCTTAATTAGAATAGTTATTTATTTAAATATTATTTTTCACAATTAATATTTCTGTCTTTTTCTTTTCTTTTTCTTGTTATACATAGCTAACATCCTCCTTTTTTCACTGTGAATTCTAATAGTGCAATTTTAAACTTTTCATGCATCTGTTCCACATATTCCCAATGTGTTGTTGTTTTTTATTTTTTAAGTTTTTAAATGTCTTGTTATTTTAGTGTATGAGCTCCCCATCCTCAAAAATACCAATACTTTTGACAATGCATGTTAATTATCCCTAAAACCCCAGGGATTATGGGGTAGAAAATGGATGAGTCCTATCATACAGAGCCAAATCACCAGAAAATCACAGTTAGCTCTCACCTACAAAACAACTTCTCAAATAATGGCTTCACCTTTTTCACCTATGGAGAAGTAATATCAGAGGATATACCTCCTAGATTGCAATGTACCAGACCTTGGATGTTGGAGCAAGGGGGATGGAAACATGGATGCTGTGAGTTAGGTCCACATCAGTCCTTTTCCAGTACTTTATTAGGTCAGGGGTTCTGTTATTACTGATTTTACTCATGAGAATGTCTAGACCAGACCCCTGGGTCATGATAGGTGTGAGAGATAGGCATTAGTCATTTCAGTGTATGGAAGGGGAGAATAAATAAGAGAACGTTAAGATTTACCTTCTCATTGGGGAGCCTGGGTGGCTTAGTGGGTTAAGCGTCCGACTTTCGCTTAGGTCATGATCTCGAGGTTTGTGGGTTCGAGCCTCGCGTCGGGCTCTGTGCTGACTGCCAGCTCGGAGCCTGGAGCCTATTTCAGAGTCTGTGTCTCCCTCTCTCTCTGACCCTCCCCTGCTCACTCTGTCTCTCTCTCTCTCCTAGAAATAAATAAAAATATTTTTTAAAAAAAAGATTTACCTTCCCATTATATTCTTCCACTGAAATTACTGGTTGCCTCATTCCCTAGGCTAAAGCCTCCACTTACCCACCCCTTATACACACATCAGTTCAAATCAATCCCTATCACCTCAGGTTCCTATATTTCCCATTCAACGTGAGTATTTCTTTTTTCAAGTTATTCTTCACTCAATTCTTAATAAATCTGTGGATATTACCATTTGTTTATCACCTCTTACTACATTAGGCCTTTCCAAAACTGCATGGTGCTGCTCATTAGAGCCATTGTTCAGTAAGTGGCCTCTTGAGCCTGCTGCTCTCAATTTGCTTTTACAGATCTGACCAGGCTTTCTTCTTAGACACCGATTTCCATAAATGGCAAATAAATAACATGGCTTTTATAAATTTCGTATGCCTGAAATTAGAATAACCTACATTTCTTCCTCTCTGTTTTTTAATTGATTAAGAGATTTCTCTTTGCCACAAATTCAACTGAAAGACATTTCCTAAATCAAATGCACTGATGAGTCATCTATGAGCTTTATTCTGGGTGAAAACATTATCTGAATTATTATTATACACTGAATGCTTCTCTCTACAAAATAAGATTTTAGGAAGGTGCTATAGTATATATATTTCCCCATACTTCTGTCCCTGGTTTCTTCCTGTACCAACTCTACCAAAATATTCTGACTCTATTACAAAAAAAAAACAAATGAATGAACAAAAAACTGTCTAATGGAAAAAGCATGGAAGAACTAGGAATATTAAAAGAGTTTGCAGTTCCACATTTTCTTTTGTTGATAATTTTACAAAATAAGGGGGCTAAGGTGGACAGTAAAAACTAATCACTCAGCTTCCTTTCCAGCTTCATTCTAGAATATCTTACTATACTGCAATAGGTGGGACACTAAACATTCCATTTTATAGACATCCTTGCAGCTATGATTCTGGATGCAAATAAAGTTCCATATAGCAAATGCAATTTCAAAATGTGAAAGTAGAAGACAGGTATAGGCCTTTGAATTAGTTTCCTAGAGCTGCATTACCAAGTACCCAAAACTGAATGTCTTAAATTAAGACAAATGTTTTGTTTACCGTTCTGGAAGTCTCACAGACCAAAATCCAGGTGGCAGTAGGACCATGCGCTAGAAGCCTATGGGGAAGAATGATTCTTTAGCTTTTCTTAGCCTCTGGTGCTGTCAATTCTTAGAATCCCTTGGTTTGGGGCAGCATAACTCCTATCTCTGTCTCCATCTTCAAAAGACATTCTCACTGTGTGTTTACCATTGTCTTCCTTCTGTGCATGTCTGTGTGTCAATATTTACTTTTGATAATGGACAACAGTCATGTCGGATTAGGACCCACCCTCCTGACTTTATCTTAATTTGACTGCAAAGACCGTATTTCCAAAGAAAGTCATATTTTGATGTAGTAGGAATTAGGACTTCAACCTGTCTTTTGGAAGATCCAAATCAATCTATCTTCTTGACAGTCTGGCTGGGTTTAACTAGCTAGTAAAGTTAAAGAGATATGAGATTTTCCTGTATCTCATCTCCATGGCCAGCCAGTTTGTTGGTATTGAGAGAAAGCTGCAGCAGTAATTTGCTAATCCTGGGATCATAACTATAGACGAGTGTTCTCGAAAGCAAAACCTCCAGTTCAGTTTCAAAGAGAATAGTTCTTACGGTAAGTTCTACAGCATTCTAGGAATCGTTTCTGTAGGTCTAGTCTAGAGCCTGCTTCTGTTCACTTAACTCTTATATACACATAATTCCCTATGTTAAATTTTTGTGCTTAAAATACCTGAGGGTTTTCTCCTACCTACATTGAATCTGGGCTAATACACATATCAAATTTTTTTATCATCTTCAGATTCATTTTAGGCATGAATTATACCATCAAGAATGCTTCTGTGTGGGTCCTTTTAATGTTATATAAAATGATGAATGAGTAACCTAGATGGCTGGTGCTATTTCTACGGAATCAACAGCAGCTGGATTTTTTAAAAGCCAAGTTCAATTAAAAAGCATCACTTGTATCATTAAGGTCCTGCCTGAGACAATTAACAATTTTAAGTGACTACAAGACATGCTGCACATACAAGAATATATTTGGTCATTCAAGTAGCAGTTGGAAATGCATATTTCATTTGACAGCATTTGCAAAACCCTTTATCACCTCAAAATAACTTGTGCAATGTACAGATTTCCATGTGTTAAAAGTTAGTCTCACAATTTTTTTGTACGTATAAGTCCAATTTGGCTTATCTATAAAAATAAAGTTGTAGCAGTATTGACTTTGTGGTTGTATCTTCTCAAAATTAATCATGAAAATCCCCAGTCCTGCAGTGTTCCCCTGACATTGGAGGCTGCAAGACAATTTTTGTCACAAAACTAAAAATTAACAGGAATTCCACTGTCATATTATATTTCTTACAATGTTGTACTTTATATTTAATAGTATTGTTATGCTAATAAATATTATGACACAGTTTTAGTGGGCTATGCGTTCTCATTTAGTTTTCAATAGTCAGTATCTTTACTTGCATACATAGGAAAATGTTATTTAGTTAAATAGCCCTGAAGAGTAATAAAGGTCTTTGCTCAACCACTTCTGTTTCTACCTGTTTTCTCTGATCATTTTTCTCCAGACATATTATTACATATGTCAATGTGAAAAAATATGAACATGTAATGTAGAGAAATGTAAACCCATCTTTCAGACCCTTTGTAAATCTCTAAAGTTCATATTGCTAACATGAACCTAGTTCTAACTCCCATCTGATTCCAGACTATTATATATGCTTTTATTTTTCTTTGTCTTCTATCATCTGAAAAAACTGAAAAATAAACTTGAATTTCCCTTGGAATAAATGATACTACTATCAGGACTCAATCTTACTTCCAGTCCAATGCGGCCTAATCAAAAGACAGATATGAACTGACCAATCTCCTGATTAGGAAACATTCAATGAAAATACACAAAGATATAACTCTTCTTTATTCTCTTGTGAAAATGGAAGCCTATACCCCACTAATTCTTATCTTGTAGTAGAAATTCCTTTTGCATTGAGGAGTTATATTAATTATTTTCAAGCGCTACAGAAGAAAATACATATACTAAAAATTCAAAATTCTAGGAATTATGTTGTATTTTAATTACATCATTTGAAAGAAACTTAACAGTTTTAATTCAGATCAAGAGTCTTATTCTCTAAATAAAAATAAAATGTATAAATCTATTTTCCACAAATAAAATGATAACAGCTAGCCAAGTGAAATATGTAACACCTGGCATATATAAAAGATAAAATAGGGGGCACCTGGGTGGCGCAGTCAGTTAAGTGTCCAACTTCGGCTCAGGTCATGATCTCACGGTTTGTGGGTTCGAGCCCCACATTGGGCTCTGTGCTGACAGCTAGCTCAGAGCCTGGAGCCTATCTTCGGATTCTGTGACTCTCTCTCTCTCTGACCTTCCCCTGCTTACGCTGTCTCTATCTCTCAAAAATAAATAAAATATTTTTTAAAAATTTTAAGATAAAACAGGATACAGGTAGTTTTGAGGAAATCTGAACAACAAACAAATGAAAGTAGCAAGAAATGGAAAAATATCATCAGTGTTAGAAAACATACATAAAAGTTATTTCAAAACAAGACAGAAAATGTAATCAAACTAAATACTGTGGACTATGAACTGCATAGTTCTATAGGAATTACTGAAATTTCTCATTTAACACAAAGGATCACTAATTCTTTAGTCTCTGAATTTCTTTGTCTTACTCTAAAAGAGGGTATGGTATTAAAGAATGTGTGTTGCCTATTCCTAATTCCAGTCATGAAATATCAATATCTAGTTGCACAATAAATTATAACTGCCATGTGCTACGATCTCTGACCCCAAGTAACTTGCAACCTTACAGGGACTGAAGATCCTCATACATAAATACAAAAGAGAAGTGCACTTAACATATGCTCACAGAAAACACTGAGAAAGTTCTGAGAGACTCTTTGTGGTAAAGAACCAAGAGATTCCATTTGAATATTTGGTTGAGTTCCTCTCTTTCTACAAAAAAAAAAAAAATCACCATCGAGATTTAACAGGGAATGCCCAGAATCTGTAGATTGCTTTGGGTAGTATGGACATCTTAACAATAATAAATCCTCCAATCTATAAACATGGAATATATTTCCATTTACTTATGTCTTCTTTAAATTTCTCAGCAATGTTTTGTACTTGGTATTATACAAGTTTCTCATTCCCTCAGTTAATTCCTAATTATTTTATTCTTTTTGATGCTGTTGTAAGTGGAATTGTTTTCTTAATTTCCTTTTCAGATTGCCCCTTGTTAATGTATAAAAATGCAACTAATTTTTGTGTATTGACTTTGTATCTTTCCACTTTGCTCAATTCGTTTATTAGTTCTAACCTTTTTGAAGTTTTTATTTAAGTTCCAGTTAGTTAACATAAAGTGTAATATTTCAGATACACATTTTAGTGATTGAACACTTCCATGTAACACCCAGTGCTCATCACAAGTGCGCTCCTTAATCCCTATCACTTATTTCCTCCATCCCACCCACCTCTCCTCTGATAACCATCAGTTGTGCTCTATAGTTAAGAGTCCTGTTTCTTGGTTTGCCTCTCTCTTTTTATCCCCTATGCTCATTTGTTTTTTTCTTGAATTCTACATATGATTGAAATCATATGGTATTTGTTCTGACTTTTTTTTTACATGTGGAATGTTAACGTCTTTATACATACAAGGTCATATCATCTGTGAGCAGACATGATTTTACTTCTTCCTTCCTAATCTGAATGACTTTTATTTTTATTTCTTGCCTAACTGTACTTACTAGAATTTTCAGTACCATGGATGTCCACATAAAGAAGAATTAAGATGGGCTCTTATCTAATACCATATGCAAAAATAATTCAACATGTCTTAAGGGCCCAAATGTAAGAACTAAAACTACAAAACTCTTAGGTTTAAACAGACATTTAAAACTTCATGAAAATTTAAAACTTATGTGCATGAAAAGATACAATGAAAATGGGCACCTGGTTGGCTCAGTCAGTGAAGCGAGCTATTCTTGATCTTGAGGTCATGAGTTTGAACCCCTACATTGGGTGTAGAGATTACTTAAACATAAAATCTTAAAAATATATATATAATCAACAAAGTGAAAAGGCAACCTACAGAATGGGTAAAATATTTTCAAACCATGTATCTGATGAGCAGTTAATATCCAGAATCTGTAGATAACTCTTAAAACTCAACAACAAAAAAAGCATTCAGATTCAAAACTGGGCAAAATATTTGAACAGATATTTCTCCAAAGAAGATACACAAATGACTGATAAGCATATGAAAAGATGCTCAACATCACTAATCATTAGGCAAATACAAATCAAAACTACAGTGAGATACCACCTCACACCCAGTAGGATGACTACTATCATAAAAATAAAAAATATCAAGTATTGCCAGGATATGGAGTAGTGGTGCACCACTGGTGGGAATCTAAAATAATACAGCTGCTGTAGAAACAGTATGGCAGTTCCCTGCTCAAATTAAAGAGAACTGCCATATGATCCAGGAATTCCACTTCTGGATATATACCCAAAAGAACTAAAGCAGAGTCTCAAAATGACTTGTACACTCATATTCATGGCAGCATTATCATAGCAGCTAAAATACTGAAGCAACTCAAGTGTCTGCTGATGGATAAATGGATAATCAAAATATGGACCATACTACAGGAGAATATCATTCCACCTTAAAAAAGAAAGAACTTCTGACACATGCTACAACATAGATAAATCTTGAAAACAGTATACTAAGTGAAATAAGCAAGTCACAAAAAGATAAACACCCTATGATTCCACCTATGTGATATGCTTAGAGTAGTCAAAATCATAGAGATACAAAGTAGAATGGTGGTTATCTGTAGCTGAGAGGAGCGGGGAAAGAAGTTGTTTTCATTTAATAAGCACAGAGTTCAGTGTTACGGAATGAAAAGAATCCTGGAGATGGATAATGGTAATGGTTGTACAACATTACAAGTGCACTTAATAGCACTGAACTGTATACTTAAAAATGGCTAAGATGATAAATTTTATATTATGTGCATTTTACCACACACACAAACACACACAGGAAATCAATGAAGAACAATTCCTGGAAAATACCAAAATACTTGCTATTTAAACAATGGACTTCTAATAACCCATGGGTCTAAACAAAAGTTTCAAAGGAAATTAAAAAGTATTTGAATTGAATGATAAAAATTAAATTTAAAATACGCAGAATTTAGGGTACTTGTGTGGCGCAGTAGGTTAAGCAGTGACTTCAGCTCAGGTCATGATCTCAAGGTTTGTGACTTAGCCCTGCATCAGGCTCTGCTGACAGCTCAGAGCCTGAACCCTGCTTCAGATTCTGTGTCTGTCTCTCTCCCTACTCCTCCCCTGCTCATGCTCTCTCTCTCTGTCTCTCTGTCTCTCTCTCTCTGTCTCTCTCTCAAAAATAAATAAATATTTTAAAAAATTTGAGGAGCGCCTGGGTGGCTCAGTTGGTTAAGCGCCTGACTTCAGCTCAGGTCATGATCTTGAGGTTTGTGAGTTTGAGCCCTGCATCAGGCTCCGAGACTGGAGTCTGCTTTGAATTCTGTATCTTCCTCTTCCCTCCTCTGCTCACACTCCATCTTTCTCTTAAAAATAAATAATCATTAAAAATTTTTTGAAAAAATACATTCACTTTTTAAAAAAATATTTATTTTTGAGAGAGAGAGCATGAGCAGGGGAGGTTCAGAGAGACACAAGGACAAGGGATCCAAAGAGGGCTCTGTGCTGACAGTAGTGATCCCAAAGAGGGGCATGAACCCGGGAACCACCAGATCATGACCTGAGCCAAAGTCAGACACTGAACTGACTGAGCCACCCAGGTGCCTCCAAAAATACGTTCACTTTTTTTTCTTACTGCAGAATTCAACTAAATTAGTCTTTAAAGGAAAATATATAGCATCACGTATTTACACTAGAAAACTTAAAAATCAAACCAATAATAATCATAATTCCACTTTGAGAAACTGGAGAAAGATGAATTTAAACACAAATAGAGCAAAAGGAAGAAAATAATAAAGATTAATAGCACAAATCAATGAAATTGGAAAAAATAATGTATCATATCAATAAAATCAAAAGCTGGTTCTTTTCAAATAAATGAAATTGATAAGTCTTACATACGGATCATAAAAAAGAGAAAAACAACACAAACTTCAGAAATTAAAGTAGAAACATTACTGAAGATTATATTAAAAGTATAATAAGGAAATATTTCAGTGAATCTATGCCTTTAAGTTTGACAATGTAGATAAAATGGACCAACTCCTTGCAAGATATATACTTTACAAAGCTTGTTTATGTAGAAGAAAATGATGACCTGAATAGTGCTTTATTATTAAAAAAATTACTTTGTAATCTGATAACTTTAAACTTCATACCCAGATGGTATTACTGGCAAAGTCTACCAAACATTTAAGAAAGAAAATCTACAGTTCTACACAAACACTACAAGATTTCAAGATCAATTAAGTTCACTCTATACACTGACTAGAAAAACACATGATTATATCAATAAAGGGAGAAAAAGCATGTGACACAATTCAACATTCATTCATGATAAGAAAACTCAGTAAACACTCAATGATAAAATGATATCTAAGCACAGTCAGTTAAGCATCCAACTTTAGCTTAGGTCATGGTCTCATGGTTCATGAGTTTGAGCCCCGTATCAGGCTCTGTACTGATAGCTCAGAGCTTGGAGCCTGCTTCAGAGTCTATGTCTCTCTGCCCCTGCCCCACTCATTCTCTCTCTCTCTCTCAAAAATAAATAAAACATTAAAAAAAAAATTTTTTTAAGTTATCTCCATACAACCTGCAACTAACTAATGGTGACAAATGAAACACTTTTCCCTTAAAATTGGGAAAAAGGTGGGGCGCCTGAGTGGCTCAGTCGGTTAAGCGTCCGACTTTCGCTTAGGTCATGATCTCACGGTTCTTGGTTTCGAGCCCTGCGTTGGGCTCTGTGCTGACTGCCAGCTCAGAGCCTGGAGCCTGTTTCAGAGTCTGTCACTCCCTCTCTCTCTGACCCTCCCCTGCTCACGCTGTCTCTCTCTCTCTCTCTCCTAGAAATAAATAAAAAAACATTTAAAAAAAATTGGGAACAAGGCAAGAATGTACTCTCTCAGTACTTCTATTCAAATGTTAATGTAATTTGTAGCCAATATAATGTGGCAAGGAAAACAAGAAAAAGCAAATAGGTTGGAAAGGAAAGATAAATATGTCACAGATGATGTATTCATCTGCATAGAAAAACCCAGAGAACATACAAATAACCCCCTAGAAATAATACATGAATTTAGGAAGGGTGCGGGATATAAGTTCAATATACAAAAATCAATTGTATTTCTATATACGAGCAAAGAACAGTTTGAATTTAAAATTTTTAATGCCACTTAAAATACTACCAAAAGTGAAATACTTAGAGTTAAATCTATCAAATCCATCTTCAGGCCCTGAATGATGAAAACTACAAAACACGAGGGAAGATATCAAAATAATTTAAGTAAATTGAGAGATATATTGTGTTCCTAGATTGGAAAACTCAATATTGATGTCAATTCCTTCCATCTGATAAAATAGAGATCAACTCAGAAGATATCAACTAGCTGATTCTAAAATATATATGGAAATGCAAAGAAAATAGACTAGTCAAACTATTTTGGACAATGGACAACAAGGTGGGATGTTTCATGCTTTTTAAGACTCATTATGAAGCCACAGTAACCAAGAAATATGGTACAGCAAAAGAACAAGCACAAAAAAATCAATGGAACTAAGTATGGAGCCCAGAAATAGAGCCACATAAATAGAGCCAACTGATTGTTTTTACAAAGGTGCAAAAGCAATTCGTTGAAAAAAGAATAATCTTTTCAGAGACTGTACCAGTACAATGACATATCCATCTGCACAAAAATAAACCTTAAACAGATCCCAAATGTTTTACCCAAAATAACTCAAAATAGATCATAGACCTAAATGTAAAAAGTAAAACTATGAAACTTACAGAGGAAGAAAACATAGGAGAAAATCTTCACAAACTCAAACTTGGCAAAGAATTTTTAGATATTACACCAAAGCACAATCCATTAAAAACAAACAAACCACTGATAAATTGCACTTCTTGAAATTATAATTGTTTGTGCCATGAAAAACATTAAAAAATAATAAAAAGGCAAGATACAGACTGGCAGAAAATATTTGAAAACTGTATATCTGATAAAAAAATTTACATTAATAATATGTAGAGAACTCTCAAAACTCAACAATAAAAAAACAAACAACCCAATACAAATGGGCAAAGTTCTGAAAAGATATTAACCATAGAAGATATATGTAGATGGTAAATAAAATATGTTCAACATCATTAGCCATTAATGAAATGCAGATTGAAACCTCAATGAACTATGACTATATACCTATTACAATGACCATACTTATTTATTTATTTATTTTTGTAATTTTTTTTAAATTTATTTCTAGGAGAGAGACAGCGTGAGCAGGGGATGGTCAGAGAGAGAGGGAGTCACAGACTGAAACAGGCTCCAGGCTCTGAGCTGGCAGTCAGCACAGAGCCCGACGCGGGGCTCGAACCCACGAACCGCGAGATCATGACCTAAGCGAAAGTCGGACGCTTAACCGACTAAGACACCCAGGCGCCCCTACAATGACCATATTTAAAGGCAAAACAATAGGAAACAAAAAGAGTGCCAGTTTGGATGCAGAACAAATGGAATTATCATTCACTGCTGGTAGAAATGCAAAAGTACAGCCATCTTAAAAAAACAGTTTGTCTTTGGAGTACCTGGGTGGCTCAGTTGGTTAAGTCCAACTTCATTTCAGGTCAGGAACTCACGGTTGGTGAGTTTGAGCCCAGCTCACTTCTGTCAGCATGAAGCCCACTTTGGATTCTCTGTCCCCTTCTTTCTCTGCCCCTCCCCTGTGATCTCTCTCTCTCTCTCTCTCAAATACATACATACATACACATTAAAAAATAGTTTGGCTTCTTTTGTTTTGTTTTGTTTTGTTTTGTTTTTAACAAATGATACATATACTTGCCATACAGCTTAAAACTCCTATACCTAGGCACCTACCCAAAGGAAATGAAAACTTATGTTTACACAAAAACCTATACATGAATATTTATATCAGTTTTACTCATAATTGCAAAAACCTAAAAGCAACCCTCATATCCTTTAATAAGTAAATGATGAGCAAAAAAATTCCACCAACGAAATACTACACAACAATAAAAAAAGAACGATTAACTCAAAACCAACATGTACGAATTTTAACTGGATTTTGTTAAAAGAAAGTAGCCAGAGGGGCTCATGGGTGGCTCAGTAGGCTGTGTCTGACTTAGGCTCAGGTCATGATCTCACAGTTCATGAGTCCTGAGTCCGAGTCCCACATCAGGCTCTTTGCTGTCAGTGCAAAGCCTACTTCTGATCCTCTGTCTCCCTATCTCTCTGCTCCTCCACGCCCCCCTCTAAAAAATAAACACTTAATTAAAAAAAGAATAAAGTAGCCAGACCCAAAACTTTACATATTGTATGATCCTACACACATAAAATTTTAGAAAAGGCAAAGCTACTAAGGCTTAGAAAAATGCTATCAGGGGTTGTATGGGGAAGGAATTGGCTAAAAGAGTCATCAAAAGAAAACTTTTGGGGTAATGGAATTGTGCTCCTTGGTATTCTATGCATTTTTTCAGAAACCACAGAACTGTATGTCACAAAGAATAAACTTTACTAATTCAAATTTTACTCAAATGTTACAATATCAACAAGACTGAGAGGAGAAAGAGAAATGAAATGCAGACTGTGATAAACACATTTAACTGTGATTCAAATAAATGATACAACTGAAGTGGTTGGGAAGAAATATGATGACTTAAGTGACCTTGACAATCATTGTTTTGACTGGATATTATAATGTTAAAGACAAAAAGAACTATATGCAAACATCTTGGTAACTTGGTTTATGCAGTGGTACGAGTTAGTAATTCTGAAACTATTTTCTATGTATTCTAACTTAAACAATAAGTAAATATATTGTAGATAATGACGTCCAGCTTCTCACCGTTGAGGGAATAAGTTACAAATAAGAAAGGGTGAATTGCTAGAACAAACCTGGGGTTGCTAGGTTGGAATTAGAGGTATCCGTGTGAATTCAGGAAATTGTGCGAAGGGGGGTTATTTTAGACTACTTTATTCAGATAGACCGACACATAAATATACATGTGGTTTGCGCACATATAAATATTTCTTAGCTCTGGTGAGAGCAATGATACCTCAATAGCAATATGCACATCTAGCACCTAGATCTTAGTTTATAGGTACTATTTTCCAATAATAGAAATTGGACTTCTTAGAGAGGTGGTTGATTCCAGAGATGGGGCAGGAAAAACTCTGGAGGAGTGAAAGATACAGAGGTCTAGAAGGAAGTGCTCAAAAAAGGGTCAGAAGAGGATGAGGATATATGAAAAGGACACAAGAGTCAACCTGTAAGAGCACTTGCAGGCCAAAATTAGAAACATTTGAGCAAGAAAATAAATAGCAATAGTATTAGGCTGTGATCAAAAAATTAATATCCATGAGCCCATACTAGCATAGATGAATGATTAATGTAATAAACTAAAGGGAAACAGGCTCTTCCCCTTAGCTCTTCCTTACAGAAGTATCCCAATTAATGTAGAAGTAATTAGGGAAATAGAACATTACCATTAGAACAACAAGATCTACTGAAAAGTTTAAGAAATAAAATATTTGCAGAGGCTCAAAGCATTTCCTTCAAATATTTACTAATTATGAAGGGGAAAATGTAGTCACAATACAATGGAGAAAAGGGGACGACACCAACCTAAGTGACTTAGATTAACGTAATTAGTAATAAGTCTATCTACATAAGGAACCCCTGGTATCTTGTACTAAGAAAGCTACACCATTTCTGTGGAATTCTTCCTAAAAAATGTAATGTAGACTTAATTATGAAAAAAAATCAGGCACATCCAAAGTGGGGACCATTCTACAAAATAATGGATCACTACTCTTCAAACTCTTAAGTTCACAAGTCTAAAAAAGTAAAAAAATCACTGAAACACTATTAGGTACTGGAAGAAATTAAATAGATATGACCACTAAATGCAATAAGAGACCATACATCTTATCAAATCCTGAGACATAAAATATGACATTAATTTAAAAACTGTTGAACATCAAATAAAGGATTAATTCAGAAAATAGTATTGATAACTGTGCTGTGGTTATAGGAGACGTTAACCTTAGGGGAAGCTGGGTGAAGAGTATATAGGAATCTCTAACCATTTTTGCAATTAATTCATAAATCTAAATTATTTCAAAACAAGGTTTTGCTTATTAAATGAAATAAAATTGTAGGTAGAATAAGAAGGCAAAACCATTATAAACAAAAGTCCAAAACACAGGATCTATTTTCTAGAAAAGACAAAAGTTCCTGAATCCAAAATCTTAATTGGATTGAATTTCATTAATTCTATAACTACCTTGGATTTTCCTTCCACAGCTCTGGAAATCAACCAGTTTTTCAAGGAGCCTCATTCCATTTATTCGAGAATAGTACTGAAATACCAAGAACTAGATGCTGGATATCCTTATTACTACTGGGATATTATCATTCTCAGTGGGAAAAAACTAGGAAATACATCTTTTCAGAAAATGTTAGCTTCACAACACAAAAGTAGCTATAAGCCTGGAAGATATTTTCCCCAAATCAAGAGTTTGAAGAAATACTAGATATTCTTCTTCCAGTGGCAAGTCAGGAGTAACACAGGAATAGGACCACACATATTTGTGTCCTTAAAAAACTGGAAAAAAATAAATATGATAGGATGATAAATACATATAGTTAAACAAAAGAAGAAATGCAAATTACAACTATTACATTCCAGAAAAGTAGACACAAAGGAAGAAATAAGCTGTATCCTAACAATATACAGGCTTAATATTCACTATCTCCTATCTCAAAACGTTGGTGAACCTATGCTGCATTTTCTTTTTTAATATTCATTTTGGGGAGAGTGCAAGTGGGGGAGGGGCAGAGAGAAAAGAACAGAAGATCCAAATGGAGCTCTGCTCTGACAGGTTCACAGCAGTGACCCGATGTGGGGGCTCTAACTCATGAACTGAGATATCATGACTTGAGCTAAAGTCAGATGCTCAACCTACTGAGCCACACAGGTGCCCCCCTATATTGCATTCTTAAGAGAGAGTTATTTAGCTAGACACTGAATACATTTATTTAACAATCTGGTCCCAGTACTTTCACTACTATTACCCAAGGCTTCCCTGCCCATATACTGCACTTCAAGTGTCCCAGAATATGCCCCAAATCTCTTGCTTTTGTGCTCTTATTTGTACTGTTCACTCAACATGGAAACGTCTCTGCTGGTCAACAAACCACTTGTTATTCAAGACCACACCAGAGGCCACCTCCTTCCTGAAGTCTATATAGTTCTCTCTAAATTAATTCCATCTCTCCCTCCTTTGAACTCTCTAAGCAACTCCTTCCACTCCCTTTCTTGTTTTAACTTGTGTTCTTGCTGTTTGTATCTTGCCCTACCCCAACTAATAATATATATTTCATTACAGAAGAGAAGGGACTCAACCTACCCACCTTCATATCCTCAGAGAGACCAATATCATGTTTATATTGTAAGGTCTTCCTTCAATACATAATTATAGAACCACAAACTTGAAAAAAATTACAAAGTAATGAATATTTCTACCACAGATTCTTCACTCCAAAATAGTCTTAGATTTTTCTTGATGACAAATTTGGGCAAGGGAAGACCACATTATCATTTCAGTGAGCATGGTTGTATCCCCAGCAAATTCTGTGGGAGTCATTAATTCTGTTGCTAGGGCAATTGCTAGCCAAATTTGAGAACAGAAGGACCCAGTGTGGGGCGTTTGCTTATGACTTCCAATAGCCACAGCAGGAGACTTTTGTTTTTCGTTTTCCCTTTGTCCCTAGGGAGGGAAGTACTGTGGAACAGCAAACATAAATATGGCCTTAAAACATGGGATCCAAACTGAGAGGAGTTGCCCCTCCCTTCACCTCAGCCAAGGGAAGTAGGTATACCTTCTTGGATGCAGCAGAGGAGGCAGGGGCCTATCTACCAGGAAGAAGCCTCAGAGAGAGGTCAAGGTGCTGGCCAATGGGGTCTAACTGAGTCCTGCTCTGTCTGCTTTTGTGCCAAAAGAATTGGTGTTGGGAGGGTGGGTAGACAAGCAGGTCCCTTGGAAACAGTAAATAATGGGCACACAACTAGGGGACCGCATTACTGGGAAGGGATCCCAAGAAGCTTCCTCTGGAGATTAACAAAAGGATCCTTCTTAGCAAGAACGACTCTCATCTCTCTTCCTCTCTGACACCTTTGTCACCCTTTGTCATTTCACTGGAAACAGAATCCAGGGCTCAGTCCTGCATGGGGAAAAGGAACAGCAGACTTCTGTTCTTTTCTCTTTCTTTCTTCTGTACCAGGGACCATATCACTGCCAGTCATTTTTCAAGTCTCTTTTACCTAGAATATTGCAAATGTACAGAAAAATGCATAAAGCATAAAAGTATAATTTAATGAACTGTAAAATAAACACCTGTTTAACTTCTATCTAAGTCAAGAAATTCGATATTAACAGGACCCCAAAAGCCTTCTGCATGTTCCTTCTCAAACAAAAATTCCTTCTCTCCTCCTTGGCAGTACCAATATACTGAATTTTGTGGAATCTGATTTCTGTGTATTTATTAAATAGTTTTACTACCTAATTGTATACTTCTAAACAATACATTTTAAATTCACCTGTTTTTTGAAGTATGTATAAGTAGAATAATAAAATATGTATTATACACGTCTGGCTTCTTTAATTCAATATTATGTCTTATGATTCACTCTTTTACATACCTATAATTTATCATGTTAATTGCAGTATGACATTTCATTGTATATCTATATTACACATTATTCATTCTATTCTTAAAGGACATTAGAATATGTTTTTGGTTACTTTTGTAAAGAGAGATACGTAAAGCCACATACTTGTCACCAACTGTCCAAGAACATTGTTACGTATTTCTTTTTTTTAATTTTTTTTTATTTATTTCTGAGAGAGAGTGTGAGCAGGGGAGGGTCAGAAAGAGAGGGAGATACAAAATCTGAAGCAGGCTCCAGGCTCTGAGCGAGCTGTCAGCACAGAGCCCAACATGGGGCTCGAACCCACAAACTGTGAGATTATGACCTGAGCCGAAGTTGTCATTAGAATTATAACTTAACCGACTGAGCCACCCAGGTGCCCCATTGTTATGTATTTCTTAATCGAGGCCTTGAGAGCTTATATACCAGAGCAATGTGTGAGGTGTGTGTACTTATGTGCACTAACCTAACCTTAAGAGCCTCTGTTACACTACATGTGGGAGATAGGGTACTACATGGTAAAAAGAGCACATAACTCCCGTGAGTCCTGCGCAGGGCTATGCCTAACTTTGTATTCCTAAAACCAGTGTTCCTGGGCTGCCTGCATTGATAAAGATTGAAACGTAGGTTATATTTATTTTTTGAAGACCTAACACCAGAGAGGCATGGATTGTACTTTCAGAACCATTGCTAACTTTTAACACATTTTATATTAAACATTGTTATTTTAAGCTTCACTTCTGTTTCCAAAATCTGTTTTAGCAAATTTCTTTTCTTGTGAGTTACCTTTTAATGAAAGGGATGATATAGGAGTATCTAATGGCAAGTTAGATGCTAGCAGACTTTCTGGAGCTTCTGATGCAGTCTCTCTTCTAAGGCTTTCTTAAAGTAAGTTAGTGCACAGGCAGTGTTTCCTATGAAGCATGTAGGATCTAGTTGATAAGTAATGCCAAAGAAATGGAATTTAGCTTGGAAAGGGTCTCAGCCTTAGGGATTATGCTGTGATTGTCATCAGAATTCAATAGAAAGGAATTGCCTGTTTGTCCTTTCACCTAGACCTAAGGGCTTCAACTATCGGAGAGTTATCTAGTTCAACTTACTTCCCAACACATACTGGTTTATGCTTTGGACCTCTCTGTATTAGTCAGAGCCCCTTCTGTTGCAAGTGAGAAAATCTACCTCACAATGTTTGAGGCAAACTATGACATTTAATCATATACACACAAGCAAATTCAAGGATGTCCCCACTGGTCCAGAAGTGGACTCATGCTGACTCAGAGCTTTAAATGGGGATCTAATTTCATTTCCATCTGCATGTCTGTATCTCCCCCTTGTTTTCTCATTCTCCCCCTCTCCTTTTGATTCTCTTCTGTTTTACACAGATTTTTTCCAAATGACAAAAGGTAACAAAAGCAGCACTCAAGACTATATCTCTATGTCCAACAGAAAAATCCCAGGAAGGCTTTTGACAGGTCCAACTTTGGTTATATTTCCCACCCCAGGAGTCAGAGTACCAGACACAGAAATATTGTCCCCTCTACACAGAGGAAGGGAATTGTCACCAAAGAAAAGTGGAAGAAATGTGTGCAGTAAAGAATTTTTCCTTGACCAAACAGAAGTCTGGCTTTTGCCCACAGCTTCTGGGAAATAATCTTGAAGCCTTGGAATGGCATGCCTGCTAAAGAGTATCTATGTTTGCTTGTGGACACTGGACCAACATGAATACAACAATATGATTTGAGTGGGGTATCTGAGCCATGCCAATAATTTGACTTGGGGTGGGTGCTTTGGGTCCGGCAGCCTGACCTCCTAAATGGCTTTAAACAAGTCAGCCATGTGAGCAGTCAACCATTGTGATGTATGACTGATGGAACCCCAAAAGACATTAGACATCAAGGTTTGGGTGAGTGCCTCATGTGTATTGTTACACCTTGATGCCAGTAAGGGAACTCTGTCCAGATTGCACAGGGAGAAGGTGACCAGAAGCTCCACATTTGGTACTTTTCCAGGACTGCCTTATGCATCACTGCCTTTGGATGATTTTGATCTATAGTCTTTCCTTGTAGGAAAATGTATGATTATGACAGCTTTCAGTGAGTTCAATGAGCCTTTCTAGTCACTTATCAAACAGTGTGTGGTTTGGGGAACCCCCAAACTTGCAACTGGTGAGAGAAGTGAGAGTGATTTTACACACTTTGTTTCCTTTAACATCACAGCTGGGGGAAAAAAAAAACTCTCTTAGTATGAAACATAGCAAAACTGTCCTGGCCAATCAAACATTATAATTAACATACACGAACAGTCCACCAATTAAGTTTTATAAAGATATCCCTCTAAATCCTTGACTTCAGAAATACTGTTAATTCGTATCGTTACTAGGAGACGGGATAACTCCTATTTCCTATACACATAAGTCCTCAATGGTGTTTGGGAGAAAGCTACACCTTTCTGAGAAGAAACCTTAGCCTTTGACAAAATTAGGGATAGATAAAATTCTAGCATGGCTAGTTAAAATTTGTTGGAATATAAGTAGATAAGATGTTTATTACTGAATATTGACAAGGAAGAGAAATTGAAAACACATGTTCATATTTTCTAATTTATCATTCACTTCTGACTTTATTTCATGTAACTAAGTCATTATATTAGAAAAATTCAAAAACAAAGCTTCTAGTGAAATGTTATAATAAAAAGCATATAAATGCTCCCATTTGTGAGAACTCATGTAGTAAAGTGGAATCCGGAAACTAATAAATCTTCTCTTTAATAAACCAGCTGATGAAGGCTTAGTACTGAAAAAAAAAAAAGTACTTTAGCACTAATTATTAGATATAAAAAGCTGAATGCAAGTCACAAGTAGTAGTAAAAACCCTGTACTGAGAAAAGCATCGTATAAAATTGCATCACATACACAGAAAAGAATGATCATAGTGTAGAACAATGGAACAAGAAAGAAAAGAAAGTCTGTAGAACCAATGACTATTCTCTTGAATGTTCTCATTAAGGGTTATCATTTTAGTGAAGAAACACTAAAATTTGATAACAGCTCTCTGTCATAAAGTATTCACATTTTCTTGAATTACATATGCACTAAAATATATGCAGTTCTCATTTCATGAAGTAGTCCTTTATAAAGTTATAAGTTAAATAATTGTCTTAACTTTGCTGTATAAAGACATTATATTTATTCAGCCCCAAGATGCATGTATTTTTCACATTTCAACATTATAATTGTATTCTGCTTCTTGATTTTAAAAAACATTATTATTTTTCTGAGAGACTATTATCAACTCAATGATTTCTACTATAAAAATGACAAGGAAATATTTATAGCAAATTAGTGGAGCCCACTAAATTTTTATGTACAAGAGTCAGGTGTCCAGTAAACAGAAACCATGCAAGTGCCATACTGATAGAGTGTTGTCTTAAATCATGTTAATATCTGGGAGTAGTACTCATTACAGAGAAACAAATTGAATGAAGAATATAATTTTTTCAAAACCTGAATGCTGGTCCTTGAAATATGAAATTAAAAACTCCTGGAGATCAATTACAAACTTGCCTGTCCCAGTCAATGTGTTCCCCTTGGTGGTCTCATTGATCCCGTAGCTTGACCTCCCTCTAGGTAGTAATGATTGCTAAATTACAACTCAACAGCTCAGAAATCTCACCTGTGATTCAGAGCCATATATCCAGTTCTCAATCAGATATTTTATTCACTCATTTATAAAACCTTATTAAGAATCCACTATGTTCTACAGGTAGATAAAACTTAACACATCCAAAACTAACTCTCTCTCTTTCTATATGTGTGTATATACACAACACAAATATATATACACACACACACACATATATATACACACATTTCTATACACACACACACACACATATACACACACATATATGTGTGTGTGTGTGTGTGTGTTTTAATATTTATTTATATTGAGAGAGAAAGTGTGTGAGCATGGGAGAGGCACAGAGAGACAAAGAGAGAATCCCAAGCAGGCTCTGCTCTGTCAGCACAGAGCCTGATATGGGCTCAGTCCTATGGGCCAGGAGTTCATGATCTGAGCCAAAATCAAGAGTTGGGTGCTCAACTGACTGAGGCACCCTGGTGCTCCATTGAAAAAAAAAATTTTAATGTTTATTTATTTTTGAGAGAGAGAAAGGGAGAGAGACAGAGTATGAGTGGGGTAGGGGCAGAGAGAGAGACATATACAGAATCTAAAGCAGNCTGATAGAGTGTTGTCTTAAATCATGTTAATATCTGGGAGTAGTACTCATTACAGAGAAACAAATTGAATGAAGAATATAATTTTTTCAAAACCTGAATGCTGGTCCTTGAAATATGAAATTAAAAACTCCTGGAGATCAATTACAAACTTGCCTGTCCCAGTCAATGTGTTCCCCTTGGTGGTCTCATTGATCCCGTAGCTTGACCTCCCTCTAGGTAGTAATGATTGCTAAATTACAACTCAACAGCTCAGAAATCTCACCTGTGATTCAGAGCCATATATCCAGTTCTCAATCAGATATTTTATTCACTCATTTATAAAACCTTATTAAGAATCCACTATGTTCTACAGGTAGATAAAACTTAACACATCCAAAACTAACTCTCTCTCTTTCTATATGTGTGTATATACACAACACAAATATATATACACACACACACACATATATATACACACATTTCTATACACACACACACATATACACACACATATGTGTGTGTGTGTGTGTGTTTTAATATTTATTTATATTTAGAGAGAAAGTGTGTGAGCATGGGAGAGGCACAGAGAGACAAAGAGAGAATCCCAAGCAGGCTCTGCTCTGTCAGCACAGAGCCTGATATGGGCTCAGTCCTATGGGCTAGGAGTTCATGATCTGAGCCAAAATCAAGAGTTGGGTGCTCAACTGACTGAGGCACCCTGGTGCTCCATTGAAAAAAAAAATTTTAATGTTTATTTATTTTTGAGAGAGAGAAAGGGAGAGAGACAGAGTATGAGTGGGGTAGGGACAGAGAGAGAGACATATACAGAATCTAAAGCAGGCTCCACGCTCTGAGCTGTCAGCACAAAGCCCGATGCATTACCCGAACCCACAGACTATGGGATCATGACCTGAGCTGAAGTCAGACGCTTAACCAACTGAGCCACCCAGGTGCCCCTAGTGCCCCATTTTTTAAGTGGCCATTCCTTTTATTAACATCACCAAGAGTTAGGGGTAGATAAAAGTAAGAAAGTTATCACCAGCCCTTCAATGATGCTCAACCAATTATGCAAATACTATTAAGTCATCATCTTAGGGTATCTCATATCCATCCTATACTCTTCTGTTGCCTCTGCTTTAATTAAGTTCCTCCTATGATCTGAATATTTGTATTCCTCCAAAATTCATATGTTGAATTCTAAACCCCAATGTGATAGTTCTTGAAGTGAGTGAGGTCTTTGGATGATGATTAGTGCCCTTATAAAAGAGACCCTAGAGAGACCTCTCACTCCCTCCACATGTGAGGACAAAGTGATCAGACAGTTTACAAACAGAAAGCAGACTGTCTGAAAGCAATGAATGCATTGGTGACTTCATCTTGGATTCTTAGCCTCTAGAATTATGAGAAATAAGTTTCTGCTGTTTATAAGCTACCTAGTTTATAGTGTTTTTTAAACAGACCAAGCATCCAAATGGACAAAGACTGGTCCTCATGTCTTATGGGCAATGGAAGTTGCCACCTGACTAATCTCCCTGATCCTTTACTTATGCAAAATTTACTTCAAAAATCCATGGATTTCTCTACCTCACAAATTGACATTACTATGACATGCATCAGTCAGACCTACCTATATGTTAACTCATTAAATGCCCAAACGCACCCATAACATAGGTATTATTATTCCCAGATTCTAGATGGGAAAACCTGACAGTTATATGACTTATCATTACTAATAAATGGAAAATTTGAGATTACAAATAAAGTCTTTTTCATCCCAAAGCAGGGTTTATTTTATTATGTTGCACAGCTTTCTAGCTATGTCTCTGTCAAACAAATAGACAAAGCAAGAAGAAGCGAAATATGGGACCAGTGTTTCCTGTGGTAGCAGGGCAAAGATTTTCACAGGGGCAATTTGAGAAGTGGTGCATGTACATTCAAGAACACAATTTCTTGGGGGTATAATTTAGCGAGTTCCGTGGAATCAGGTAGCGGGAAAGACACACTGGTGGCACTTTGATTGCAGAGGTCACATGACATGCAATTGCTAACTGTTGAGACTGATGAGGGAAGGGAAAGGCAGAGGGCATATCTAACTATACTAATGGAGTGTTTTTTACATCAGGTGCTGGTATAGTTGGACATGCCTTCAATACATAAAGGAGAAGAAAATATGCTTATGGATTGCTTAAATGTTAAATATGATAGAATGTTTCTCCATTTTTGAGCAAGCCAGCAGGTAGCCTGTCAGAGCACATCAAGCCTGTGACAGCTGTGAGACAGACAAGGAGCTGGCAAAGAGAAGTGTGGTCAGAGAGAACACAGCTCCCAGATAAAGAGAGGCCTTTTCAGAGATTTTTAAAAATACAGAATTGAGGACAAGTAAAACCATCTAAACAGAGAGCATAAAAGATTTGACGTATTTCTGGCAAACATCAGTCAGAGCTAAACATAGCAAATAAGAGTAAGTAAATATATACATTATTCAATTGTTTGAAGATGGTAATTTTATGTCTTTAACACAGGGCATATTACTAACTCATTTACCGGTGCCAGTAATCTATTACCGAAATAGTAATAACAAAACTACTTAGAAATAAACAGTCATCAGAATCCTGACAGGGATAACACCACAGACAGTTAACTAATTCGAAAAAGTGATGATACAGCTACTCACCTGATGGCAGGGTCAAGCAATGATGAACAACACTTAGGAAGGAAATTAAAAGTATCATCAGGTAATGCTTGAAATCTTGCCACTCTTAGAATTGTTTCTTTGTAACTCATTACTCTCTGTAAGAAGAGAAGAGGGGTATGTGAAGCAGATAATCCAGTGTATTTTTAATATCTGGTCTAGAAATCCATTACATGATTTTCATCGTAATTTACTCTTCTAATTAATTTTATCCCCATATTACTTAGTTTTAATGTTTATTTATTTGCTTTTGAGAGGCAGAGTGAGAGCACACATGGGAAAGGGACAGGGAGGGAGACAAAGAATCAAGAGCAGGCTCCAGGCTGAGCTGTCAGTACAGAACCTGATGTGGGGCTTGAACCCACAGACCGTGAGATCATGACCCAAGCTGAAGTCAGACACTTAACTGACTGAGCCATCCAGGTGCCTCTAGTTTTAAATAAAAGAGATAAGGAGAATACTGGGTGGCTCAGTCGGTGAAGCATCCAACTCTTGATTTTGGCTCAGGTCATATTCTCACAGTTTGTGAGATCGAGCCCTGCACTGGGCTCTGAGCCTGCTTGGGATTCTCGATCTTTCTGCCCACCCCATTATGCTTGTATTCACTCTCTCTCTCTCATAAATAAAGAAACTTTAAAATAAATAAATAGGGATAAAAATGATACAGAAAATGCTATCTGATTTCCATTTCGTCAACTGGAAAAGCTCGGCTGACTATATTCTGTCCAAAATTGCAGTCATTTTTATGTTGTAATATTCTCTAGTCTCATCAGTGGAGCTAGGAAACTATAATTTCCTTATTACCCACGGCTTTGTTCATCCTCTATGTCAAAGGGCCCTCACCGCACTCCTGGCTCCAGAAGGCGTGAGCCTGCATTCCCCCCTGAGTTGGTCTCCTTTGGCAGCTTGTCCCTGCTCCTAAGCATGTCCCCCATCTTTGCATCCTCTGAGCCCCTCTGCAGAAATCACACAGACCAAGTATTTCCATAGATGAATACTTTAGAGAAATCAGATTTCTAGAAAAATCTACTTCCTAAACTGAGTGGTTTGGGCATGCTTACCCTAGTACTGTATACATAAATGCTGAGACATGAGTGAACACACGTTATGTATCTGGTCCCGAGGGAGATGGGATGAACTCTGCCATGTTGCACATATTTTTTTAATCAGAAAAGTCTTAGAGGAAGTTACAGGGGCTCTAATTGTGTCAAATGTGTTGATGAATACAACTGACTATGCTATAAGGCAATTACTTTTTAGAGTATAAATGACAGAATTAGATGTCTTTTGAATATTAATAATTCTCCATAGTACATGCTCCTTTTCAACTTCTAATTACCCTTTTTTAAATGTTTATTTATTTTTGAGAGAGAGAGAGAGTTGGGGAGGGGGGAAGCAGAGAGAAAGGGAGAGAGAGAATCCCAAGCAGGTTCCATGCTGTCAGTGCAGAACCTGATGTGGGGCTTGATCTCACAACCACGAGATCACAACCTCAGCCAATATTAAGAGTCAGACACTCAACCAACTGAGCCACCCAGACACCCCTCTAATAGCCCTTTTCATGTGAACTTGCTCTGGGTAAATCCAGGACTATTGTGAAAGTAGGTGAGAGCTGAGATGGCAGGCCAGTGGTCAGAATGACATCTGCTGGTAAACAACATCGTCAGAGAACTGTGGCTAAAGTGAGAAGTCAGGAAAGAGTAGCCAGAGGGCCACAGTGTGTCAGAAGGACTGACTCGAATGAGGGGACGGAGAAATCACAGGGCTCTGGAAACCACAACCAAAGTCAGAGAATAGCTTTCCACCTGACCCTATGGGTCCACAATGGCTACACCATGTGATTTATGAATGACTTCAAAATATTTTGACATAGTACAGGAGAGAGAGAAATAAATCTCTAAAGAAAAGGGGAAATAAAAAAGGAAAAAAGAAAGGAAAGGAGGATGGAAGGGAAGAAGGAAGGGATATAGGAAACATTGAGCAACACAGAAATAAAAGAAAGACATAAAGGAAAAAGAAGGAAGAAAAGTAAGTGGGAGTGCTATTTTCATGTTTATTATGCTTTATATAAGCCTACCAGACTTTAAATATATTTACTCCCCAAAGTTAGGTACAATTATTATCACCATTTTATATATGGAGAAACTGAAGATTAATGAGGCTGAGAAAACTCTTTTAAGTTCACACACGTGGCAAGTGGTGGAGCAGAGGTGCAATTCACAAAAATAAATTCTAGTATAAACAAACTATAATGTAATAAAATGAAAAGTACATTCGCTAATAGATGTATTGAATGCACAGAGGAGGAAGTGGAGTTAGCAGTGTATCTCCATCTAATCCTCAGGATTCCCGCGGGTACTTAATTGAACACATTTGGTTGTCTTTGTTTAAGTTCTTTGCTAATCAATTATGTTACTCCTCTCTCTTTTCATTTAGAGAGAGCTATCGCTACATGCCAATGTCTAATAGAGACTGAAAATATTTTACAAGATATTCTTCATTGTGTAAAGGTGTTACATTGGGGCTTAGATTTTTCTATAGTATTTTGCTGCATTTGTGTGATAATTTTTGATAAACACCTATTTTTGATAACTCACATTGTCACTCAGCCGCCACTGTCTTTTTTTTAATATATTTTTTTAATGTTTTATTTATTTCTAGGAGAGAGAGAGAGAGAGAGACAGCGTGAGCAGGGGAGGGTCAGAGAGAGAGGGAGTGACAGACTCTGAAACAGGCTCCAGGCTCTGAGCTGGCAGTCAGCACAGAGCCCGACGCGGGGCTCGAACCCACGAACTGCGAGATCATGACCTAAGTGAAAGTCGGACGCTTAACCGACTAAGCCACCCAGGCGCCCCGCCACTCTGTCTTTATGTCAAAATTATGCAATTGAAATAGATTACATCATAAGTGAAGCTTTGTTGTTTATATTTTTATTTAATTTTTCCAACATTTACCTATGGAGCATGAGCTAGGCAGGGGCAGTGAGAGAGGCAGAGAGAGCATCCTAAGCAGGCTCCCTGATGTCAACCCAGAGCACAATATGGGGCTTGATCCCATGAACTATAAGATTATGACCTGAGCCGAAATCAAAAGTCAGACGCTTAACCAACTGAGCCACCCAAATGCCCCTTTATTTAATTAATTGAAATGGATATTATACATGGACAGAGTAAATGCAAAAGAAACAAAAGTATATACCAGTAAATAAATACGTGTCCCTCTCCTGCATTCTCAACCATTATATCAGCTTTCCTAGAGGCAACTGATGTTTCTACTTTTTAGTACACCCTGCTAAAGATATTCAATGCATAGTCACACATGTGGAATACAAATATAGAAATATAGGGGAATGATGACATTCCTATTCTAAATCTTTTTTTTCCCCATCTACTTATAGGCAGCAAATAAGATATAGATAAGAAATAGGACATAGATAGGAATAGATAGATAATACATAGATATATAGACACATAGGGATATTTATTTAATGTTAATACATACAGAGCTATCTCATTCATTTTAATGCCAACATAGAGCTCTATTTAATGGACATAGTATTGCCATCAATTTTTTGATCACTCATTATTGATAGATATTTAAGTTTTTCCCATTTTGTGCTATGACAGACAATGTTATAATGCATGTCTTTATAGGGGTGTCATTTGGGACATATGTAAGTGTATTTGTGGGACAAACTTCTAGAAATAGAATTGCTGAAACATTAGGATGTCTGCATTTTAATTTTCAATAAATATTTGTCAAATTGGCCTGTTAGAAGTTGAACCAATTTACATTTCTTCTACAAGAGTAGCTACTTCACTACACCATTTTTTTTCACATGTGACTGTGCCAAGAAAAAAAGTCAAAAGACAGTAACCTACAATAGATTCAATTTTCATTTCTTTTTAATTAATAACCTTACATTTCTTTTTATATGTTAAAGAGCCAAGACATTTATTTCCTGTGTATCATCTTTTATGTGTTTTAACCATATTTCCACTGATCGAGGCTGCTATTAACAAGTATGAAAGATTCATTTCTACTTGAATGGCTGCCCTGGAATTGGGCATAATCTTTACAGTCTGTATGTAGTCTCACTACTGATCATTCTCACTTCATCTGTGGGCCTTTTTCACAGATGTGGGCCTTCTTTTTATGTATTACAAAAATACATATTTTGTTCCTCATATGTATTGGAAATATCTTGGGTAATCAACTGTCTTTTGACTTCATTTAAGTTTTTGGTGTTGTTGAGATTGTTTTTAAACTTTTGTGAAATCTAGTTTATCATTTTTTTTTTATTTTAGTGGCTCCAGAATTGTATGTGATATTTAAGAAAGCCTTCTCTATTTCAGTAACATAAATATAACTCCTTTATATGTTCTTCCAACACTTTGTCGTTTCATTTTTTACATTGGAGTATATGATCTAACTGGAATTATTTAAGTGTAAGAAGTAAGAAAAAGATGTTTTCCTTCAAGGTTTCGCTCACTTGTCCCCCAACCAGCTACTGATTAACTTACACTTTCTCCACTATTAGATGCAATTCATCTCCAACATACACTAAATTTCTTAGTATTTTGATCTGTTTTTGGAACCCCTTTTCTATTCCACTGATCTGCCTATTCATACATTAGTACCATCTTGTCTTAATTATAGCAGGTGCAAAATTGATCCCCTGTGACTCCTCTTTTTCAGGTTTTCCTTGGATATATTTGTTTTATTTTTTCCATGAATTTCAGGAAAAAAACTTGATTAAGGTTTAAAATAAAACTTGTTGAGAGGTGCCTGGGTCGTTCAGTCCATTAAGCGTCCTGACTTTGGCTCAGGTCATGATCTCAGGATTTGTGAGTTCCAGCCCCGCATCGGGCTCTTGCTGACAGTGCAGAGCCTGGAGCCTGCTTCAGATTCCCTGTCTCCCTCTCTCTGTGCCCCTCCCCCACTTGCACTCTATCTCTCTCTGTCTCTCAGAAATAAATAAAAAATTAAAAAAAAAACCTGTTGAGGTTGGGGGGGTTGCAAATATTTTATATATTACATTTTAGGAGAAAAGTGACATCTGTATGACACTGAGTATTCCTATGCAAAAAGAAGATAGTTTCCTCATATATTTGAATTATTTTTTGTAACTGTCAGTAATGTATCTATATATTTTTCTTCTTGAACATTTCTTATTAAATTTATTCCTATAATTTTGCTTTTGCTGTTGATATTATAAATAGGACCTTTTTTAAATCTTATTACTGGCTTTGTTTATCTACAGGAAGGCAACAGATTTTGGTATATTATTTTATGTTATGATACCTAATTGAATTCTTTTTTATTTATAGTCTTTTTTGTTAATTATTTTGGATTTTCAAGTGTACAACAGAATAACTGTAGATAATTATATCTTTATATTTTTATGTGTATATATTTTGCCGCTTTTTCTTGTTTACCTGCATTCCTATTACCTAAGAAACAAAGTTTAATAATCTGGGAGTTAATGGGCATCTTTGCCTTACTCCTGATTTAGTAGAAATGTTTCTATATTTCACCAATAATCATCATACTGGCTTTTGGTTTGAGATAAATATATTTCTGTTTTATTTATTTATTTTTAAATGTTTTATTTATTTCTAGGAGAGAGAGAGAGAGAGACAGCATGAGCAGGGGAGGGTCAGAGAGAGAGGGAGTCACAGACTGAAACAGGCTCCAGGCTCTGAGCTGGCAGTCAGCACATAGCCCGACGCGGGGCTCGAACCCACGAACCGCGAGATCATGACCTAAGCGAAAGTCAGACGCTTAACCGACTAAGCCACCCAGGTGCCCCAATATATTTCTGTCTTAAAAACTGATTTCTGTCGGGAAAAGATTTTCTCAAATATCTTTCCATCATCTAAGATGATATATGTTTTCTCCTAAAGCCCATTAACATAATGATTAATAGATTTCCTAATATCAACCCATGTTAATATACTCGGAATAAGGTTCTATTTGGTCAAAGTGTAAAATATTATTTTAATATCCTGTTTGATTATATTTGCTAATCAGACAATGGTACAGTATCTCCTTATTTTTCTCGTAGAATTCCTTTTGGTTTTTAATACTCTCCCAGTGTGTTTTTTCAGCTGATGCTTTTATAAGAAACTATATTTACAACCCCAAAATTAAATGCATCACATCTAAGAAAATGATGTGCAGAAAATCCTTTAGTTATACTCCACATAAAATTGGCACATGTCAAATGTCAACAGGAGGATCTGCATGACAGCAATATAAGAAACATTTCTTTTAAAAATACTCTGTCAGTTTTCCACTTTCTCCTTTTCTTCCTTTCACTTCTCTTCCCTACCTGAACAACTCACTCCAAAAGGTTTTGGGTAGAACCCAGGCAAGTAGGCATGTGCATGGTGGTAAGAAGGGAAAAAAGCAGTGGTCTAGACTGAAGGGCCATACCCTGAGGAGAGTGAAAATGACATCTATATTGGAAGGGAAAATGAGGGACAAGCACGGGGTTTTAGAACCTGAGTGTGTTGAGCAAGGTGTATATGAAAGATTTGGCAAGTGGCTTAGGACGGGGAATTCAAACACAGACAGAATAAAAAGGGCTTCCTCATAGTAAGACGGCTCCATGTATTGTAGGGACAAATAAAGATGGCCTAAATTATGTAGGAAAGGAAGTAGCAGCAATGAGACATTGGTTATATATGAATAAAAATGATAAAAATAACTAAATATATTAAGAATCTGGGCAGTCTGATTACTCAATAGCAGAGAAGAGAGTTACAAATACTTAAGGGAGAAAACTAAGGTGAATCTTATGATATTGGGATGGAATTGGAGGCACTAGTAAAAGTCTATGGTTTTCAATATAGTAGCTATAGAAACAAATATACATGTAAATATGCATACGCATACGTGGTGTGTGTGTGTGTATGTGTCTGTGTACTCTAGGTTTATATATATATACCCTCCAAATATTTATTAATTACAAAGGGAAAAGAGGAATTTACAATGAAAAAGTCTGGCATAAACCAACCTTATCAAGTAATCAAAGATAATACCATCAGTTATATGATAAATTTAAATCAGGTGTCATCTAATAGGAGGTGGTAAAGAGAACAAAATGTCACTTTTTAAATATTTTTACCCAAAATACACAGCCTGAATTTAATCATGAATTAGCATCAGAAGAACAAGAATTAAGGGTATCCTACAATATTATTTAGTAATGTCTGTGATCTTCAACAGTATTGACGTTAAAAAAAAAAAAGTATTAATGTTATAAAACTCAAAGCAAGTCTGAGAAACTTTTCAAGATTGAGGTGGACTAAAAAGATATAACAACTAAATATGACATGTCGGTTTGACCCAGAAACTTATTATAAAGGACATTAATTGCAATAATCATTGAAATCTGAGTTGAGTGTCAGGATTCATATATCAATGTCCTTGCTTATAAAAATAAAATAAATAATATTAATTTTATTTTTAATTTAAAAATTTTTTATTCATTAAAATTATTTTAATTTAATTAAAAAATAAAATAAAAATGTAAATAAATAAACAAACTTGGGCCACCTGCATGGCTCATCAGTTAAATAAGTGTCTGACTCTTGATTTTAGTTCATGGGATTGAGCCCTGCACTGACAGTGTGGGTTCTGCTTGAAATTCTCTCTCCTTCTCTCTCTCTACTCTTTTCTCATTCACACACACTCTCTCTCTCAAAATAAATAAATAAACATTTCTTAAAAATAAACAAAACGTTAAAAAGCTACTAAAGTATCTGAGGATAACAGAGCCTCTTATCAAACAATTCAGGTTAAAAAACCAATTCTGTTTATTGTACTTGAAACTTAAATGTAAGACTTAAGTTGTTTCAAAATAAAAAATAACACATAAATTTTTTGAAGGTTTAAACATAAATTCTGCGAAAAAGAAATAGATATGCTTTTCCCTGTTCTACTTGTTAAGTATAATGATAAATCCTGAACACTATGTAAAACAAAAATAAGATTCTGGAAGATGGAGAGAAGAGGCAGATACTATGATGAACACTTCAATTCTACAAATATGAAACTGTAGAACAATTCTACAGGTAAACCCACAGCCTGTAGAATTAAAACTACATGATAGTTATAAGAGAAAGAATAGAGTATATAATAGTTTTGTTTTCTAATAATATAGGTAAAATACAACAATCAAAACTGAGGTGATAAAGGAGAGACAATATTAAAGTAGAATAGGATTGTTTATTTGCCTGATAGCTTCTATCTAGTACAAAATAATATTATTTTAGATCAGATGCTTGTAGAGAAAGAACAGATGAGAAGAAGTGGTTACAGTTATATTCAATATTACTAATATTAGGGAAGGAAACCAATAGAAAATAACTAAAGAAAATAACTATTTTTAAAAAAAAACAACCTAAAATATCATATAAAGGTGTTAATATAAAAGCAAACATTAGTACAAAAATGCAACCTTACTAGACACCAAAAAGTATACTCATGAAAGATTAAAAAACAAATAATGGAAAACAGATCATAACCATTTTTAGTGGTTACATAGGAGAAGAGAAAAAATAGAATGAAGGGGATAGGGTATGCCTTCTTAAAATGGGTTTGGTGCTATGTCAATATTTCCACAAAGAATACTAACAAAATTATAAATCAATCCCTTCAGTCGAACATGAAATAAATGAATTTAAATATGTATTCAGTTGGATGAACTATTCTGAGACTTTAAAACACTAATTCAACTTTACATGGTTAGTAGTGTATATCCTAGAGGGAAAAAAAAGTGCAAATAGGGTCTAAAAGTGTATTAACTAATTTATATTATTTATCGTAGCATAGTTGATTAGTGCATCCGTGTATTAGGAGAATGATGTAAGTCAGTTATAATTGTGGGACATCCCATCATTTCCAGCAGCATCACGAACTGTAATCCTTGCTAGGGGATAAAGGCAATATTCATGAAAGCATTCAAATAAAATCCCTGTTAGCTTTACTTTGAAACTCCTGGAAGTAGCAAAATAAACTCACGATACATTTTATCTTTAAAAATGCATCCTAGCTCCATTCACTGAAAAGACTTAAAATAATGTCCAAACCAGTACCAGTGTGCACACCTATTGTCCACAGTGTAATCTTTACATACCATTTTACACTTAACAGAGCCAGGAGTCCTTAAAGATTGACTGGTTCATTTCTGTAGGAGTCTGGAACATTTTGACACATCAAAGAAAACTATCAAAGACTGTTAAGTTAGGGTCAGAATAACCCAAGAGCCTATTTGGAAAGGCTCCCATTACCAAAAATGCAGGAAATTGAGCATCAATTAAAATAAAACTGCAATGAATTAAACATACCAAATATATTTCAAACTATTAGTTCAAATAATAGTAAAAAATGTTTTTTTACAAAACTAATTGGTCACTGTGCTAATGATTCAACTCATTAATTGAAAACTGGAGAATAATAATCAGGTATCATTTTAATTTTCTCATACAATTATACCACAGGGTAACCAAATCAAGATAAAGGGGAAGTGTCTTTTTATAGAAACAGTCTGGGTAATGAATGAAGAAGTAATCATAGAAATAAAGTATCATCCTACCTAAATGGATCAATTAATGATCTTGACACTGAATATCAGAAACTGCTAACGACCAGGTATTATGTGCTTCCTAATGGAAGAAGACAACACTGGTAATAAAAGAGACACGCTGATAACACTGACACTCAATCTCATCAAGCCCCTTGGTCAAAATACTCGTTTGTAGGAAATAAATTGTAAATTTCAAAAGATGATACAATCAGCACAATCTAGAGAGTGGGGTATGCTCCAAAAAATGACCCAGTTTCTTTAACTTAGAAACTACAAACTTAAACAAAAACACAAACATACATTATACACATAAGAGAGTAGAATGAAAAAAAGAAGAGGGAGGAATAGAAGAAAGCCTAAAAAGAAGAAAGCCTAGAGATGAAGAGATTTAAAAGATATCATTCAGTTACTGCCTTTGAATCTTATTTGGATTCAAATACAAATGCATATACACACACACACATACATACATACGGAGAGCCTCACCGGCCTCACTGGATGACAGTCACAGCAAGGAGATGGCAGTGTTTGCACAGCTCTTGCCATGGAAATGAAAACTGGTATCTCCTTCTGCTACTACTGGTTCATGTTGGAAATGAGCCTGTGGGTATTGACCAGACCTCACAATATTCCAAATCAGACTGATATTCCCCACACAGATTCCACATAAGGAAAAGCATATACTTGTCTTTTCAAAAGAGATTTCAGATGAAAGCATTTGGATNTACAATTGAGCCTGGCCCTGAGAAAAAGAGCCTAATTTAGAGTTAAAGACAGATATCCACCTCCACTCAATTGTTTCTGTCTGGAGCACTGACCCCCAAGGCATCTTATGATCAGTATTTGGAGTGACTTATTCTGGCCTTGAATATGCTGATTGCACCCTGTGAAGGAACCTATTGTAGGAACTTCTTCTTTTGTGATAATGGGAGCAAACATTGTGTTTCCTGAAAGACCTGTTTTTCTGAATACTTCTCCTTAAACAAACAAACTATTGACCCCTGCCACAAAGAACTAACTTCACCCTTTTTATGCTAAAAACATTGTCTTGTATGCTAAGGATACCTTCCTTCCCCATAGGATATGCATCTAAATCCCCTACCTCCATCACTATTGCTCAAGGTTATGCATGAGTCTTCTACAAATCTATATTCTGGGAAATTCTTACATATCAAAGAAGTTTGTCATCAGAAATCATTGTCTAAGGCAAATGCCACTTCTGTGCCATCCCCCAAACACTTAATTATAAAATAAAGTTAAGCCCCAGTCAGAGCAGAGATGCCTGCTTGGTGACAAGAAAGAATCTTGAGACTCTCTCATCCCTCCCTTGCTGACACCGTCCATCCTTCAGAGACCCCTGGACCCAGCTGGAGCTGGACCCCAGCACACACACACACACACACACACACACACATATATATATATATGTTTTGTATATATACATATATACAAGATGAAAACAAATTAGAACGTTTTTTAGAGAATTGGAGATTTGAACACTGATAGATAATTGCTGATATAATATTGAGGGGTGCCTGGGTGGTTCAGTCGGTTGGGCTGTGGTAGGAACCCCTCCCTAAGGAGAAAGAAAAAAAATGAA
>NW_027529167.1:139229-299864 GCF_008692635.1 Crocuta crocuta | reverse complement strand
AAAATAAAATAAAATAAAATAAAATAAAATAAAATAAAAAGAGAAACAAAATATAGTGCCTGTCCTCAAGGACCCTAGAGTGTAGTGAAAGAGAAGGACAATTAAACAGATTATTATGATAAAAAATAATTTGGAAGTTTAAAAAACTGAAAGAAAGTTAAAGGGCAGTTAATTTTTTAAAAAAGAAAGACAGTGGGATAGCACAGGGTCTTAGTCCCTTCAGTCTGTATGTTCCTATTAATTTTTAGCAACAGCAGAAAATAAGCCTTCTCAGTCATATAAAGAATGATGTAGGTGATCTGAAAGACTCAACAGATTTGAAATCCAATAGTGAGGCTGAAGACATATTTAATGTTATTAATTCATCTTTTTTGTTGTTGTTGTTCATTTATTCATGTCTCTTACAGAGGCTTTTGACCAAAAATTTTGTGCCAGATTTGTGGGCAGTTATGAAGGATTCAGGGATAAGTTTATTCAGGTTTTTACCTCAAGTTATTTAAGGTCTTAAAGAACTTCAGGTTGATTTTCAAGGCATTAGAATATTTTGAAAATGGGAATGAAGCATAATGATTTAGGTAGGTGAGTGAATAGAAACGTAAACTACAGAATCTTAGAATCAGTCACTTACCTGAGACACCCCCTTAGAGCTGAGATATCTCTTAAAATAATTCATATCTATATAGTGCTTCATAAGAATTTTCAGACACTTTTATTTCATATTATTCCAACAACAATATCAGTAAAGCAAATATTAACTTACAGAGGAGGAGACTAAGACTCCAAAAGGTAAAATCGCAAGGCTTAAAAAGAAATGGGACTGTGATATGAACTCAAACTCAAAATTTCAGTCAATAAATGTTCTACTACCACAAAATCCCTTAAATGTGATACTTCGTAAATGGTTATATTTCAGATCCCATCACCCAGTATCTCTCTCTCCCTTTCTCCCCTGCCCCTCACACACACAGACTCAATTACACACAATCACTAAAAAGTGGAATTCTGAATTATAACTCTTTATAATGACTCCCATCTTAAAACAGAACACGTCTTTGTATAATATGGAAGTTTCCCTCCTTTCCTATCCTTGTCTAGAACCAATCAACTAAACACCAAATTCAGTATCTCCGTACAATCCCAGATCTCTAAACTACTAGTTGATTTCTAGGAGATTATCCTATCCTTTCTTAGAACCCTCTTTATGTCTCACCTGGTTTATTACAGGTTATTTCTACTGCAACGATCTCCACTTGTATCCACTCCACCACCAGCTACTATAGCAGAATTCAACTTTCAGGTGCTTCCCAAATGACACCACATTCTCTTCTCCTTCTGTTCCTTTACACATATTTTCCTCTGCCTACAAATCTATTCTCTGTCCATCTGGCTTATTCAAAAGTTACCACTTCAGAAAAGGCTTTTCTGATCTTCCTTTCCTCCAAGCTAAATTGATTAAATGTTCCTTTTTCTGTGCTCTTTGAGCTTCAATCTCTCATAAGACTTTCATTACAATAATTTTCCATTTACTTCTTGGTTTCTGCCACTATGCAATGAACAACTAGAGGAAAGGAAGAACTGGGTCATTTATCATCACCTAACACACTCTCTGATGCTCAAAGATGTTTACACAATGCATTAATGGCAGAATGAATGAGTCCAATTCCTATGTGTATTAGTTTTCTAAGGATGCCATAACAAACTACCGCACATTTGGTGGCTTAAAAAAAACACAGAAACTAATTTCTCCCCGTTCTGGAGGCTAGAAGCCCAAAGTCAGTATGTCAGCAGACCATCCTGTCTTCAAAGGTTTTAGAGAAAGAACTTCCTTGCCTTTTCCTAGCTTCTGGTAGTTACTGGCAATTCTTAGTGTTCATGACCTATAGACATGTCACTATAATTTCTGCCTTCTTCATCACATGGCATTCTCCCTGTGTGTCTGTGTCCAAAATTCTGCCTTATAAAGACATCATCTTTTGGGTTAGAGCCTACCCTAATCCAGTATAACCTCATCTTAACAAGATTACATCTGCAAAGACCCTGTTTCCAAGTAATCTTACTTGGTGGGTATGAATTTGGGATGGGGGGTGCGGGAATGGTATTTAGCCTAGTGAATTACAACTGTAGAGAGAAACATTTTCTGAAATTCTGCATCTGGAGCACAGTACCTAAGCAACTACCCAACCACATTTGATCTGACATCTGGGTCAGAGCCTTATTAATGAAACAGAAATTTACCACAGGAAACTACAACTGCTTTTTGTCTTAATTTGGAGAGTTCATTTACTCATTTATCAGACATTTACTGAGTGCTTACAATATGTTAGGGACTGTTCTAAGAGCTAGCAATACAGCAGCAAACAAAGCACACAAAAATATCTGCTATTATGAAGCTTAAATCCAAGAGACCAGAAGAGACAAACAATGAACAAAATAAATAAGTAAAGCTCTGCCAATGGTATTGAATTTTGGTGACACAATTTTGGTAGTGGGGATAGGAAAGTTGGGAGGTGTGAAGATGCTGCAATGTTAAACGAAGTGTTTAAACAAGGCTTCACGAAGAAGGTGATATTCAAGCACCTGAAGTAGGTAATAGAGGTAGCTGTAAAGATATTTGGAGAATATTGTCTAGGTAGTAGAAATGGCAAATGCAAAGACCCTGGGGTAGGAGTGTGCTTGGGCTGTCAGAGGGACAGCAAGTAGGCCTGGGTGGCTAGTAAGAGATGAGGTCTCAGTGGTAATGGAGGACATTGTAGAGAACAGGATGTTCTTCTTCTACCAATATCAATTAACTGGTCATTGCAAAAACACTCAAATTCCTAGTATCTACAGAACGAATATTTTGAGTTCTTAAGAAAATAAATTTCATCACATCAAACAGGAGAAAATAATCTTATTTTTCAAGACTGAAAAAAATACTATATTCATTAAATATTAAAAGTCAAACATTTTAGTGTCTTTCATCTTTCTGCCTTATCATTAGCAAATTGGAAACAATATGTCTATCTGGACCATAATAAACAAACCTTTTTTTTTTTTTGGTAAACTATTTTTTTATCATTTAAAAAAAATTACTTTCGGGACACCTGGGTGGCTCAGTCAGTTTAGCATCTGACTTCAGCTCAGGTCATGATCTCACAGTTCATGGGTTCGAGCCCCACGTCAGGCTCTGTGCTGGCAGCTAGATCAGAGCCTGGAGCCTGTCTTCAGATTCTGTCTCTCTCTCTGTCTCTGTCTGTCTCTCTCTCTCTCTCTCTCAGAAATAAATAAAACATTAAACAATTTTTAAAAAATATAAAAATTTAAAAAATTACTTTCTGGGACACCATATCAGTCTAGTTATGAGGTTTAAATTATCTCAACTTGTCTTGTGAAAATGACCATCAATCCATCCTCAACAAAAAGCTAATTTCCAGATTCCCTTCAGTCTTGTCTAAAATTTCAGGATACAGTTAGATTCTTATCTGGCGCCACTTTATGGGAGAATTTAATAGAAAATGGTCTATTTCATAAATAAAGTCAAAAATCTATTTTTATGGTGATCTTAAGCTCACAAAATCCTTTCCCATGATAACAAACTACTTTAAGAAAACAATGTTCTAAGTACATACATGTTTCATTTCATCCTTACATCAATCCCCTAAGGTAAGAATTATGATCTCTATTTTGCAGATGAGGAAACTGAAGCTCAGAAAGGAGCAGTGGTCCATTCAGGGTTATATCTAGTAGCAGGATAAGACTCTACTATTTATGCCTGACTTCAAAGCCTTTGCTCTGAAACTCTGGACTCTTGAGCCCCCTTCATATTCTTGTCTCATGCAATTCTCCCAATAACCCTGTGAGTTACACATTATATCCCAAATATCCAGCACACAGTTTCAAAGAGACTAAATTATATGCCCTATGTCACATAGCTATTTAGTGGTAGATTCATTCACTCATTTATTCATTCATTTGTTCAACAAATATAAAGTTCCTATTCCACTTAGCACTGAACATACATAGTGAAGAAATCATTCATTCTTTAGGAACTTACAGTCTAAAGAGAGAGTTTTACAATGGTAACTAAGTTTATTAAATGATTATGAGCCAATTACTATTTCATAACAGTCTCATGAGGTGGCTTTTTAGTAAGGAAAGCGAGCCCCAAAGAAGTTAATTGGACCCAGGTCTGCAGCTTTGAACCCGGGCAATCTAACTTCAGAGCCTGGGCTTTTATGTACAGTGTTATATTCCATCTAGAAATAGAAAAGGAAGGAAGGAAAGGGAAGGAAAAAAGAAAGAAGACAGGCATTATATAATTAAAGTTGTGACAGGAACTCAATGCTGAGTTTACTATTGTTTTCATTGCACCATACTGCCTTTTAACACTTTTTCCAGGTGGTCCTATGGGCAGCACCCTGGAGACCCAATGGTCTACTCTATTAGGAGAGACAAACTGGCTTATAAGTGACATAAGCACCAACCGACACCACCTTTACCACTCTCTTCCAACCAGCAGCTTGTGAGAATCCTGAATAAAGCACCAGTTGGCATTCCAGACTCCTCAATGCTGGCATGGACAAACAACCATTTCAAGACTAGAAACTAACAAAGAAGCAGGATTCAGTATGTCAAGCCAATCAAGGGCAAGAAAAAAAAAAGCTTTATTATTAACTTTAACAATAAAATCAGTAGCTGAATAAACATTTATAATTTTCAAGGATACAGGACCAAACAGCAGTGCCATAAGAATTTCTAAGCTTGAAAAAGCAAGAAACACCTGTAGTGAGCTGTCTTTTCCTAGAAGATAAGATGAGAGAATGACAGTGATAGCAGAAATAAAAAACAACAAGCAAATAAAAGCCATGCCAAGAGTCTAGAATACAAGGGGAAATTACACTACAAGCCTTACTAAAACATCTGGACCACTTCATGGCGACCATCAAGAAAATTTAGCAACACGTTGGATGTTAAGAGTAGGGTGTAGCAGAGCACCTGGGTGGCTCAGTTGGTTAAGTGTTGGACTGTAGCTCAGGTCATGATCTTGCAGTTCCTGAATTTGAGCCACATCTCGGGCTCTGTGCTGACAGCTCAAAGCCTAGAGCCTGCTTCAGATTCTGTATCTCCCTCTCTCTCTCTCTCTCTCTACCCTTCCCCCATTTAGCCTGTCTCTTTCTCTCTCAAAAATGAATAAACATTTTAAAAAATTTTTTAAAAAGAGTAGGGGTGGAGGTTGAGAGAACTTTGACCAACCCTCAAGCCTCACCAAATAAAAATTCTAAGTGTGTTCTTACAATACTAACTCAAGACAAATCACTCAGCTACCTTTATAATTGGATATTGTGCAGGGTTTATGAACAGCATTCCAGGACAGACTGCTTAGGTCTGAAACCTAGTTTCACCACTTAAAGAATGTGCCTTGAGAAATTATTGAATCTCTTCATACTTTAGCTTCATTATCTTCAAAGTGGGAATAATTATATTACCTATACTTGATTTTGTTGTGAAGGTTAAATAAAATTAATCTCTGTAAAACACTTAGAATATTGCCTGACACATAGTGCTATATCAGTGTCTGAGATTATCACTGTCTTAAAAGNACACCTGTTTGGGGACATACTAATTGACAGAAGTCAGCTGTGGGGTAGGAAGTAGCAGGGGAGGGAAAGGAGAATAGCTTTCACTTTCATGATAAGAGCAGGTTTCATGTCACTTCTAACTATACTCCAAACCCTTTCAAAGACAGGAACATTGCTGTTGAATACAAGTTGACAATGCTTCCTCCTTCTCTCTACATTCTCTTTTTGAGTCCTTACCTCTGCCAGTAGGATGTGGGGGAAAGGTAAGGCTGACTGGACTGTTTGCAGTGGCTGCACTGATTAGAGGTTCTCTAGGTAAAATTCTGTTATGCTCAGAGTATTTAAATTTAATGAAGAGGAAGAACTAGGATCAAATATTAGCAGAAAATGTTGCTAGAAAACATTTTCTAAAACGTGACATAAAAGCATTTTATCAAAACCTTAACAACTGATTCATTACCTCTGGATGATGGGATTACGAGTGATTACATTTTCATCTTTCTGTTTTTCTGTATTTTCAAAAATTGACAATGAACATAAATTGCTTTTGTGATAATTTAAAAAATAGTTGTAAACCTTAAGGACCTAAAAAGAGAAAGATACAAAAAATTTATGTAGGATTAACACAATCATAAAAATAAGCAAAAACCGCTTCTCGGCCTTTTGGCTAAGGTCAAGTATAAAAAATATGCAAATAAAACTGTGTTTATAGAAAGTACTGGAAGGCAAAAAGTATCTACAATTATTTTCTCAATGGATAATATTAGGCTGCCTTTATTTTTCTTTATTTTCCAAGTTTTCATAATGAACATTTGGTCTCATTAGGGACAAGTATCAATTAATTATAATTAGAACATAAAACCTCAAGCAGATTTATCTTAGGTGTTTAAAATTCAAGACTTTGTTTTTCTTCTTGTCTGAATTAGGCTTTAAATTTATTGGAAATTTCTTTCCTGTTCAAACTATAAATGAGCAGGAGACAGGAGAGGAAAGAGAGACTGTCATACAATGATAGAGTGAGAGTGAGAAAGGAAGAACAAGTTATTTATGGTTTCCAAACTCTTTTAGGCTTTCAGCATTGCCCAGCATTCCTTTTAGTTGTCTAGTCAGCTACTTCTCCAACACCTTACAGTGGCTATTACAAACTTCCATCACTTTCTTCAAGACCCCATCAGAGACCACTCTCTTTTCACAGAGAACCTTGCTTTCTAACTCACTGAGAAAAAAGCAATCATAAGGCATAAACTTCCTTATTTCCCATCCCCTAGTTTCCATCTCAAGCTGCATCATATTCTAAAATATTAAAGCAAGCTTATCTCCTCTCCTTCAGGGAAGGAGAAGTAGGTATTCCTCTTTCTTTCCAAAGTCAACTCTCTTTTTTATGCTCCTGGTTCCATTTTTGTACCTCCTCAGGGTTATTACTTTAGTGTTGTCCTCCACTGATTCCTTCCCTCCATATTGTCTCTGAGTTCTGTCTCCTCCTCATGTTACTGCCTCCTCATTCCTTTTCTTCTGTTTGTTTTATAACCTAAAGCATTTTGACACTGATTTGGGCAGATAATATGCTGCTACCCTAGAAGTGATCTCACACATCCCTACAGCTTCTTCAGCTTCCACCTTTAAATTTTGAGTCCTATTTCTTTATCTCAAATCAAAATTTTCTTAGCTCCCCAGTCATGTTCTTAAATATTTCCACCTGGATATTGCATAGGTACTTGTAGTTAATATGTCCAATACTGAACTTATCCTGTCCACTGTTAAACTTGGTCCTTCTCCTGTATGTCCTAACTCCTCAGAGCTATCACCAATCAGACACACATTGTCAAAATCTCTAAGTCATCTCTGCTCCATTCCTTACCTCCTTCATTCAGTTAAAAATAATCCACGTAATTTCAATTTCTAAAATACTTCTTGACTCTAACTCCTGCTATTCCTATCTACTGTATTAGTTCAGATCCTCTCATCTGAATTAACTTCTTGAGTAGTCATCAAGAGCTGTCCATACTCATTTCTAATTCATACTTCACATGGCTTCTAGAGTTTTCTTCCTTTTTTGTAAATTTTTAACATTTATTTATTTTTGAGAGACAGAGTGAGACAGAGCATGAGCAGGGGAGGGGCAGAGAGAGAAGGAGACACAGAATCTGAAGCAGGCTCCAGGCTCTGAGCAAGCGTTCAGCACAGAGCCTGACACAGGGCTCAGACCCACTAACTGTGAGATCATGATCTGAGTTGAAGTTGGACACTTAATCGACTGAGCCACCCAGGCACCCCTAGAGTTTTCTTTCTAAAACATCATATCATATATCTATTTAAAGACTTCCAATTGCCCCCTGTGGTTCAGAAAAAATCCAAAGTCCTTACACTGCTTATAAGTCCTTTACAGTCTAGTCCTCAGGTGTTACCAAATTCCTTTCCCTTCTCTTCTCTGATGCACCTTAACATCTAACAGAACAAATATGCAATGTGCCTCCATGTGCTAAGCCTTTGCATGTGGTTCTTTCTCTAATTAAATTTACTTATATATCTTCTTCATCTGCCAGGTTATTCTCACTCTAAGTCCATATTTCTCTAATTTTAATGTGCTAACAATTCACCTGAATATGTGGTTAAAATCAAATCCTGACTTCATAAGCCTTGACTGGGGCTTAGGAAACTGCATTTCTAACAAATTTCTAGGTAATACCTAAGACTATTACCTAGGATCTGATTGAATGTATTCATATGTAAATAAATATAAAAAAGAAATATTGAAACAAAATTTCAGTGGATTCAATAAATCTTTGTTTTACTGCTAATTAAACCACAAATATTTATTAAACATCTATAATTCTTATTCATTTTTCTGGTAAATTTTATAGCCCAGTGCTTGACATTTACTAAAAATATAGAGTATATTTAGTAGACAGGTGGCCAGCTGGCTGGCTGAATGGATGGATGGATGGATGGATGGATGGATGGATGGATGGATGGCTAAATGGAAGAATAAATGCCAAAAATAAAAGGAAGGCTGTAAGGCAAACCAGCATGTAATGCATAATCATTCACAAAAAGTAAATCAGCAAGATTAACAATGTACTTATGGTAAGTTCAGTGATTCATCTAAGTTTCACAGTTGAGTATTTTAGGACAAAACATTGAGACACAATAACAGAAAGTGAATAAATATGCAATGAACTCATAAGTGTAGAAAGGGGGTAGACAAATTGGAAGAACTGGTAACAAACTAGGGGGCATGGTATGTAGGAAAGAATGATTCCTTTAAAGTGAATTGCAGTGCAATACAATGGAACAAGAGAATATTGTTGTTCTTGAGTCCTGAAAATCCTCACCTCATGAACTGAAACCTGAAAACTTCCCAGGTTGCAACCTATCCCTTTTCCCAAGTAAAAAAAAAAAAAAATACTAAACAAACTAAAACAAAACAATACAAGACAAAACAAAATAAAAATAAAACCCAAAGACTCTTCAGAGCTGAGTTATCAACTGAGGAAATTGCCTGTGATAGTTAAAAAACAGGGAGCATGTACAATAGAGTTAAAATTCTTTGGTGAATCTTAAATCTTCTTAGCCAATGTTACATTTAGACATCTTGGCTTCTTTCTGAAGCTGCTGAAAAAGACAGAATGGTGTCAGAGAGGAGAGTTAGACAGGGAATGACTGCAAGTAAAAACCATTCCCAATGCCAGCCTTATCACAGAGGGCCAAAGGCAAAGCTAGAAACTGGAACAAAACAGAAAAAGCATCTATGAAATAAGGTTGCTGGGTCATCCTAGTTATAATCAGTTAAGAATATTACCAGAAATCCTGAAGTCAAGAGAAATGATAAGCTAAGCTATAAATATCAGTGAAGTTATAAACAAAGACCACCTGTTTTTAAAAAATTTTTTTTATGTTTTTATTTATTTCTGAGAGAGAGAGAGAGCATGAGCAGGGGAGGGTCAGAGAGAGAGGGAGACACAGAATCTGAAACAGGCTCCAGGCTCCAAGCTAGCTGTCCGCACAGAGCCTGACGCAGGGCTTTAACCCACAAACTGCAAGATCGTGACCTGAGCAAAGTTGGATGCTCAACCAACTGAGCCACCCAGGCACCCCTACTTAATATAATTATCAATATGGTTGGGTTTAAGATTATCATTTTGTTATTTGTTTTCTATTTGTACCAGCTATGTATCTTTTTTAAACTTCCTTTGTTGTTTTCTTTTGGATTTAAATAATTAATATACATGGAATTTTATTTTATCTCCTCTATTGGCTATATTACAATAGCCATTTAAAAATTATAGTGGTTATTCTAGAAATTATAATCTGCTTCCTTAAATTGATATTATATCACCTCACTTATAAATGTAAGAATTTCACAATAATATACTTCCATTTACCCTTTTCTGTCTGTTCTTTTTATATATTTTTCTATATGTTTTATAAGTCAGCAACACGTTGTTATTATTTTTACTATAAAGAGTCAATTGTCAGACACATAGATCAATAGAATAGAATAGAAAACTGATAAATGGACCCACAACTATATGGTCAACTAATCTTCAATAAAGCAGGAAATACTATCCAATGGGCAAAAAGATGATCTCTTCAACAAACAGTATTGGGAATACTGGGCAGCAACATGACCAAGAATGAAAGTGGACCACTTTCTTACACCATTCACAAAAATAAATTCAAAATGGATGAAATATCTAAATATGAGACAGAATATCTTCAAAAACCTAGAGGAGAACACAGGCAACAACCTCTTTGACCTAGGCCTCAGCAACTTCTTACCAGACCTGTCTCTAAAGGCAAGGGAAATATGACCAAAAAGGAACTTTTGGTACTTCATCAAGATAAAAAGCTCTGTACAGCAAAGGAAACAATCAACAAAACTAAAAGGCAGCCTACAGAATGGGAGAAGATATTTGCAAATGACATATTGGATAAAGGGTTAGTATCCAAAACCTGTAAAAAACTTTCAAATTCAATACCCAAAAAACAAATGATCCAGTAAAGAAATGGGCAGAAGACATTAATATACACTTTTCCAAAGAAGACATCCAGATGGCAAACAGACACATGAAAAGGTGCTCAATATCACCCATATCAGGGAAATACAAATCAAAACCACAATGAGATATCAGCTCACACCTGTCAGAATGGCTAAAATTAAAAACACAAGAAAAAACAGGTGATGGTAAAATTGTGGAGAAAGAGGAAGCCTCTTGTACTGTTGGTGGGAATGCAAACTAATGCAGCCATTCTGGAGAACAGTATGGAGGTTCCTCAAAAAACTAAATACAGAACTATCCTATAGTTCCTACCCAGAAATTGCATTACTAGGTATTTACCCAAAGCATACAAAAATATGGACTCAAAGGGGTACATGCACCTTAATGTTTATAGCAGTATTACAAACAATAACCAAACTATGGTCCGCCAAATGTCCGCCAACTGATGAATGGATAAAGAAATTGTAGTGTGTGTGATATATACAATGTAATATTGCTCAGCCATAAAAAAAGAAAGAAATCTTGCCATTTTCAATGACATGGATAGAGCTAGAGTGTATTACACTAAGCAAAATAAGTCCGTGAGAGGAAGACAAATACCATATGATTTCAATCATATGTGGAATTTAAGAAACAAAACAGATGAACATATGGGATGGCAGAAAGGGGGGGGAGGGAAACAAACCATAAGAGAGTCTTAAAGAACAAACTGAGGCTTCATGGAGGGAAGTGGGTGAAGGATGGGATAGAGGGGTGATAGGCATTAAGAAGGGCACTTGTTATGATGAGCACTAGGTGTTTGTTGTATGCAAGTGATGAATTCTTACTCTAAATTCTACTCCTAAAACCAATATTGTAGTATATGTTAATTAACTATAATTTAAATAATACTTTGAAAAGAAAAAAGCAATAAAGAGTCAATTATCAGGAGTGACTGCCTGACTCAGTCGGTAGAGCATGCAACTCTTGATCTCAGGGTCATGAGTTAAGCCCCACACTGGGCAGAGATTGCTTTAAAAAAAAAGAGTCAATTGTCTTTTTAATAAATTAATAAATGAAAGAAAAAATATTTTATATTTATCCAACTATTTACCATTTTTGCTGCTCTTCATTCCTTTATGGGTATCTGAGTTTCTGGTATCATTTTCCTTCATTTTGAAGAATGTCCTTTAATATTTCTTTAAAATTAAATATTAATATTCTTTAAGCTGTTCTCTGACAGGTCTTACCAAGTTTCATCTTGCATTTCTACACCTTACTTTTCAGCAAGATTCAGTGGTATTTCCTAGGCTGATTATTGGAGTTCCTTCTCTGGGCAGCTGTCTTAGTTCTAGTATTTTGCCCTGTAAATTCTTCACTTCAGAAGAAATCGATTCCAATATCCCTTTCCTACACTCTTTAACATTTTTGCTGACTACCAGGCATAAAGGTAAGATACAGATAAAACTAACCTGGTGTATTTTACTTTTTCAGAAGTAAACCTTCTTCAGACTTACTTCTTCAGAAATCATAATCTTGTATTATCTATTATATAATGCATCCCAAACTGTTGTCCTATGGCTTTTGTCCAGTTTTATGGTTATTTATAAGACAAAACTAAGTCTGATACCCAATAGTGCATTGCTTCTGAATAATACATTTTTTGAGCATTTATATTTTCATCAAAATCTTGATGCTGAATTAGATTACTTTATAAAAGAATGCTCACAAAATAACCTAATTGACAAAATTAGTTATTATTAAACCTTCAGTAAATCATATTTAATTTTTCCCAGACCAAAAGTCTGACTTTATTTTTTAATGCAAACAAATATATTAATACACCTTTCCATGGCAACTGTCTCACTTCTTCATTCAATGTAAATGGATAGATGATAGATAGATAGATAGACAAACAGACAGGCAGAAAGACAGAATGGAGCATTTCCATCAGTGTACTAACTGGATATACTAAGTGCTAATACCTTGAATATTTCCTATGGATTCTTTCTTTGCTTTACTCTTACAGTAAGTAGCAATTTGGGGTTTTTTAAAAAAGGGATAGAAGTAGTGAGGTCATTGAACAAAAGTTGACATTACTCTCACTGTGTTACTCTTCAGTATATCTGAATTCAGAACATGGTAATATGAGACAAAACTACCTAATTACCTTGATTCTTTCCATAGTAGAAATAAGTTTAAAACATAAAGTACAGGAAGGCCTATCACAGGTTTATGAGGCCTTAATTAATGATACTTGCAGACATTAGTATTTCCAAATGTACTTTTATTTAGAGCCCCCAGAGATTTTATACCTGAGCAACACTCCATAATAAATCTCTAGATTAAAAAATGTAAAACAGAAACTCCAGCTTGAAGATTTTGATTCTATACAGCATAAATTTCTTTTATTCATAAGTTGTAGTTAATTTTATGTTTAATTTTTATCTTTTAACAACTATAATTTCTTTTTGTTGTAGTAGTATATATGAACATGTTTGTTTGTTTTCTTTCTCTCATAAGAAAAAAGGGGCATTCAATTTGGTCATTCTCTTTGCTCTTGCTATGAGGTGGCTGACTTCTTGGAGCTATTTCCTACCACTCCCATCCCCAGCTAGAGTTTAAGGTCTGGATATTTCTTGTTTTTAGGGGAATACAGGGGGCAAGAGAAAAATTTGATTAACAGATATAACAGATATAGTCTTTGGGGTAAAACTGACTACTCTTTATTCTGAGATTTTGTTAAACATCCTGTCCTAGTATTTACTCTTCCTAGGATTGACTCATTTATTTTACATTCACAAAGCATTATTTTTCCCCCAAATTAAGTCTGGACTTCCAAGCCGGGCACATCAGCAACTTTGCCTCTTAGGGCCAGATGGAGTTATTTTATTTATTTATTTATTTATTTATTTATTTATTTATTTATTATTCATTCATTCATTCATTTAATTTGAGAGAGAGAGTGTGTGTGTATGAGTGAGGGAGAGAGGCAGACATTCAACCCAATGAGCCACCCATGTGCCCCAGAGGGAGTCATTTCTTAATAAACACCTGTACCCCTAAGGCAGAGCTACTGGGGAAGGGAAGGAGTCCTCTACATTGGCCTGGAGGGTACCATAATGTTATATTTTAGGTGGTCTCCCTAGGATCCTTCAGGATCCACAAAGAGATCCAGTCTCAAGATTTATTTCACTTTTCCTGTTTCTCCCCAACAGCTATCTCCAGTAGCCTTCATTTACTAGTTAGATTTTAACTAGGGATTGGTGGTGACAATGCAGGTACGATCATGAAGAAGAGGTTTAGATGCCACTAGAAGCCAAACTGTGCCACACTCCTATATTCTACCCTACAACCTTTATTTTCTTTCCTTTGTCACTAGTTTTTTAAACTGTTGCATTAGAGTGCAACCATTTTTTTGCATGGTGGTGGTTTTGGGGGGTGTCTGTGGGTCTGTGTTTATGTGTGTCTGTGTGTACGTTGGCTAGTTTTAACTACTTTCTGCTCATATAATTATTTGGAAAGGGAAAGCCTGTGCTGCAATTAAAATATGCCATCTTAATCTAGAGCCACTTTTAATTTGATTTTTAGAGCAATCCTCAGGGCTCTTAGCTTTGCCATTGTAAAGTGCAGAAAGTTTAGGAGTGTTAATGAGAAGATTAAGCAGGATTGTTAATTTTTCATCCTTTAGTAATATAATAGAGTCCCTACTATGTGCCAAACAATAGGCTGAGAATGAGAATATAGAAATGAACAACATAGACATGGTCCATGCCCTCAAAAGCTTACCCTTTAGTAGGGAAAATAAACACTTGAACTACTGATTATAATACAGTAAAATAAGTGCCTTGATAGAGGAAGGTGCACCTCATAACAAAGACACCTAATAAATTTCAGTGAGAGTTTTTCAAGTTAATAAAATACAAAGTCTAGTGCTGGGATATATCAGACCCTCAGAAAATTCTAGTTTTCTGCAATAGACTGAACAATGTGTACCCCCCAAATTCATATGTTGAAACTCTAATCCTGAGTATGAATGATATCCAGAGATGGAGCCTTTGAGTCTGGGTCATGAGGGTAGAGGCCTCATGATGGAATTAGCACTCTTATTTTTAAAAATATAGGAGAGAGCCTTTTTCCACTTTCTCTGTTCTCTACCATGTAACAAGAAGATGACTGTGTACAAACAAGGAGGAAGGCTTTCACTGAGATCTTAGACTTCCCAGCACTCTGGAGGCTAATCAATTCTTTGTTGTTTAAATCACCTTTTCTATGATATTCTTTTATGGCAGCCTGAGCAAACTGAGACATTCTCTTGCTCCTGAACCTCTAAACATCTGCAAAGCATAAGGGTATTCTATGCTGTCTACTTCTAATGCTGTTGGAAAGAAGTCATTAGATAGCATGCACAGCAAGAGTATTATCTCTTGGTGTAACCTAATGAGAATGAAACTCTGAGGGCCAGATCCAGATCATGCAGTTAAAGGCAGAAAGATCTTATGTCAGACACTTTAACTCGAGGGGTTAGCACTGCACCTGTTATCAGTAGGATAGGAAGCACCTAGTGTTCAATTTTTAGTAAACAATGAAGTAGAGCACCTGTGGGGTACCAGAAAGGAGAGAAATAGATATTTGTTCCCCATACTTTCTGTCTGGCCATTAGAGTCTTAAGTCCATAATTCTATCTACTAAATGATTATGGTCTCATCTGAATGAAAATATGTTCATTATAATACCCTGGGTTAAGATGTTCACCTGGAAACCATGCGTCAGAACTAGAAATAATGTTTTAGATTCTCTCTATTCTGGAACAAACTTCTTAAATCCATCTATAGCCACTGACAATATAACCTTGTGGTTTTAATGGAATTCTTTCTTCTGTACTCTGTATTTGCATAGTGTCTTTTAATCAAGGGGAAAAAAATCATTACAGGTTCTAATTAACCTTACCAATGTCCCTGTCAGAAAAGAAAATTATAATCTTACTATAAATGCATCTATCTATCTAACTACTCATTTAGTTTCACAAATATTAGGGAAGCCTAACAACATGTTCATCTTAGAAATTTAATGAAGACAATCTTTTAAATAAATTTTCAATTTCAACTCATGCACTGGGGCATGTAATAATGCAGATGCAATAGTTTCTAAATCAATTTTGACCAGTATATTTAAGTAGAAAATGGAGATAAAGAGAAAAAATACCACTAGGTCATTCACTGCAATTAATAACTCATTTCAAAAGTGTGTAATTTTTCATAGCAATCAGAATTTTAAAGTGCTTCTTGAATGTAACTACCATATAAAAATGGTTTTGCTAAGTTGATAGAAATGCAGGTGTCCTTATAATGTGTCTGTGTGTCCTTTCAATCGTACTTTTATCCATCCATCCACTCATATATCCATGCACTCATCCATGCAACAACTCCTTAAAATCAATGATTGCAACAACGAAAGTTTAGGAGTGTAAGAAAAACTCATTTTTTGTTTGAAATTATTTTTTTTAAGTTTATGTATTTATTTTCAGAGGGAGAGAGTGAGAAAGAGCACAAGCGAGTGCACAAGCAGGGGTAGAACAGAGAGAGAGGGAGAGAGAGAATCCCAAGCAGGCTCCTCATTATTAGCACAGCGGAGCCAGATGTGCTCAAGAACAACATGATCATGACCTGAGCCTAAATCAAGAGTCAGACACCTAACCATTTAAGCCACCCATGCACCCCTTGTTTGAAATTATTAAGTAAAACTTCACAAGACCAACTGAGAACTAATGAATGATTAGGATTTTCATAGGGGTAGATCAATAGAAAAGAATACAGGTAGAAGGAAAAATCTGGACCAAACCACAGCAGTAGGAAAAACCATGTTCAGAAGAATATGAATCAATATAGGTTAACATAAGTACTTGTCAATACTTTAAAGTATTTATGAGTAATATAAATAGGAAGATTTGGAATAGCGAGCAGATGTATAGTAAATAAGTCTGGAAACGCAGTTTCCAGATTTTTGAAAGATTTGAATCCCTGAATAGACAGTATAGAAATTACTTCATTGTTAGTGATGAGCCACTGAAACCTGTTAAACAGTAAAATAATCAAAGAGACACTTCTCGTTATCTAGTCCAGAGCAATGTGTAGGACATATTGTATGAGACACCGAGAGTCAAGACAAAACTTAAGAGGCTTCTTCAGTAGATGAAAGTACTATGTTAAGACTGTGTGTTAACTATACTAGAATTGAAATTAAAAGCTTAAAAGAAAAATAAGGCACTATGCATATGATGATTACTTGTCTTTTTAATGCTTGTTTAGTCAGAATGAGGGAAGGATCAGGAGACATGAGGTGGCTTACTAAAAAAAAATTACAAATCCCTATTCTAAAATCTGTATATGTATTAACCTATTTAATCCTCACAACAAAATATAAGGCAGATATTATTCACTGAACTTTACAGTTGAAGAAACAAAATACGGAGAATTCCAACCAAGGATAATTGGCACCGAATCCAACACTAAGAATTTAAAACAAAACAAAACAAAACAAAAAAAAAAAAACGCTGCCATTTGTTAAATGCCAGCTATATTAGTTTGCTATAACTTTTATAACAAACTACAAAAGAGTAGAAGGCTTAAAAAACATAAATTTATTTTCCAATAGTGTTGGAGACTAGAAGTCTGAGATCAAGGTGGGAGCACTTTTGGTTTCCTGTAATGTTTCTCTCTTTGGCTTGCAAATGGCCATCCTCTTCCTGCTTTTTCACATGGCTATTCTTCTGTGCCTATGCAGCCCTTGTGCGCTCTGTATGTCCTAATATCCTCTTGTTAAAAGGATATAAGTTAGATTGGATTAGGCCAACCCTAACATCTTCATTTAACTTAATTACCCTTTAAAGGCCCTACCTTCAAATACAGTCACATTCTGAGGTACTAGAGATTAGAGCTTCACTATAAGAGATTTGGGAAGAAACAATTTAGCCCAAACGCTTATTGTACTTCAGATGGTTTATTTATGATCCTAATTAGACCTCACATAAAAACACAAGATAATGTTACTGCCATGTTCATTTAACAAATGCAGAAACTGAGGTTCCAAAGTTTTTAATAACTTGCCCAAGATCCACATAGTTGAAAAAGGTACGCTGGGATTTCAACCCAAACCTATCTGGTATTTCTGCATCAGATAAGAACTAGAATTTCTCCTAAGAACGTTATCTATAAGAAAACATTATTGTTTCTCAAATATATATATAAAATATATGATCTAGTAATTCCACTTCTGGGGATTAGCCCAAGGAAAACAAAAACACTAACTTGAAAAGATACATGCACTCCCATGTTTATTGCAGCATTATTGACAATAGCCAAAATACAGAAGCAACCTAAGTGTCCATCAATACATGAATGAATAAAGAAGATAGAGTGTATATACATAATGGAATATTATGCAGCAATAAAGAATGAAACCTTGGCATTTCTGACAACATAGATGGATATACACAGTATCATGCTAAGTGAAATAAGTCAGAAAAAGACAAATACCATAAAATTTCACTTATATGTGGAATCTAAAAAGAAAATTAGGGCACTTAGGTGGTTCAGTCATTTGGATATCCAACTCTTGATTTCAGCTCAGATCATGACCTCACAGTTTGTGGGATCAAGCTCTGTGTCAGGCTCTGTGCTGGCATCATGCACCCTGTTGGGGACTCTCCCCTTCCCTCTCTCTGTCCCTCTGCTGCATATACTCTCTCTCTCTCTCAAAGATTAATAATAAATAAATATTTTTAAATAAATAAAAAGCAAACCAATGAACAAACAAACAAATTCATAAATAGATTCATAAACACAGAGAACAAACTGGTGGTTGCCAGAGGGGAAGGAAATGGGGATATGAGCAAAATAGGTGAATGGGGTTAAGAGACAGAAACCTCCAGTTATAAAATAAATAAGTCACAGAGATGAAAAATACAGCATAGGAAATATAGCCAAAAGTATTTTAACAATGTTGTGTGGTGACTACATGGTAGTCAGTGGTATCAGAATTAGATCCAACCATAAAAGACCTATTGCTTCCAAAAAAGAAAAGAAATCTATACTGTTTTCATAAATTTTCATGAGACTTCTTAAAGCTTCAGACTCTTTGCTAAATCGCAAAAAACAGAGGAATAAACAATTTTTCTGATTAGTAAAGAAATGAGTGAGATGTCTTAATAAGGGATTTTGTACAAAAATCCTTTAAAGACCCTGAGCTGAAAGAAAAGTAAGTTAAACCTTGGAATACGAGTAACTTATTCTGCGAGTGCTCCACAAGACATGCAAACATTTCTAATATATTTTACCTTGATAAATGAGCAATGTCCTGGAATATGGGCAGTATGTGATGCCAAATGTCACATGATCACAACTAGCCAACGGTTTCTCTCTCTCCTTCTCTTTCTCTCTCTGTCTCACTCTCACTCACTCTCTGCAGGAATGTGAGTGATCGTCAATGCAGTGTCACATTTCCATAAAATTCTCAAAAGGAGGCAAAAGTAAGTGTCATTGGATAGGTGCCTTGTTAGAGTTGCACAGAAAGAAAAAGATTCCATTGAGCTCCTAGATAGCAGTGAATCCGTTAGTGATATGGAAAGTCATCCTACACAACAACCTTCCTCTCTCTTGTCTCTTTCACACTAGCCACGAAGGCTTTCAAAGGTAAATACAGGTTAATTTGTTTATTTTTCTTTATATTTTGTGTTTTCCTTATTATTTGGTATTATATTACAGTATTGTAATCATCTTATATGAATATTTTCGGGTTGTGGAACAAATCATCTGAGTTTCCATCACTTCTTATGGAAAAATTCACTTTGATATACAAGTGCTTTGGACTACAAGCATGTTTCTGGAATGAATTGTGCTCACAAGCCAAGGTTTTACTGTAATTAGAATAGATGTAGAGATAGGTATATGGACAGTTACCAGCTTAGAGACAGTCTGAAACAAGAAGAAACTTCTGCTTTTTCATTTTTAAATTTCTCCTCTTGGTAGAATAATCTGTTACGAACAGCAGAAGAAACAATTCATAGGAAATATATAATGGGAGTCAGTCTCTTATATAAGCCCAAAAGTATATCATTATCTCATTGAACTTGAGTAAATTTATGAAGCTATGGGATGGTATTTTAATGGACTATGAGCTGCTTTACCATACTTTAAGTTGATGTCAAGAAACTATGCATTACATTTACTGTTATGTTGGCTACAGTGCCTCACCTATAATAGACTCAAAATGTTTGTTGAACCAATGAATTAAAACTCAATTTAAAAGGGGCGCCTAAGTGGCTCAATTGGTTAAGCAGAGACATAGAGCATGAGTAGGGGAGAGGCAGAAAGAGAGGCAGACACAGAATCCAAAGTAGGCCCCAGGCTCTGAGCTGTCAGCACAGAGCCCAATGCTGGGCTCGAACTCACGAACCACGAGATCATGATCTGAGCCAAAGTCAGGTGCTCAACCAACTGAGCCATCCAAGCTCCCCATAAATAAATAAATATTTAAAAATAAATAAATAAAACCTTCAATTTAACAAATTTCTGAGCATGGGGTTATGTATCTTAGGGATATCATAAAGTGAAATGAGGCATTCATCCTTTCACTCTGTTCTTTGCTTGACTCTTTCTTAAAGACCAAGACCACCTAGTGTCCTCTCTAGAAAGACTTCTCTGACACTAAGGAGAAAGGAAGGAATAAAAAAAGAGGGCCATGCAAAGACAGAAAGGAGCATGGGTCATGAACCAATCATTATAATCAATCTAATTTTAGGTACTTTAATCACACACATGTGCACATATCTAAAATAATAGTAGTATCTGCTATGATATAGGTAGGTATAAATTGTTTTAAGAGTACAGCAAAGCAGCATTATTTTTCCAGCAAAGCAGCATTGAATCCCAAATGGATGAAAGAAAGAATCTAGAATTAACTTCCTAAAGAAAAGGATGTGCAGGCTATTGATAGATAATTTTTACTGTGTTTTATTATGCACAATCTATGTGTCAGGCACTGTTCTAAGCATTTGATGTGTGTTGACTCTCATTTAATCCGCATAATGACAAGTAATATTATCACATTTAACATGTACATATAATTTAGGTAACAGTCACACAACTAACAAAAGACAGAATGACATTTTGAATTTAAACATTCTGACTCTAAAATCCACATTCTTAATCTCTGTGCTTTACTGATTTTTTTTTCTTATGACCCAGTTGAGGGAAATTTAATCTATATGGACAATTATGCATTACATGGGGTAATGATGAGGCCTCTCCACAATGGCATGACCCAGGGGGATATGATGGACAAGGACTGCAGAACGACAAATACCTTCATCATTCTTTGCTATCAGATTAATTGGATCTGCACAAGCACTGTGAACCTCAACCAGTCTTGACGTCTATAAGGCTTGATGCCCCCTACTACCTATCTAGCTACTTGGGCCCTTGCCACCACTGTGCTTTCTACTCCCCCAATATTATCCTCCTGCAGTTAACCCTGGGTAATGTAGTGTGTTGCTTTATTAGATATTAGAGAGTTCATGACATTATATCTTGCTTCTTTGAAACATTGTTTTAAAATGTTTGATGCTCCATCTATATAAGCACTTATCAGATCACTAGCTTTGGCTAATTAATTTTGAGTTTCTGACCTACTTGGCAACATTCTTGTCCTTCCAAAAACAAACTTTTTGTCCAGACTAAATATGGATTATTGCTCCCTAAAATGCCACTTTTTCTAAAAACTTTACATGATTTCCCACAATGGGTCATGAAATTTGTGCATATATCTCTGGAGGCAAATATCTTGCATTATAGTATGCTGCTCCCCCTTTGCCCACTGGAAAAGAGACCATAAAATCTTTAGGGACAAGGACCATGTTCATTCATTCATTAACTCATTCATTCTATTTGCACTTAATAAACAAATAACATGTTCTAGACTTTGTCCTAGGTTTGGAAATAAACAATGCCTAGGACATGGGTCATATCATCAAGGACACCAAACTTTGATGGAGGGAGAAATTAAAATAGAGTGTGATAAGCACAGTGATAGTGCCATGCACATGAGAACAAATAACTGTCTCAGAGAATAACTGCCACCTGTTATTTGTGCAAAATTATTAAGTTATCTGTACATGTTAAAATAAATGTGATAGTAGTACCTGTTATCATGAGGATTAAATGAGTCAACAAACACCAAAGGCTTAGCACAGTGCCTGCCACATAGATCATGCACAATAAAAGTTATTTATCAGTAGCCCAGATATCCTCTTTTTAGGGAAATTAATTCCAGATCTTCCCTTTATCCATCTGTGATTAAATGCTCCTTTGCTATATACCCTTATAACAACTATACCTACCCATATGGCAGATACCACTATTATTTTAGAAGTATGTGTAATTCAAGTATTCAAATTAGATTAATTATAATGATTGGTTCATGCCACACTCTAATCCCTGGTCTTTGCATGGCCCTCTTTTATTCTTCCCTTTCTCTTTAGTAATATAAAATCAGGAAAACCACCATTTGAAATAGACACTAGGAAATGACAGTAACTTCCATATACCTTTGGGACATTTCACAATCCCATTCATTGAATACCACTATCCTAATCACTACCCTGAATTATATGGTGGGTTTTCTTGGCTTTATGCATGTATAAGTTTATATTTATATGTGGATAGTTATCCAAAATTCATTTTATTTATATATGTATACATACAAGCATATATGTATATAAGCGTATATATGTGTATGTATATATACACACAGATATGGATATATCCATATACATTCTAAGAAAAAGTGTATATTAAAGATTTCATGTTTTTTATCCTATAAAAAGCTTTCCTACTTACAAAATCTTCTGGGACTCTCTTTTTCACTGAATATTACATTGTTAAAGTTGATCTGTATTTTTCCTTTACTATGGTTTCTTCACTTTGAATACTATCTATATCATTGCCTGAACATATCACTATCCCTTCTTCTGTAAATGGACATTTAGGTTATTTCTGGATTTTTATTAGTATAACCATGCTGTAAACATTCCTGCACATGTCTCTTTTACAAAATTTGCAAGAGTTCCTCCAGGGTATATATCTAGGACAAGAACTGATGGCTCATAGGATATGCAAATGTTCAATTTTATGAGATAATGCCAAACTGATTTGCTATGCCAATTCATGCTCCCACCAGGAATATATGAGATCCTGCTACACCACATCCTTTCCACTTGGTATTGTCAGCCTTTCTATTTTTTTCTCATCTAAATATATATAAATTGGTATTTCATCCCAGTCTTGTTTGCTTTTCCCTGATTACAAAAACTTAAATATTGTTTTATAGGTTTATTAGCTACATGTTTCCTCATCTGTGTTAACATTTATTGACACATTTTTGGTCAAATATTTATGAAATAAATCTTATGTAGATTATGTGTATTACACACATCTCAATTTGTAACTTTGTTTTTCATTTTCTTAAAATGACTTGTGAATAAAAGTTTTCATATTTTGAAGTCGAATTTATCACTTTTTCCATATGGTTAGCTTTTTTTGTATTTTAAGAAATTATTCCCTATCTCCAATAGTAGAGCACTATATTTATAGTTAAAATTTTAAAGGCTTGTTTTTGGTATTTAAGTCTTTTCTCCATGTGCAGTTGATTTTCGTGCATTGTAGATGATAAAGATCTAACTCTTTTTTTCCATATGTATGACAAGTTTGTTGAGTAGTTATTTGTTACTAATGCTTAGCTATATAACTGATTTTTGTTTAATGGTTTTATATCCAAACTCTTGCTAAACTCTATTATTTCTATTTATCAACTTTCTTGGAGTGGTTACGAGTATACAATCAAATAACTCACAGAAATGTGGGTTGTTATTACCTCTTTTTTAATTATTAGGCCTTTAATTTATTTTGATTGTTTTATAATATGAGGTAGGACCTCCAATACACTGCGGACTTGAACAGAAAATAGTGGCCATCCTTGTCTCAATTCTCAATTCTAATTTTACAGAGAATACTTCTGATAGTTTTCAATTTAGTTTAATGGGAAGTGTGTCTGTGTGTATGTTTTTGAGATTAACTTTATCAGATTTAAAAGCATTCCTTTCTATGCCTTCAATGATTTGGCTGGATATAAAATTCTAAATTCTGTGCTAATGCAAAAAAATCAAATTATCAAATCAGTCTCACATGACTCTAAGATCTTATCTGGTATCAAGCTCTACTAATAACTTTAAGGATGGAAGCAATCAACAGACTAAGCAAATCAGGAAGAGATTTGTGACATGCCACATGATTCTTCAAATCCTTCCTTCTTGCATTAGATGCTTTGTCTGTATATCTTAATAGATGAGGTCTCTGACTAAGGTTTATGAGTTACCTCACACATTTACGTTACAAAACAAAATTATATGACCATTTTCTTAAGATCCATGTGTCATTTATCCATAGATTACAAGTTAACTTATAAGAAATTTTAACTCAGAAACATATTGAAAATCCATATGTAAAGATTCTTCTAACAAATATTCTTATGTTTGTTTATCAGAAGGTCAGTTATCAGCAGGTTCACATAGGTATTAGATTGGGCCACATGCCTTTGCACAAACAGCATGCCACCCAACCTCCATAATAGGAAGGCCAGTACTTTCTTCTTCCCTAGATCGAAATCTTTTTCCTTCCAAACTTCAAAAATGTTAAACCATCATCTTCTTATATCCAGTGTTGCTACTGACAACTCTGAAGTCAATTTGACTCTTGTTCCTATAATATGATCTACTCTTTCTCTTTAGAATTTTCATAGACTTCTTTTTGTTCTTTTATTCTTAATCTTTTCTATTATATTTCTTGGTAGGAGTCTTTACAGTCTGATGTTATGGGCCCATTACTCTTAGGTTAGTCATTTTTCTTAATTCTTAGTTCTGTAGGATCTATCCTCCTTTACATTTTCAAAATCATCTTTATATTTTAATTTTCACTCTTCTGTTCCTATTATCCAAATGTTGGTCCTTCAATTTCTATACACTATTTCTCTTAATTTTTAGTTATATAGTTCATGTATTTATCTTTCTTGCTTTTCCTTAAAGAATTCCATTTTGCTTTTAGCTTCCTAATCTGTTATTTAGTGATATCCATTCTGTTATTTATCCTATTTATTGTGTTCTTTATTTCAAATATTATATTTATTATACCAAATATTTGGACTCTTTTATAATTATTTCCTTTTCTTATAATTCTAATATCTTATGTTATTCTTTTTTGTTGAGAAATAATTGACATACAACATTATATTAGTTTCAGGTGTACAACATAATGACTCATTATTTATATATATTGCAAAATGATCACGACAATTAAGTCTAGTTAATGTCCATCAAAAAATGTAGTTGACAAAAATTTTTTTCATATAAGAATTTTTAAGATCTACTCTTTAAGCAACTTTTAAATATGCAACACAGTATTATTAACTGTAGGCACCATGCCCTACATTACATCCCTATGAATTATTTTATAACTTATTACAACCCTATGACTTATTTTAAGTTATTTTATAACTTAGTTGGTACCTTTGACTCTGTCCACCAATTTCACCCACTCCCACCCCCAACTCTGACAACCACATCTGTTCTCTATATTGTGAGCTTGGTTCGGTTTGGGGGAGGGGTTTTTTTTGTCTTGCTTTTTCAAATTCCACATGTAAAGGAAATATTATGATATTTGTCTTTCTCTGTCTTAATTTCATGTAGCCTTACTCCCTCAAGGGCTTCCATGCAAATGGAAAATTTTCCTTCTTTTTTATGACTGAATAATATTCCTCTCTCTTTCTCTCTCTCTCTCTCTCTCTCTCTCTGTGTGTGTGTGTGTGTGTGTGTGTGTGTGTGTGACATCTTCTTTATACATTCATCTGTCAATGGACACTTAGGCTGTTTCCATGTCTTGACCATTATAGTGTTGCTATGAACATGGGGTACAGATGTCTTTTCAAGTTAATGTTAATATTTCCTTCTGATAAATACCCAGAAAAGAAATTTCTCGTTCATATGGTAGTTCTAATTTTTGTTTTTCAAGAAATCTCCATAGTGTTTTCCATAGTGGTTGCACCAATTTACATTCCCACCAACAGCGCACAAGTGTTCCTTTTTCTCCATACCCTCACCAACACTTGTTATTTCTTATCTTAGCCATTCTAATTTAATCATCTAATGAGGTGATAATCTTATTGTAGTCTTGATTTGCATTTCCTTGATGATTACTGATGTTGAGCACCTTTTCATGTACCTCTTGGCCATCTATTAGTTCATTCTTTATGATGTTTTTTATGCTTCTATAAAATTCTTATCCTTCTGTTCTAACATCCATAATTTACATGGTATCTATAACACAGCTATTCTTTTTTCTTTTTGAAGTGGTTGTGCTCCTCAGATTTCTCATTATCTTGGCCTATGAGTTTTTATTCCTGCTATGGGTATCTAAGCACTGCACAAGACTAGTCAAGCCCCACCCCAAGGATGTAGGTACCACCAGTCAAATTCTAGTTGTCAATATCCATGGTGGCCAATTGGGTATTGGGTGTCTCAAGACAAATGCAGAAGATAATCAAGAGCAGAATTCAAATTGCTTTATTTTCCTTACTTAATCTCTCACAGATTCACTGGTCAAACTCCAGCCTAGGCTTCAGCCATCCCTCTACCAGCAATACTTCAAACAACTCTCAGTCTAACCATAAGTTTCTTAGAATTCTTTATCACCTCTTGGGTTTCCATCCATGGTTGACTTTGAGTGAGGAAGCTAGATGCCTGTGAATTTTTTCAATTTGCCAAGAACAAGATTCAGAACTTATTGCTTATTTATTTGTCTACATTTTGTATTAGGACTAGACATTAAGCTTCTTGAATTCAAAATTCTATTTCATTCAGTTTTACATATTAGGCCCATATAGTGTGTGGTATATAGTTGACATTTAGTAGATAATTCTGGATTGAATGAATAAATAATGTTCCCACTTAGAGTTAGAAATATTTCACTAAAAACCTTCTTCTCTGATCACATTACCATTGTTCACTTCTTTTATGGATGCTCATCACTTATTAAGCATTTATTTCTCTTTGGGGAAGTCACTTACACTCTCTAGCCCTCAGTTTCCTATCTAAAGGGCCCAGTGCAATAGTAGGCCTTACCGACACATAAGACAAGTCTTACTTCAAAGTCTAAGAAAAAAGAGCCATATGCCTAAAACAGCCAAAAATTGTATTAATGGTGCTAAGTTATTTAATAATTTCATTTACTTATTCTTTGAAATCCAGAACCACTTGTTTCCAGGGAAATATCAAATTGTGAACTTCCTACAATTTTAAGAGAAGGAAGTGTATATAATGGCGTGAAAAATTCCTTCAGAGAAACTTATGTTCCTTTCATTTTTACCAAACTGCAAATTTTCAGCATGGATGTGAAAAGCATTAAAATTATAACTTTGTGTACAAGATGAAAATAATTCACTAAATTTGCCCTTTTTTACACAAAATAAAATGTTAAACTTGAAAAAAAAAATCTATGTATTGTGAATTATGGCCCTTTCTAGGGAGAGAGAATGATATAAAAGAGAACATCTCAGAGAGATTCTGGGTTCTAATCCCATGCCATCAACCACCTGCCTGACTTCGAATAATTCACTAAATATCTCTAACTATTTTCCTCATTTCTAAAATGAGAGAATTGACTGACAGAGTGGTATGGAAGACAAGCTGGGATAGAATCCCAGCTGTCTCTTTTACTATGGTACTTAGCTCAAATTCTTAACCATTTTAGCCTCAGTGTCCTTCAAAATAAAATTATTATCACTTCCTTCTTAGAGTCGCTATGGAATTTCAATAAAATAATATATGTAAGTACAGCATTAGTTACATACTGAATGTTCCTAAAATGTTAGTTTCTTCCCCTCCCACATTTCCTCAGGTGTCTTTCAGCTTTATATAGTTATGAATCTAGAAAATTTATTAAAAACAGAGTCTATTTATCTAATCCAAGAGAGATGTTTACCTAAATTTCCACACTGTATTATTTCTACTGAGAGCTGAACATTTCTTTTAGATGTCAACTCTTAGTCATAAATGATTTAGAAGTTAGGTAGGTGTACTTCAATGTTTCTACATGTTAAATATTCAGTCCTCATTGGCAAGTAGTGAAAGTTTATGCAAGGAGAGGAAAAGCAAAATGATGTGCATATATCATTTATATTTTAAGCATCAGCAACTGCTCCAGTGAAATATTAACCCAGCAATAATATACAAGGGCAGTGTTTATGCACCGGAGCAACAATATGGAAGTCAACATCTGTGCCTTAAAAAAATGTATGTGTCATTGCTTATAACTGTGGAATGAATGGGCAACCATAATGGGGTGGTGTAATGAATTTGTGCCAATGGCCAGAAAAAGGAAATGATAATCATAGTCAGATTGCTATCGGTGCCTTTGTTTTTTGCAGCAAAAATAAGTATCTATTAATTATACTAAAATGAAATGTGTTTGGATATAGTGCTAAGGAAACAGCTCCAGTTAAATTATTATATAGGCCAGTAATCAGAGATAAATGAATATGTGCCAGGAAATCTCTGCTAAACTGTTTATGTTACGGAACCATCAAATAAGTGATGTGTTCAATGGGTTCTGTGAAATTAAACACTGCATCATGGTAGCTGCAATGCATTAGAATAAGAGTAATCAGCACCCTTGCTAGTAATCCAAATGTTGATCATTGGACAACTTCTCATCTATCACAAGGGATGTTTAGTAAAATGTTTCCCACAGGATCCAATCCATTCACTTCTGCTGTTTTTTCTGAAAAGGCTGCAGTGTGCAGCATGGCATCATAAATAATCCTGGGGAGATTCAATAATTTCCTTTTGCTAGTCAAAAAGGTAAATTAATAAATTCATTCATTCATTCATTATTCTGAAGTATCAGAAGACTACAATAAGGCAAGACTTAAGATTCCAGAGATAAAAATAAGTTATCAAGAAGAAAATGAAAACGGCTTCAGACAACTCACATTATCTTATAATAATTTGGGTATATCCAACTATATTTTTAACACCTCCACATGGATATCTAAAGGCATTTAATAATCAGCTTGTCAACGCTTGAATACTAGAAATTCTCTACCTCTAAACTTGCTCAGCTTACAGCTTCCTCCACATCAACTGATATCCATTCTTTCTTTCCATTGCTCCTAATGGAAACCCTGAAGACATTCATCACTTTTTGTTTTCTTTCATATGTCACGGCTAAACTATTAGAAAATAATGAGGCTTTGCCTTCAAAATGTATTGAGAATCCTAACACTTCCCATCACTTCCATTGCTACAACCTTGGTCTGTCCCACTAACATTTCCTACCCAGATTATACAGCACCTTCTGCCTGGTTTCCTGCATTTACTCTTGCCTCTATAAACTATGCTCCACACAACAGCGAGAGCAATCATTTTAGTATATGGCAGACTGTGTCACTTTTCTCAATAACTAGTAATAAATACCCATTTACTAAGAACAAAAGCCAAATTCCTGAAAATAACCATTAGAAACAAACCCAGATGACCCGACTCTCCATTCCTGCTCTGACTTCACCTTCTATGCTCTACTTCTCTGTTTCTGTCTCCTCCAATCCAGCCTCACTGCCCTCTCCATTTTTCCTCAACCACCAAAGGCACAATTCTTAGGACTTTTAGCCTGGTCATGTTCTCTCTGCAATGCTTTTCCCCTAATTCTTTCACCTGCTTCAGGACTGCTCAATCTTTATATTTTCTATGATGTCTAAGCTATCATATTTAAAACTGCAACCACTCTCACTATACTCTTGATTACCCTTACCTACTCTAATTTTTGTTTTTCCATACCACTTTTCCTTTTCTAACAAACTATATAATTTATTTATTTATTATTTTTATTTCGTCTCCCCCCTGCCACCACCTACCCTCATAGAATGTAAATTCCAGAATGGCAGGAATATATTTTTATAAAGTTTATTTATTTATTTATTTATTTGAGAGGAACTCACAAACCACAAGATCATGACCTGAATGGAAATGATCTTGATTAAGAGTCTGATGCTTAACCAACTGAGCAACACAGACACCCACAGAATGGCAGGAATCTTTATCTGTGTTTTGTTAATGGATCCATTTTTAATGTCTACAAGAATCAACAAATGCTTAAGAACTCAACAAGTAAGTAGTAAATAAGTAACAAAGACACAAATATTCAAGAAAAAAGTAATGAAATGGATGTAGAATTCTAGGTTTACTCAGAAAACAAACCTCAGACTAGCTTCAATGTATAATAGAAAACAGTGCAACAAAGTCATTCATTTCTGAGGAAAATGAAGCTTGAATTCCATACCAAAACAATTCATCTATCAATAAGAGGTGAGGGTAAAATAAAGTCATTTTTTAAACTTTTTATTTTAAAAATAATGTCATACTTACAGAAACATAACCAAAAATAATACAAATAATTTTCACATACCCTTCATGCAGAGTTCTCAAATGTTAACACTTTATGAATGTCTCCCTCCTCTCTCTTTCCCTCTCTCCCTGCCTCTCCCCATCTTCCCTCTCTCTCTCCTTTATATTATCTTGTTTTATCTACCAAAAAAATTAAGGCAAACATGCAGCTTTGAATGAAATCAATGGAGAATCATTCTGATTAACTAAATTTGTGATGTGTCTTCATGAGAATAGTTGTATTTGATAATAGCCATATAATTGCATTATAGTTGCATAATTGTAGTATAGTTGTATAATTATATACTTGTATTTCTATAGTCATATTATGTGAACATGTCTATATCCACTCTGAAAATAGAAGTAAAGATAACGGTGACTAAGATACATGTCTGCTCAATATTATACAGTAACTAGGTTTTTATTATAACTTAAGAACACTGCTGCTTTTGCTAGGGAACTCACTAGAATAGTATTCCAGAACCTCTTCTAAATATAAGTAAGTTGGGTGGTTCAGTTTATTGAGTTTGGGACTTTAGCTCAGGTCATGATCTCATGGTTCGTGGGTTCGAGCCCCACATCAGGCTTTGTGCTGACAGCAGGCAGCCTGCTTCATATTCTGTCTCCCTCTCTCTCTGCCCCTCACACCCTCTCTCAAAAACAAACAAACATTAACAAAATGTTTAAATATATGTAAGTTGGGATGGCATTCTGAAACTTCACGTTTGTCAATCACTGATATAACAAAGTACACATTGTATGCTAATGAAATTTAATATTCAAATTTAAAATGTTTATTCTATTTTCTTCTATCTTAATTTATAATTTCTTTTTTTTTAATGTTTTATTTATTTCTAGGAGAGAGAGAGAGAGCCAGCACGAGCAGGGGAGGGTCAGAGAGAGAGGGAGACACAGACTGAAACAGGCTCCAGGCTCTGAGCTGGCAGTCAGCACAGAGCCCGACGCGGGGCTCGAACCCACGAACCGCGAGATCATGACCTAAGCGAAAGTCGGACGCTTAACCAAGCCACCCAGGCGCCCCATATCTTAATTTATAATTTCAACTATAAAAAAAGTTCAGCTTTCATCACATAGTTTCTTAAATCATTGTGTGCAAGTTTGTCCCACTCATCCTAAATATAAAATTAAGGGTAGCACTTTTACTATCAGTACCATTTGGGAAAATATTAGAAGAGGAGCTAGTTAAGAAACAGAAATAAAATTATTTTCATTGGTGTGTAATACTGTGTGGTTAAATGGTAATTTTATTGCTGCTGCATCCATCCACCTCCTCCAGAACTTGAGGTCAGTAGAGTTAGCAGAAAAGTAATAAAGCATTATTCATTTATTGACCATAAGAATATCCTTAAGATCTTTACTCATATAGTATCTTCATATATGATATGTATCCTTCTTGGTCATTCTATTCAAAATTACCTAGACATTTCCTATGTCTTTCCTACCTCATTTTTTTCTTAGCACTTATCATTGTTCTGCTTATTCAATTTTCTTATCGCTAGACTTCAGGTGACAAAGCGGCTTTCCAAACCTTCCAAAGGGGTGCAATCTTTCCCTACTCACACCCAAAAGCTGTCCTTACTTCAGAGACAAGGGATAGCCAAGGAATTTACAGCAAAATACCTTCCATCTCCCAGAAGTCTGATTTTCCAAGTTCAACAAAGAGATCAAAGGCTTTGTTTGATATCCTAAGCAGAAACATCAATATATAGACTAGCTCATCATCTTCTTAAATCACAGGACTATATATCATATTAGGTATTTCTGTTCTGTTAGCCCTTGTATTTCAGTGTCTCAGCAACTCAACCCACATTTTTCAATCACTGCTTTGGTTCCCTTCCAAATTCAATTGTCTTGACAACATTCATCATTTTCTTCTTAAAGAAGCTTAGGACCTTATTTATTTCAGTTCTCTGATCCCAGATGCCAATCTCCTATATATTATTGCAAGTATACTCCCTGTCATTCCACCCTAAAAAGGTAGACTAGATGCACAGTCATCATTCCTCAGATCTGTGCATCACATTTTGCTTTTCAAAGCACTTTCACTCTCAGTATCTCACTGGACTATGTGAGATGGCTCAGAAAAGTGCTATTCTGCCATTTAACAACCAAGGGAACTGAGGCTTATTTGCTCAGTGACTTAATGGCAAAGCCTCTTTTAGTGTTCTCACTGCCTCATCATGTAGTCCTGATGCCAGCATGTTCACACGTTTTTGTTGTGGCCACTCTTGCAAAGTGTGTTAAAACTATTACTATTTTAAAGCTGTAATATGCTTATATTCTTGACTTGGTTAAGTTAAAAATTCTCAACATGATAAATTTTTTTAAGTTAAAGCTTTTTCTTAAGTTTAAAATACAGAATATTTAAAGATACATTTTAAAATTAGTAGAAATTTTATGACCCAGCCATGTCTCATAGGTATGAGTTAAGATGTAGCAACTTGTAATCACACCTGCCAAGTATAGAAGATGCAGTCTGGGATTGGGGTAGAAAGGATGGTGGAGGTGGCAGTATAAGTGAGAGGAAAGAGACAAAAACTCCTAGTGAAAGCAGTCAGGGGAGATGACCATTCCATTATATAAGCAGGCAGTCTGGAGCAAAGTTACCAAGTCCTAATAGCGAAAGATATGAGGATGTGCTAAGATATAAGACTGTCAGAAAGTGACACAAAGAATAATTACAAAGTTCAGAATATGCAGTTACAGCATCATTTTGCATCATTCCGATGGCTAGAAGACTTAAGGATAGTCTGGTAACCAAAGACAAGTACCACAGATTTGGACTTGGGAATCTTTTGACTAGGGAACCAATTCTAGGAATTCTTTTTAGTACACAGCTTAGCAAAGATATTGGAGGATATTTCAAAATTCTAAGTGTTGTATTCAGTGAAATTCATTTGTTCTGAGAGGCAATATAAATCTGGTTTTTTTTTTTAATTATTCATTTCTGAGAGACAGAGAAAGATAGAGCATGAGTGGGGGGAGGACAGAGAAAGAGAGGGAGACATAGAATCCAAAGCAGGCTCCAGGCTGTGGGCTGTAAGCACAGAGTCCCATGCGGAGATCGAACTCACAGACCACGAGATCATGACCTGAGCTGAAGTTGGACGCTTAACCAACTGAGCCACAAAGGAACCCCTAAATCTGGGGGGATTGTTTAAGAGTGTGGCCACCGTAGGTACTAAAAAAAACCATTCATTCAATAAATGTTGGAAGTAAACTGTTCTTTATGAATGACTTACATCTGAAAAATTCTTTAAGAATGATTACTTTTATTTCTTTATTTCTGAATGTCTTATGCTTATTTGGAACCATGTGTAACTTTTTCAGGTATACCAGATATGAAGGTCATATGCCAAGAGACTGAAAACTAATTACAACTGTATATTAATCAACTACTACTTTGATGCTGGCAAATTTTTACCTATGATAATAGATGCAGCTTAAGAAATAGAACATCCAGACAATGGAATATTATTCAGCACTAAAAAGAAATGAACTGTCACACCATATATAGGCATAAAAGTCCTTAACTGTATATTACCTAAGTAAAAGAGTCAAACTGTAAAGACTACATACTGTATGATTCCAACTGTATGACATTATGGATAAAGCAAATCTATAGAGACAGTAAAAAGATCAGTGGTTGCCAGGGTTTATGCATTTTGAGGGGATGAGTAGGCAGAGCACACAAGATTTTTAGAGCAGAGAAAATATTCGTATGGATGAATAATGGAACATGAATATATATAATGATGGATAGATGCCATTATGCACTTGTCCAAACTCACAAAATGCACACCAAGAATGAACCCTAATGTAAACTATGAACTTTGGATGATCATGATGTATTGGTGTAGGGTCACCAATTGTTACAAATGTAGTGCCCTAATGAGGGATGGTGACAGTGGGGGAGGCTGTGCATGGTGGGGGCAGAGTATATAGCTTATCTCTGTACTTTCCCTCTGTGTGTGTATGTACATGTATACATATATTATATATAAGTATAAATATACATAATGTCTAATAAAATGAATACCTTTCTTGTAAGCTTAAAATCTAACTGCTTTATGAGTCTTCTATATTGACTTAGGTAACAGAGTAGGTTCCTTGTGAGTTGACAGCGGTGAGATAGAAGTAGAACAACTGAAAAGGAATTGACAGAGGTCAGAGGCCTGATAGAATATGTAGATGCCAAAGGTACGAAAGGTGGACTGAGGATATTTACCAAATATACAAAGTCATCATGGGAACTAGAGGACTCTTAACACATAACAATTCCATCCAAACCACTGGACTAAGAGATCTAGCCAAACTCTAGCATGGCTCCTAGCAGCATAAAGCCACATACCTATGATGACTCCCTGTTGACCACTGTCCACCATTAAGATGTCTACCTGAGGAGCACAATACTGCAAGCAGAAATTTTTGCTTTTCTAGACAACACCTGGCATAGGCTTCTGACCTCCCTTTCTTAGAGAACTTACTAAAAAGAACTTACGTGTAATGTATCCCTTACAACTCAGAAGTGTCTTCCTCAAGGACTTGAGAACTTTTACTCTAATATGTAATCATCATGAAGCTCAGGACCTCTGTCTCCCACTCTCTGTGGAAGGATAGAATGCTAACTTCAATAACTGCCAGCTGGCAAAGATAGCTGGCCTAATTATATTTACACTGACCAATCTTATGTAACTTTTCACTTTTCTGACTTTGCTGACCCCCTTGTTCTCCCCAATCCCTCATTCTCTGTGTCCATGTTGTCAGTATATTCTGATTAAAATCTTTTTTTACCATTCTAACTAATGCCCAGCTGTATTTATCTTTTGATACCATATCTACATCACAGTGAGAACACAGTGGGAACACAGTGAGAACACAAACTGCAGTCCAGGGATAAGTCCAAGAACAAATCTTGAGAGACTGAGCCAGGAATCAAACCAAGGACCTAGAATATTCTGCAGTAGTCCAGATGAATTTGCACATTTCCTTGCAGCAAGACCTCATTTCTTAAGCCATTGAGAACCTCTATTATTTCAGGCAGTGTATGGACTGAATTATTCACCCCCCCCCCCAGAATTCATATTTTGAAGCCATGACCACCTCCCCCATGTGATATTTGGAGATGGTAACTTTGAGAGGTAATTAGGCTTAGCTGAGGTCATGAGAGGGGGCCTTCCTGATGGAATTAGTGTCCTTATAGGAGACACTGGAGAGCTCCCTTTCCTTTCTCTCTCTAACATGTTAAAACACAGTGAGAAGGTGGCCTTCTGCTAAGAAGTAAGCCTACCCTGGAGAACTGAATCAGCCAGTACCTTGATCTTAGACTTCCCATTCTCTAGAATTGTGAAAAATAAATTTCTGTCCTTTAACTAACTAAAAAAAAAAAATACATGCACCCCAGCCTGTTCAGCACAGTATTATCTGCAATAACTAAGATATGGAAACAACCTGTGTTCATTAATGGATGAATGGATAAAGAAAATGTAGTGTGTAAATATATATATACATACACAATAGAATGCTATTCAGCCATAAAAAATAAATGAACTATTGCCATTAACAACATGATGGATGGACCTCGAGGGCATTATGCTAAGTGAAATAAGTCAGAGAAAGACAAATACTGTGTGATCTCAGTTATATGTGGGAACTTAAAAAACAAAGCAAGCTCCTAGATGCAGAGAACAGATTGATGATTGCCAGAGATGGAGGTTGGGCCAATGGATGAGATGGATGAGGGAACTGAAGGTACAAACTTTTCCAGTTACAAAATAAATAATCATGGTGCACAGTGATTATAGTTAATAATACTATATTGCATATTTGAAAGTTAAGGAAGTAGATCTTAAAAGTTCTCATCACAAGAAAAAAAACTTTATATATGGCTACAGATGTTAACTAGGCTTAATGTGGTGATCATTTCACCATGCATACAAGTATTCAATCATATTGTACACTTGTACACATGTTGTATGTCAATCCTGTTGTTTAAACCACCCATTTTATGGTATTTTGTTATGGCAGCCTAAGAAACAGGCAGAATTGTAGGTAACATAGAGGACTTACATTCATATTTGTGAAAAGTATTCCAGTGCTAAAACAGTTCAAAATCTGGTTTAGGACAGGAATTTTATGTTCACAAACACTATAATGAAGTACTAAAAGGCTACTATAGACGTTTATAAAAAGGCCCAAAGGAAGGACTAGTTACATCCATGTAGAAAAGGAATAAGAAAATGGTCATGCAGCAAGAAGTATGGTCTCAGCATGCTTTTGAGGGTTTTAAAGGCAAAGACCTCTCCAGTTACTATGTTGTACACCTGAAACAAATGTAATATTTTGTGTCAAGTATACTTTAATTAAAAATACATACATACAAACACGCATACATAAATGCACGAATGAATCAATGCAGGGAACTCTGAACTTGCAAAGTCTCCAATGAAAAATCTCCTGCTAGCTTTATGGGCATTTCCTTCTAAGTTGCTTACTTCTTTTGTCCTTTTGCTTTTAAGATTTTTTCCTATTATTATATTTTGCCAATTTAATTATAATATGGCTTGGTGTTGGCCTGTTTTTGTTGATTGTGATGGGAGTTCTCTGTGCCTCTTGGACCTGAATGTCTTTTTCCTTCCCCAGATTAGGGAAGTTTTCAGTTACAATTTCTTCAAATACATTGTCTGTCCCCTTTTCTTTCTTTTTCTTCTGGGACTCTTACAGTAAGAATATTATTACATTTGACAGAGTTACTGAGTTCCCTAAGACTATTCTCATTTTGTGTAATTCTTTTTTCTCTACTTTGCTCAGCTTGATTACTTCCATTACTTCTTCTAGGTTACCAATTCATTCCTCTGCTTCTTCCATCCTGCTATCCATTCCATCAAAGCTGTTTCTCATTTTGCTTTTGAGCCCTTTATCTCTGCTATGCTATTCCTTATTTTTGTGTTAAGGGTCTAATTCACATCTTCCACTCTTTTTTCAAGTTCAGTGAATATGCTTATGATCATTTCTTTAAATTCTCCATCAGGCATGTTGCTTATAACTGTTTCATTTAGGTCTCTGGCCATGACCTTGTCCTGTTCTTTCATTTGGTATGAAAATCTCTCTGTCTTCTCATTTCATCTGCCTCTCTGCATCTGTTTCTTTGTGTTAAGAAAGTCAGCTATGTCTCCTGCTCTTGAAAGTAGTGACTATGAAGAGGAGATCCTGGAGTGTCCTGCAATGCAGTGTCCCTGTTCACCAATTCCTGGTACTTCAGGAGATTTAACTACGTGTGTTGCTTATGCCTCACCATTGTGTCTAAGTGACTTATCCTTTCAGTGCATTTGTCTGAACTGATTCTGGCTCACACTGCCTGTTGTGGGTTGTTCTTGCCTTCTGCAGTATTAGTGGGACCCAGGCAGGACAGCTCTGTGGGGCATACCTGATGGGGAACTTGGGGATGGGTAGCAATGCTAGCAAAGTGTGTATTGGGCCACTAGTCCTATGCCAGATTCCTTGAAGTGCTGAAGTGGCTGGGGACTGCACAAGGTGGCCAAGGGCTAGGCAGGATGCACAAGTATGGCTGGGCTTGGCTGAGCCCAGCACATGACAGGGAGTGGATGTGTACAGGTGGGTGTGGTGGGCATGGCACGAAAGACAGCAGCTGTGTACCCAGCATCTGGGTGCACAGAGGGTGGCTGGGGGTGTACAGCTGGGTGGTGCATGCATGCAGCTTTAAAAAAATTTTCCCTGTGCCCCAGCCAAGGGTACTAATGTCTATGCAGCACTGCCTCTAAGGTGGCTCTGTATTTATGCTAGAGGGCAAGGAAGAAAATGGCACCTGCCAGCTCTCTCTTTCAGAGAAGACTCCCAACACACTCTGAAAACAGTATGAATAGATTTGTCTCCTGTTTCCCCCCGTGCTGTGTAAACTGCTGTTTTTATGTTGCCTTTCCAAGCAGGCTTCAGTCTCTTTAAGGGCAGCAACCCAGCTACCACTTGACCTCTCAGCTCACCTAGTGATGAGTCAGCTAACTTTTAAAGCTCCAGGTTCCAAGTACAACTGGTTTTATAATCGCATGGGTTTCAAAATCAAACATTATAGGGATTAGCCTTCCCCTGTGTAAGCTCCCTGGTACAAGGGCCCATTTCTCTGCTCTCTCTCCTCCTGTGGGCAGCCTTCTTCCACTTTTCTAACCTTCCTAACCTTTCAGATACAGTGTCTTCTATTTAGTTGTGGAGTTTGTCCTGCAAGTCTCCTTATTGCTTTCCAGCTTATTGATTTGGATGTGGACAATATCCAGTTGTAAACATGGGGCAGGGTGAGCTCAGGATTCCCTTACACTGCCATCTTCCCAGATCCTCCTAAATTAGTTTTTCTTTAAAATTCTTAATTATTACTCTACATACCTAGCTAAGTCAGATGCACTAAATACTTAATATGAGTATGTAAGCACTTAATACTTACATGTGAGTTTTGTTTCTTTTTTGTACTATATATCAGTTTTATATACTAATTGAGCAAACATTTATTGTCTATCTGCCATGTATCATGTATGGATTAGTTTAATGCATGATTAATATCTTATAATATACATATTCTATTTGTCAAATTATCATAGCAATATGCTTATTTCAAAATTTGTAGTCAGTGCACTGATTTTTTAATAAAATGATGAAAAAAATTAACCCTTGAAAAGTTATACAAGCACTTACGTTGGGATAAAATGGTTTAAATTCACTGCCCAATTTTGGAGGTGCAATTTCATGTTGAATGTATTCTTTTCTTACAAAACAAAGTATGATTCATCCAATACTTATCACATAATTGTTTAGCACTTGCTGGGTTCCCAGTCCTCATTTAGGCATTTGAAGATACAAAGATGAACAGATAGTAGAGCTTATAGTTTAGCCATAGAGAAATATAAAGAGCTAACTACAATAAAAGTGATAAGAGCAATAATCAAGGACACAATTAGCAAAGCTAATAAACTTTAAGCTTCAGGATCTCCCTCTTATACAAGTTTCCTATAGGCCCTATGATGACCCCTAAAACATGTCTTCAGTTTGGTAAGTTATATGTTTCTAGGAATTTATCCATTCCTTCTAGGTTGTCCAATTTTTTGGCATTTAATTTTTCCTAATATTCTCTTACAGTTCTTTGTACTTCTGTGGTGTCAGTTGTTATTTCTCCTCTTTTATTCTGATTTTGTTTGAGTTCTCTCTCTCTTTGATGAGTCTGGCTACAGGTTTATCAATTTTGTTGATCTTTTCAAACAACCAACTCCTGGTTTTGTTGGATGGTTATAATGTTTGCTCAGTTTCTATACTATATATTTCTGCTCTATTCTTCACTATTTCCTTCCTTCTGCTGGTTTGGGGTTTTATTTGTTCTTTTTCTACCTCCTTTGGGTGCAAGTTTAGGTTGCTTATTTGATATTTTTCTTGCTTCTGAGGTAGGCCTTTTTTGCTAGGAACGTTCACCTTAGAACCACTTTTGAAAATTTTTGGACATTTTTGTTTCTTTGTAATTTTTGGTTTTTTCTTTGATTTCTTGGTTGACCCACTCACTGTTGAGTAGCCTGTTATTTAACATCCATGTATTTATGGTCTTTCAAGACTTTTCCTGTGCATTTTTCCAGTTTCATATGTTGTGGTCAGAAAAGATGCACTGTATGATTTTAATCTTTATGAATTTGTTGAGGCTTATTTTGTGGGTTAATATGTGATCTATTGTGGAGAATGGTCCATTTGCACATGGAAAGAATGTATGTTCTGTTGTTTTAGGATCAAATGTCCTGAATATATCTGTTAGGTCCATCTGTTCCAGTGTGTCATTCAAAGCCTTTGTTTCCTTGTTGATTTTCTGTTTAGATGATCTGTCCATTGATATAAGTGGAGTGTTAAAGTCCCCTACTGTTTTTTTAATGTTTATTTACTTTTGAGAGAGAAAGAGACAGAAAGGAGAGAGAGAGAGAGAGAGAATCTGACTGCAGGAGGGGCAGAGAGGGAGACACAGAATCCAAAGGAGACTCCAGGCTCTGAGCCATCAGCACAGAGCCCCGCACGGGGCTTGAACTCAGAAACTGTGACATCATGACCCGAGCCAAAGTCAGACGTTTAACCGACTGAGCCACCCAGATGCCTCCTCCCCTACTATTACTGTATCATGATCAATTAGTTCCTTTGTTTGTTATTAACTCTTTTATGTATTTTGGTACTACCGTGTTGGATGCATAAATATTTACAATTGTTATGCCTTCTCATTGGATTGTCCTGATTATTATTATACAGTGCCCTTTTTGGCTCTTGTTACACTCTTTGTATTTCATCCAATAAAAGTATTGCAACCATGGCTTTCTTTTGACATTCATTTGAATAATAAATGTTTCTCCAACTTCTTGCTTTCAATCTGCAGATGCCTTTAGGTCTGAAATGTGTCTCTTGTGGGCAGCATTATAGATGGATCTTGGTTTTTTATCCATTCTGTCACCCTATGTCTTTTCATTGGAGCATTTAGTCCATTTACATGCAAATTAATTNACCCAAAAATTCCACTCCTAGGAATTAATTAAGGAAATAATTACTTTTGTGGCAAAACAAAATTTATATACATACATTTTTTGATGCATTACTTATAACATGAAATACTATAAATGAATTAAATGTAAAAACAAAAAACTTTCATTCATGCCCACCTAGGGATCACAAAAACAAACAAAAACAAAAAAACTATTAATTAAAATAAGGTACATATTACCATGATTATCATTAATTCATTAAAAATCATATGGGCAACAATATTTATCAAAATGGAATTATTATCAACAAAAAGGAAAATGATTTATATTACTAAGTTAACAGTATTGCATGATACATTTTTGTAATATATGCATAGATTTACATAGGAAAATATTAGAAAAACATTCTATAAAAAGTCCAGTCTACAAAATGCCATTACCTTGTTTAATGGCATTATTAATGATTTTCTTTTTCATTCTGTTTTTAATTTAGGCACATTTATATATTCTAAGTTTTCAAAATTGAACATATATTACTTTGTTATTAGAAAAGTTATAAAAGAAAAGTAGGGAAAAAGTCATGAAATAATAGTTGAAAAGTTGGAAATATTTAACTCTAGCTCTTGCCTATATGATTTTACAGGAGTCTTGGCACATGTTACTGTCGAGGAATTTTTGTCCTCCAACATCAATCATTTATGTTTCTAATAATTATAATTGTTTCTGTGCTATTTAGCTAGCTAATCTTTTAAAATTTTATAAAAATTGAATAAAAATAAAACTAAAAATATATTAACTAGTTTTTTGCACAAGTCATCCACTATAGTCATTAAATATCTGAAATACATTTTCTATAACAAAGTAAAATTGACAACATATCCTTTTGTGGGCTTATAATTAAAATGACTCCTAATTAACTCCATTACTATCACAGTATTAGTATTTTAGTTTCTTTTTTTAATGTATATCTATTTATATTTGAGTGAGAGAGCACAAGTGGGACAGAGGCAGAGAAAGAGGGAGACACGGAATCCAAACCAGTCTTTAGGCTCTGAGTTGTCAGCACAGTGGCCCGAACTTACAAACTTTGAGATCATGACCTAAGCCAAAGTCTGCCACTCAACTGACTGAGCCACCCAGCCTCCCAGTATTTTAGTTTCTAATGTTTGTCAGTGTTTTTATTCTACTTTTATGTTTACAACTAACTCTAATTTAGAGAAAGGAAATTATACACACACATAAACACATATGTGGACATTGATACCCACACATTCATATATACATAAATATGTATAAACTGCATTAAGGAATGCCATGTATTCTTTAAAATGCTTAAACTTACATTAATTTAAATATTAATTTTACTTAAAATTCCAAATATCTAATTTTAAGAAAATTCAGTGAAAAATCAAAGTTTTAACTCATTTAGAAGCACTTTATGATTTGCCACTCAGTTATATTGTTACATCTTTCACTACTCTGCACTCCTAGTAACACAAAGCAGTCTAAATAGAATCTTAAGTACATCTGAAGAGCAATAAAAAAAAAAACTAAGGATGCAAACATATCTCTTAAACTTCTAAATTTGAAAATGACTTCCAGTTAACTATCCATATAATCTTTGCATTATAGGTCAAATTTAAAATTATATTTGTCCATGGCTAGAAGTAGAAAGAAATACAAAATGAGAGAGAAAATATAAAGAAAGAAGAAAGAAAGAGAGAAAGAGAGAGGGGGAAGGAGGGACGGAAGAAGGGGGAAAGAAAGGAAGGAAAAACGGAAAGAAGGAGGAAAGTAAGGAAGGAAGGGGGAGAGGGAGAGAAGAAAAGGAAAAAGAGGAGGAAGAGGAAGGAAGGAAGGAAGGAAGGAAGGAAGGAAGGAAGGAAGGAAGGAAGGAAGGAAGGAAGAATGAGGAGGAGGAGAAGGAGGAGAAGGAAAAGAAGGAGGAGGATAATGAGAAGAAGAAGAAGAAGCAGAAGCAGAAGAAGAAGAAGAAGAAAGAAAGAGAGATAAAGGAGAGAAAGAAAGAAAAAAAGTTATCCCTTTAAAATCAGGTAAACTGGAAATCTGACCCAGCTATCCTTTAACCATCAGTGGTGATCAAAAGAGGTGCAAAGAATTTTCAGGAACATTATAAGCATCTTTAGCTTAAAAAGACTAGATAAGGAAGGTACTTTATACCCTTTGGTCATTTTTTTTAAATTAAAGTCTTAATAGAAAATCTAGTATATTATCTTTTTCTTCTTTTGCACATGTGTGTTTGGGTTTGTTTTTTTCCTTTCTTTTTGAGATCTGATGTATTATTGACATTAATACTACCAATACTGTTATTTGCAACACTCCTGTAGCAGATTAAATGACAGTTAGAAAGGTAAGTGTAGGCTTAATCCCCTTTATCTATTTCATCCATTCCCCTACCCACATGCCCTCTAGCAACTACCAGTTTGGTTTCTCTGTTTGAGTCTGGTTTTTGATTATTTGTTTGTGTCTTTTTTTATTTGTTTTGTTTCATAAATTCTACATACAAGTGAAATCATATAGAATTTGTCTTTCTCTCATTGACTTATTTCACTTAGCATTATACTCTCTAGGTCCATCCATATTGTTAGAAATGCAAGATCTCACTCTTTTTTACAGCTGAGTAATATCCCTCTGTGTGTGTGTGTGTGTGTGTGTGTGTGTGTGTGTGTGTGACCTATCCATTCATCCATGGATGGACCCTCGGTTCTTTCCATATCCTGTCTACTACAAGTAATGTTGTGTTGAACATGTATCTTTCAACAGGATTAAAGTACAGGAATTTCTTGTTCATACTTCTGGAGGCTGAAAAGTCCAAGATCAAGGTACTTACTGGCTGATTCAGTTCTCCAGGGTAGAGAACTTATTTCTTGGCTGACGGCTGCCTTCTCATTTTCTTCTAACATGGTAGAGAGAGAAAGGAGAAGGAGCTCCCCATTGTCTCTTAAAAGGACAGTAATCCCATTATGAAGGCCTCACTCTCATGACCTCAACCAAACCTAATTAGTATTCAAAGATTCCATCTCCAAATAACANGGGGGGGGGAGGGTGTTTCATGGCTTCAATATATGAATTTTGGAGGGGATGTTATTCAGTCCATAGCACTGCCTAAAATAACAGAGGTTCTCAATGGCTTAAGAAATGAAGTCCTGCTGCAAGGTAATATGCAAATTTTCTGGACTATTTCAGAATATTCTAGTTCCTTGATTTGATTCCTGGCTTAGAGTCTCAAGGTTTGATCCTGGACTGTCTCTGGATTCCAGCTTGTGTTCTCACTATGCTGTAGAATTATAAATAATGCTGCAATAAACATAGAGGTGCATATATCAGTGTGGCAGTATGTAAAGCCTAAAAACTGCACACCATTAAGAATACTCTCTGTGACACTGTCTGTAATAACCAAAACACTAGAAGCATCAGAATATTATGCAATTACATTCTTACTGACATAGAATGCCACCTTATATTTTTAAACAGAAATATTGGTTAAAAAAGAAAAGAGAGACAGTCAGAAAAATCTGTATTCAGATAAGCTACCTAATATGAAATGATTTATAATTATCTGAATAAGTATAGCAAGTTAATTCCAAATTCTTAAAGTGATTAAATAGACCAAAAAAAAAAAAAAAACAGCATGACAATAAAGTACTCAGGGTAAAATAAAAAAATGGAAATAAGTACATGTGAGCAAAATTTTAAAAATGAAAGACAAAACCAGGAAAGAAAGGAATAAAATGATGTCAGCCTTTATTGATGTAAGATAAAGATTGATGCATGCTATATACAGCAAATGAGTAATTTTATTATGCTTAATGATACAAAAAGTGGATCCTGGGCCATCTATCCACATTTACTTAGTTCTGGGAACCAAAAAATCATCACTGATATGAAAATAGCCATGAGGTAAAAATCACATCCCATTTATTGGCATGCAAATGTGCACATCAGGCCTAAGAGGGCTAATATTTCTTGGTCAAATGAAATCTGTTTCAAATAATGTGGAGGGAGTTAGACTTAGAAGTGCATGTTCCCAAATAGAAGTGTACAGAGAAAGAAAACATGATATAACTATTTATAAGAAGCAAAATAGCAGACATTTGAAAATCAGTGTTAGAGTTTTATATTTGGAGGATTTCTGCAACTAGATAAACTAGACAAACAATACAGATGTGTCTGTGAGAAACGTTATTTACAATTCAACAAATTTTCCATTGACAAAAATGTGATTAGAATTTTTAAATAATTCAGTAAAGATTTTTTATAAGGCTAAAGATGACAAGGATGAAGGAACTTGCTATTTTGTATATGCTCTACTGAGAAATTACAATGGGAATACTTAGGCAATAATGACCTACGTCTATTTGTACAGCAATGAGGTAGTAGATGAACTGACATTATCTTATGTTATATAATGACTCTTTCAAAGCTTTGGTTGAGTTTGCTACCTTCCCAGGAAAAGAACACTTCCAAAAGATTAAAACAACAACAATATTGTAGAGGATTTAGGTTTATAACCTGTGTTAATATATAATATCATTTGAAAGCTTTACAAATGAGAATGGAGGTTTGGAGAGCTTAAGAAATTTACCAAAGTTCACGAGACAATATATTACAAAGTCAGGATTTGAATGAAGTTTTGAATAGCTAGAACCTGGCTCTGTAGAAAATCTCATATATGCCTTTTAATCCGAGGGCCCAGGAACTGATACTGTGGTGGTCTTACAAACAGTTTAAAGAGAGGGTTTCACCTGCCTCTGTCCCATTACTGAAAAAGTATCTTCCTCCTTTTAAAAAACGTGTATCAAAGGAACAAATTTAGAGTAATAAGCAATTTGTGGCCTTTCATTGCTGTCTTCCTTGACAAATACATTTTACAAACATCTTTTTCTGCTATAGAAATACTGGATACAGACTAATTGAGTCACTTATTCAAGATGTCCCTCTCTACCATTCCTTATTCTTTCAAAACTGCAATTGAAAAAGCATAATCTTTTGGTATTTCCTATTATTTGTGTAAGTCATATTTAAGTAACAGGGATCAGTAAATCAAGAAATGGTTGAGGCACTATCTCAAATACACTTTCAGGAAAATATTTAAGTTAATATATCAAATCTAGTATTCTGCTTAAAGAATAAAATTCAAAGAACTGTTATTTCTTAGGATATATGACTTTACTGTCAGAGTATAAAGCCCTGAGAATCCTGATTGACCACAACAAATTTCAATATACACTTACTGAATTGACTTTTAAGATAAGTGGACACCCAGCAGTATATCTTTAATGTTTATAGACATGTACCAGGTACCAGTTCTGAAAGAGGTCCTCTAAGAGAAGATAATTAAAAGGTCAATATACTCTTTTCCCCAAAACCCTTCTATAATAGGCAATTGTGTTCTATCCAAACATCTAGTTTTAATGGAACTCATATAAAATGTGAGTTAATAAAGGATCAGCAAGAGGGAAAGGGAGGCTCAAGCTCTGTCACCCTCAAAGTCAGACACTAAAGAATGGAACTAACATTTATTGAGTACCTACTTTGTTCAGGCAAGTGTTATGTTTGGTCTGAATTTAATCTCATTTAATCCTCCCAATATCTTTTGATAGAAGTATTATCACCTCTATTTTGCAGATAAGAACACTGAGGTTCATAGAAAGTAAAGATCATACACCTAACATAGGGCAAAACTGGAATTCAAAATTAGCTGGCTTATTCTGCCTTCTCTAAGGTTCTGTAACAGCTCAATGCCCCCATCAGTTTGAAACTAGTTCTATCAAATCAAACATGGACAGTCCAGCTGACCCTCCCAAGAAACCTTCTTTGGATTCTCTGGATTCTAATGGGGATTTCATACATACTCTGCTTATTTTGGGGTGCTACCAGGGCTTCGGCCAGTTTAGGTTGCAGCTCTTCTTGCTTGACTATGACTATACCTCCCCTCTTGGCCTCTCTCTCCATATACCTTCTCCTTGAATTCCTGACCTGCAGTTGTAGACTATTTAATAAATCCACATTAGCATCCCCCCCCCAATTGTTTTTTTCAGGAATATTTGACACAATTCAGAGCTACTGAGAAGACAAGCCCCTTGAGGGTAGGAAATGTTTTATATTCATTTATATATCCCATGTATCTAATATAATATCTGGGACAGTAAGCCTTTAAATACTTTTTAACAAGCAAATGGATGGATGGATGGATGAATGGATGGATGGATGGATGGATGGATCAATGGATGGTTGGATAGATGGATGGATGGTTGAATGAATATATCAATGAACACTGGGCTAAGGTGCCTTAAACTGACTCTTTGAGTTTTCTGCTTCCTGTAGCTGACTGCAGGCCCTAGAAATGGAATTTTTGGGTTTGAATCCTAGTTCCACCAAGAGCTGTATGAATCTTGGTATGTTATTTAACTTTTTTGTCTCAGATTCCTGATTTACTAAAAGGGAGATAGTGATAGAACCCACGTCAGGGTAGTAATGAGAATTAAATGAGAGAATTCATGTGACATCCTTAAATAACCTTGACAAAATATAAGCACTCAAGTGCATCTCTCTTTTACTTTATGTTGTGTATAATTGTAACCAATGTCAATACAGTTCTACTTGTTGACTTTTACTGGACATTTTTTGGATAGAATATATATGACTATAATATAATGAAATTGACTGTTGGACAAGTATTTCTTCCATCAGGAAGCCTCCATACAACCTCGACACTTTTGTTCTAGATCGGTCCTTTGAGGATCTTCTTCCACATGAAAAGTCAAGTCAAGACTTTCATGTCTCCATGGTCATTATTTTTTGTTTTATGCATCCCTAATAATTAAAATTCTAAATTCCTTATATGTGTTCATTCATTGCCTACTCATTCACTCATTAAAAAACTCTATCATCTATTATGCTCCTACAGTATCCCAGGTATCCTGCTGTAGAATGTAGAGATGAATGAAATACAATTTCTGCCCTCAACAAACATATTTCTATGCAGAAGATGGACATGATTTTGTGTATTTTGGCCTTTCTGGTTTCTCTTCATCAAATGCTCTCAAATTTGTCTATATTCTTCACAAAGGAGTACAGCATCTTATCAGCACTAAGTAAAGCACAATGCTTTTTTGTTACATTGATCTCTAGATGGGAGGGAATGAGAGGCTGGGATACATCAATCTCTTCATTACAAACATAGTCCCACCCCAGCTCACATGGGCCATGGTAGGGGTGGGATGCATAATGAAGGAGTTAAAAGCTAGTGGAACCAAATGGTGTGTGCCTTTTTATTTAAAGTCTCTCTTGAGGTTTTCCCTTTAAGGGATTCACTGTGTTTAGTCTTTCATCTCATATTCAGTTCAGTAAAAAAACAAACAAACAAAAAATTCTAGACTCTCCATCCTCTTGAGAGAAAGACCCTCTTCTTACCCCTTGGTCCTTAGAAACCAGTCAGAAACCAGGGATAAATCTCAGGCCACAGGAGATAAAAATGTACAACTTAAGCTTAATGTTCTAGGTCTTATGAAGAAATACTTTCTTTTCTTGGCCAATTTTTTCCTTAGGTTCATCTAATCCTGCCTCTTGTTATTAATAAAGTGGTAACATCCCAAGGGCTGAGATCAGGATAAAGACATAAAACAAAGCCACCAAAACAAGCAGTTCAGCAAGCTTTTTTGTAGGCCTTAGGCTTCGCATAAGCAGAAGACCTCCAAACTCTACAGTACTACTCACCTCAATAGAATATCAAACCAGAGCCTGGGGCTGAAATTCATTTAGTAACAAAGTATTTGCCTATTCTTGGCCTTTGTGAATCTGTCCCTTCAAAGGTACTTCAAGGGTATGGCAGATGTAACTTTAGGATGAATAGAGATGTTTAGGATGCCAGTCATATTCTATCAGTAGGTACATTTTTGTGTGAAAGTGATAGACATTCAGCTTTGCTGTACTACATTCAGCAAAGCCACAGATAATGACTGTTGATGGCCAATGCTATTGATAGAGTATCATTTAGCTAAAAAGACCAAAACCAAGCCAAGATTGCAGCACTCTATCCACACGGAATTTGCTGAGGACTCTAAAGGTGCAGCCCCTTCTCAAGACTATGTGGTGCTAGACGTCTTTACCTCTCAAAATCAGTATTTGTCACAGGGTTTTTTCCACAAGGAAAGTACAGTAAAACTTTGGTTTGAGAATCCATTCTGGAAACATGCTACTAATCCAAAGCACTTGTGTATCAAAGTGAATTTCAAGAACCATTGGCTCAGGGGTGATCATGTGACATTTGGCATCATATACCACACTCATGCTGAAAGACATCGTTTGTTTATAAAGTTAAAATTTATTAGAAATGTTTGTTTATCTCATTGAACACTCACAGAACAAGTTATTCACAACCCAAGGTTTTACTATATTTTCCTTTAGATCTCATGGATGTAGTTTTCCAGCAGTCCAAACTACTATCATTGAATTTCTGCTTTATTTTATCCTTAAAATTGTCCCATGCCTTCCCACTACCTAAATCCGTAGAGATCAATGCAAGGCTCTTAATAGTCTGATCATCTCTATGCTCCAGTCTTAACCTTGCACCATGCTCCACCATGCCCCAGCCATGCTGAGGTTCTTACAGTTCTTAAGGAAAAAAAGAAAAAAAGATATGCTCTTCCTCAAATGCCATGCGTTTCCCAGTGTTGCTGCTTCTTCTACTCTATTTACTGACTTTATTCAAGACTTCTCTCAAATTGCATGTTCTGAAAAGTCTTCCCTTTCCTACTAATAAACACACAGTCCTTATTCTGTGACATCATATTATGGATGGTATATCTGAATGCCCTCAGTGGACTATGAACTTCAAGCATCTATTAAACACATACAATGTGCCAAAACCCAAACAAATTAGGTGTTTTACATATACAACTCCACCTTCCAAATAACTATCAAAACAAATATTTTTTACCTTATTGTACAGAGTAGGAAGGGCAGGCTTAAATCACATTACTGTAAGTAGGGGAAGCAGAATTCCCACCCCAACCTATTTGGCTCCAAGCCCTATGCTTCTTCCATAGCTGCACTCTGGTTCCCAATACATACAGTGAAGTCCCATTTGTCTTTGTATCCCTAGTATGTGGCATATAGCAGGAACTCTTGGCACTCAATAAGAATGTGTTGATAGAGTGAAGAAATGATTACATAAGTGTTTCTTACACACACTTTACTTTCTTTTACTCTGAACTACTCAATGCTGATAAAGAAATACTGGCCTCAGTATGAGTCATTTTACCACAGTCCCAGCAAAATCTTAGAAAACAAAGCCATTTAGTGTTGTACTGTAAGTTCTAGAGAGCAAGAACTTTCTGTTTTAGGTAATAACATTTTTTCATTATTTCCTTGTGGAGCACTTACATAATTCATATTTAATAAACGTATCCATCTCTATGTTAGCACTTGATATCAAGTTACATGGAGGGTTAAGACACAGACCCTCCTTCTAGAGGGCAAGGATCTGTCCTCATAGTCTCACTCATTTCTATGTCCCCTAAAATAACCAACAGTGATCCTATTCAAGGCATTTAATCAGTGTGTGTTGAATGGGTACTGTCAAATAATCTGACACAGTGACACCAAACCGACCCAAGCCAAACAAATGCCTAGCTATCCAATACCAGGTGAAATAATTCACTTTAAAAAGAGGAGTCCCCCCACCCCACCCCACATATGTTAGAGTTTAATCCCTTAGGATAAAATTTTTATTTTTATTTTGTATGGAAATATTTCTAAAATAAGCATTTTCATTTCCTCTTAAGGAAATCACACTTAAAATAATGTAAGCTACTTTGAATCTTAGCTATTTCTTTACTCTGTGGTAGAACAATTGCTTCAGTGAGTTTGCCACACATCAAATGGTCTCATACTATGGTGATTTTTGTATTTTTCTGTTTGTTTTTTGCATTTTATTTTCTTTTTCTGCCTTCTTTTACTATCAAGTTTTCAGATTTCACTACCTAGGATTATGGATGTGTCTGCCAATGGCAATTGTTCCCTATATTTAATACCTTTCATTTTTTGAATATTTACTGACAAGCAATGTGCTAAGTACTTTATTTGCATTGTTTTACTTAATCCTGACAAATTTCTAGAAGAGTACAGAATTGTCTCTAGCTCCTCAGAGCTCTTTTTCTGTTTTTAATGACATGCTCCTCATGAATAAAGTGGGGTAGTTTATTTTAGATATCTAGGCCATCACTAAACATGACTGAATTGTTATGATCCCTTTTTCAGAAAGCCTTATCCCAATAATTTTCAGCTAGCACCATTACAATGAGAGTAGCTACTTCACTGTTTATCACCCTATTTTCTTACTTAATGTTTTAAATAACACATAACTGGAGCTGCTAATGTCTCTCAAAAAGCTCTGTGTGATGCCTATATATCAGATAAATACTTGGTAAGAAAGATTGGGAGAAGAATAAGGGAATAATTAGTGGCTTTCAAACTGATGGAAAAGAACGTATTTTTGCACTGTGTTACAGAATTACAGCCAATGGGTTGAATTTTAGGAAAGTGTGCTTTTATTCCATCTATGGGAGAAATTTCTAACAGCTACAACACTCCCATAATGGAAACACTAAGCTCTCTATCTCAATACTATACTTTTAAAATAACCTGATATTCCAGCCATGAAACTACTGCCCTGTTAAAGTATCCCAGGCAAGTATCTGCATTTTTTTTAGTTTATTTATTTATTTTGAGAGAGAGACAAAGCAGGGGAGGGGTAAAGAGAGAAAGAGACAGAGAGGGAGGGAGAAAGAGAGTGAGAATCCCAAGCAGGCTACGTACTGTCCGTGCAGAGCCTAATACAGGGCTCAAACTCACGTACCATGAGATCATGACCTGAGCCAAGCACCACGATCTGAGCCAAAATCAACAGTCAGATGATTAATTGACTGACCTACCCAGGCTCTCCAAGTATCTGGTTTAATCTAGTTCTTTCTTACCTAGATCCTTTCATTTACAAGCCTACTACTTCTTTGTTACAAATGTATTTGCATCTTGTTACTGTCTCCAGATTTTGACCACCTCCCTTATAAATTCCAGCTCTGCCACACTCTCTGCTTCAGACTGCCTCAGAAAATAGCCTGACCTGTTTCTTATTCTACTAGCTAACATTTAGATGGCCTGCTCAGACTTTCGCAATGGTAGAGAGAGTGCATGTAATATTGGATGAATATCAGATGGAATTCAAGAGAAAACACCTTGCTCTGGCCAAGTTCTTGGGCTATTTGAACAAGATTCTTCAAAATTTTTAATATTCTATGATACCCCAAGAGGCAGAAAGATTCAAAACTACATATGGAAAAATCAAAGTTAATTGAGTTTGAGTTCATAATCCTCTACGACATTGTCAAATATAGTAAATAATAGAATCAATTTCACAGTATTGAGAGAACTAAATGAGATTGTGCATGTAAGAGTTTGGTGTATAGTTAATAAACTTAATAAATGTTAAAAGCTCATAACAGTGTTAACATTAGGACACTAGCAAGTATAATGGTACCAGTTTGAACCTCAAATCCACCACAAAAAGAGAAGAAAAGGAATTAAATGAAGCTCTTCTCTTGATCTGTTTTGTTTTATGATTTGTGTCCAGGAACCACAATCTATTGTTTTGAAAAGTATATAGCAGGGTGATTTAGAAAATGGACTGTCTAGGATTGAATCCCAGCTCTTCTATTTACTAGTTATTTGACCTTGAGCAAATCATTTAAACTTTCTGCACCTTTGTTCATTCATCTGTAAAATGAGAGTAATACTAATACCTCTCTTTTATAACTATTATGGGAATTAGATAACTTAATATATCCAAAATGCTTAATAAATGCCTAGAATATAATAAGCACTGCATAAGTGTTACCTATCAAAATGGGTTAGTGCTTACATTAGTCAGCATTCTCTAGAGAAACTGAACCAAAAGGAAAAAGAGACAGAGACAAAGAAATTGATTTTAAGGAACTGATGCTTGCAACTATAGAGCCTCGCAAGTCTGAAATCTATAGGGCAAACCAGCAGGCTGGAAAATCAGGCAGGATTGGTATTTCAGTCTTGATGCAGAGCTCCTTCTCTGGGAAACACTAATTGCATGGGGCCCACCCACAGTCTCAAGAGTTATCCCCTTTACTTAAAATCAACTGGTTATAGACGTGAACCACATGCACAGAACACCTTCACAGCAACATCTAGATTCGTATTTAATTAAATAACTGGGTGCTACAGCCTGCAAAGTTGATATAAAGCACTTAACATTCCTGTACTAAAAAGAAATCTCATGACAATTTTGTATTATGTATTTCTTTAAGAAATTGGTTTCGCCAATGACTTAATGCATTAATGGCTTTGGGTTTGTGATTCACTCTTGTAGACGCTGTACAAGAGACTTGGGTTTTTCTGTTAGTATAAAATCTGGTATCATATAAACTGATTCATTTTTCATCAGGTTGTAGAAGATGGCAACAAATGTCAAAATAAAACAACTTTCTCTCTTTAAATAAGTAACAAAGGTTATTCATACATTAAGCCATGATCTTATGTTATTTACTTTCAATCACAGCTACATAAATACAAATAAATCATATTTACTAAAGTAATAATGACATTATAACAGAATAGTAATGGCTGTGAACATTTCAGAAAATGTTTAATTCATATTGATTTAATAGATGTTCTGTCCCTCGAAATGCCCTGGAACTACGTATCTGTTTCTGTTCTTTGAAAAGATTACAAGCTGGATATTCAAAGATCTGAAATTCTGAAACACTACCAATTTCAACTATTCCTGTTTCCATATGTTTACATAGTTTGGAAACTATAGTCCTTTTAAATAAGATGGTAATATAATCCATTTATTTATCTATTGAACATTTACCAATTGGCTACTAGACACAGGAATCTGGACTAGTGCCAAGAGGACATAAACCACATATAAAGGCACAGTCCCTGGCTCCACAATATTGAAGGGGAATTCTAGCCTGTCCCCAAATAATTACAATGCCATGTGGAAAGTAGCAAGCTTTTTAAAGTAGAAAGTAAAAGCTAAGCTACTCAAAGCAAGAAGAGTACAACAGTTCCTCCTTACCTATGGTTTCACTTTCTATGGTTTCAATCTATGGAATCTTCCATAGTTTCAATCTACCTGCAAAAAAATCACAGGCCTGAAGCAGCTGATCCTACTTCTGACCCACAGAAGGTCAATAGTAGCCTAAAGCTATTTCACATTGACCTCATTTCATCATTTAGGCATATTATCACTTTATATCATCACAAGGAGAAGAATGATGAGTACAGAAAAATAAAAATATCTTGAGAGTATGTGTATAAGAGAGAGGGACTATATTCATGTAACTTTTATTATAGTATAATATTACAAATATTCAATTATATGATTAGTTAGGATTGTTAATCTCTTACTGTGCCTAATTGTAAATTAAACCTTATTATAGGTAATTATAGGAAAACACATAGTATGTATAGAACTCCATGCTATCTGTGGTTTCAGGCCTCCACTGAGGGCCTTAGAACAAATTCCCTGTAGTTAAAGGGTGGGACGACCGTATGCTTCTGGATGAGAATACTAAGGCCTTTTGAGGTTTCTATATAAAGCTGCCATGGACAGGGCCCAAGGCAGGTAGACTTCCTTAGATGTAATGTATTGCTATATAGGTAGCATCACATCAAGCTTGTAAAGTATTGATATTTTGAAACATTTTCACGGTTACATTTTTGTCAAGTTATTCATAGTTCTGCCCTAAGAACCAATCTCACTCCCTCACCATAGTATTTTGAGAACTGCATGGACTTCCATATAATGTAAGCTCCTTCCTCTATAGTAGTAAAACTTTAGGGAATGTGAAGCCTCCTCTATCTCTTGTGCCAGGATATCCTGCCTGTTAAATAAGGAACAGGAATGTAAAATCACATAATTGCTAAAATGGCAAAAAAATAAATATTTTTTAAAAGAGAAAAGGTTATCAAAATGGGTAAGTCATCAACCCACATCAAGTCTATAGAAGGAAAGCGTGTAGTTCTTGCAATCTAATAATCATTTTCTCCCAAGACTGCTAAGGAATGACCTGTAATACAATGTGTTAGTAAGGTTTGATACACAGCAAAGGATGTAGAACTAAATGACATCATTTAGCTCATAACTGTCTCATATTCAGCCACATAAAAAGTATGTAAAAAGGATGGAGTGAGCTATGGACAACCATGACTCATTTCTGTACTTAACCTTCTTTAGAATCTTAGGACTAGAAATCTTTTCCCTGAGCCAACCAGGACATTTTAAGACCTGCTTCTAGTACAATACATATATATTTAGCAAGACAGTATATTTTTCTCTGATATCAACGTAACTAGAGTCAATCATCCACTCAAGAAACATTTACTGAATACTTACTGCCTAAGCTCTGAACTGTATTATAGCTATATGAATAAATATAATACTTGATAACAGGATGTCACAATTTAACAAGTGAATCACTGAGCAACTAGTTCTATTACAATATGATGAACACTATAACAGAGGCTTTGAGCAACACACAGGACAGAAAAATTTGTTCTACTTGAGGTCATTAGAAGATTGTTGATAAACAAGTAGGCCTTTAAGAGATAAAGTTGGAAATTTCCAGATGAAAACTAAGGGAAGAATATCCTAGTCAGAAGAAACAAGAACAAGGATTAAGATTTAACCCAAGTTTGGGTCAGACTATAAAAGCTATACTCAAGTAAATGTAATGCTCAGGAAATGGAACAATAGTAAACAATTAAGATCAATAGGTACTTTTTAAACTGTTGGCTTGTGGAGGTGGAGATAGAAGATTTCACACTAGATGATGTAGATCAGTTAGCCTGTTGCCACGTCTCTCAGTAAGATTCTATGAAAGCCTGAATTCGTACAGCAGCATTGCAACTGAAGAAGAAGGTCAAACTTAGAGAAATTCCAAAGCTATTAACATTAGTCAAATTTTATAGCTAACTATTTTTTCACTGTCTCAATAATACATCCTGTGTGGCCCAGTATTTCTAGTAAATAGGAATATGATCCAATTTCATTACATTTGAACAGTAGTAGGTAGAAAACTAACATACTATCATGATTTGGGATCATTTTATTGGAAAGTTGACTAGAATGCTCCAGAAAATATATATAAACTCTAAATTATTCATAGATAAATGCTGAGCTAACATTTAGCCTCAGCAAAGTAACCACCAGCTCTGTAAATTGCTCATAGGCTTCCTTAGGTAATCAATTTTCTTTTATAAGTTTGAGTGCATTTTTTACATTTAACCTAAGTTTCTTTTTTATAAATCAAATGACTATCCATGAGAAATGATACTTACAAAGAAAAATCCACCATTCAGTATCCTTAAAAAGGATAGCTCTCCAGGTACCCAGTTGAATTTTCCTGGTGTGATAGCCACCTAATTGGTCTCCCTGCTACCACATTCTCCCTTCTCTGATTTATCATGCATGATCCTGCCAGCTTAATCTTCCTCAGCAGAGCTGATAATGCCACTTCCTTGAACAGAAACTTTCTATGGCTCACAGCTGCTTGAAGAATTGAGTTTAAACTCTATCATATTGTAATTAAGTTCTCAATCAGACAGTTGGAATCACCTAATCAAACTTAGAACTCCTGGCTCCTCTCTCTGCTAAACCTGACTACTGACCACTCACTATTCATAAAGCCTTTCCCAACTTTCCTGAGAAGGACCATGGGATATAAAACACATGCTTAAATCCCCATGGCAGCACATTTTCCTCTGTGACTTTGGTCCAGTTACTCAATTTCTCTGAGGCATAGTTTCATCTTCTGCAAATTAGAAATAATACCCACCTACCACCTCAAATCCTATTTAAAACAAGGTGAGCAATTAATTAATAAAATACTTACCTTGCTGGATTGTTACAGAGATTAGGAGGCAATACATTAAAAGTGCCTAACCTGGGGGTGCCTGGGTGGCTTAGTAAATTAAGTGTCGGACTCTTGATTTTGGCTCAAGTCATGATCTCATGGTTGTGAGTTTAAGCTCCATGTCAGGCTCTGTGCTCTCTCTCTCTCTCTCTTTCTCTCTCCTCACTCCCCTACTCCATGCACATGCTTAGTCTCTCTTAATAAACAAACTTAGAAAAAAAATAATAAAAGTGCCTAGCCCAGACTTCATTTGTAAGTAGTATGTTTTAATACTCTTCTAAGCTGTTGCTCATGCAGTTTCCTCTCCTGGAATATCTGTTTCTTCAAACCAAGTCTTAGCATCATACAAAGCCTACTGCTAACACCACCTGCCCATGACACCATCCCCAATATCCTTGTGAAAATGAGCCTTTTTCTCCTATATTATAATAAAGAATTCTTGGCTTAAAGTCTAATCTCTGACTCTATCACTTTCTAACAAAATAATCCTGGATGAGTTGCTTATCCACAGTTTCCTCATTTCTAATATGAATAGTGACATCAACTCTATCTGGATCATGAAGCCATTTTGAGAATCAACTAAGATAAGTTATATTTTTAAACTACACAATGTTCTATACATATGAGACATGTTCCTCCTACTAAAGTATAAGATCAAAAAAAGAGCCTTGGTCTTCCTGATCTTTGCAACTGATATAAAGAAATGTAACAAATCCAAGAAAAAGAAAACCACTAGTATCCAGGTCAGGTACTAAAAGATTGGAAGAAGATACCAAATGAAAGAAACAAGTCAAAGAAGACTGGGCAGAATTGAGGATATGAAAGAAGACTGCAAATCTGAGGTTCACTTTTACACACCAGCCAACGTGTGCAAAGGTGGTTGGCAGCTTAAAGAGGCTACGCAATGATGAATACACATAAGCAGATATTCTGTAGGTGACAAGGAAAGGGAAAGCAGGAGAAAATGGACAGGAAAGAGGGGAGAAAAGAGAAAAGGAAAAGAAAGGAGGACAGTTTTCATCATTTTTTATAAGACTAATTTCTGTGCCTCTTGCAGGGCTGGTATAATTTTAAAAATTTAAGCAGAAGCGCCTGGATAACTCAGTAGGTTAAGTGTCCAACTTCAGCTCAGGTCATGATCTCACGGTTCGTGGGTTCGAGCCCCACATAGGGCTCTGTGCTGACAGCTAGCTCGGGGCCTGGAGCCTATTTCAGATTCTGTGTCTCTCTCTCTGACCCTCCCCTGCTCATGCTCGCTCGCTCTTTCTCTCTCTCTCTCTGTCATTCTCTCAGAAATAAATAAAACATTTTAAAAAATTTAAGTAGTAGTTAAAACTTGTTTGAAACCATTCACTTGGCCTTTAAGTTTCCCTTTCCATGACTATGCCTCTTCTCTCTATCCCATGCCTTCTCCAACTCCCATTATCATCAGGCAGCTCCGGGCCACCATCACCCAGGTTGCCAGACCACCTAAATACTCTTTTCCTCCCACCCTCTCAAACAAGCATAAAAAAAAAAACCCAAAACAACAAACAAAAAATACAAAAAAAAAAAAAACCAAAAACCCACTGCTCTTATTTAGATGTCAATAGGGAGCTCTGATAAGCTCATTCAAAAGCATACTGACAGCAATACTGTACTGCCCTACAGCAGATATGTATATTTTACAATAACAAGGACCACTATTACTCTTCTCTTCTTCAGCCCCACCAAAATATCCACAGAAAGAATTTCAAGTAACAGCAACAGGCATATGAGTATGTAATATGAGTATGCATATGAGAACGTTCTTGCATACTATATAGTAATGATGATGAGATTATCTATAATTCTTTTGCTTTGTAAAATGCTTTCTCATCTGTTATTTGATGTGAATTCTCAGGAGAAAAAGATGAAATATGGAAATAAAATCCTATTTTACCATACATTCTAATATAATACAGTTTTATAAAATTCAGTTTTCAAAGCCTTCTTATATATGTGTTTACATTTGATTCTCTCCAACATATAGGTTTTTTTCCTCCATTTACTGGTGATGAAGATGAGCCTTAGAGATGAAGAAGGACTTTCCACAAGATCATTGTCCATATAGTCATTATTTATGGCATATTTACTAGGCTCAGGAAATGTACTAAGCATTTTATATGCCTTACATATTATTCATCCTTCAAAATAATTTTATAAGGTAAATATTATTATTATTTTCACATTTAACAGATAAAGAAATTCAAGTCCAGAGAGACTAAGAAATTTGGTCATAACTATACAACTAACAAATGGAAAGACCAAAATTCAAACACAGCTCTCAGATGACTCTTCATTTTTGCATTATGCCAAGCTGCCTCCTTCCTGGCCCAGTGCTGCTACTGCAACACGGCTCAATAATTGTTCAGTAATATAAAAATGCTTTCTTTTTCTTACCCAAGTCAGAACTATAGGCTTTAGCACAGCACTGCAAGCTCTGTGGAAAAAAAATGACTAATATATATATAAATTCTTAAAGCAGAACTGGGGAGAATGCTATGTTCATTTCTTTCACAAGAATAAAAGATAGTTAAGTCAAAAACTCTCCATAACTGGGAGCTACAAATCAGTTAATATAGTGTTGGCAGACAATCGGAGAGTGATAGAACACTCAAGGAGAGATAAATCACTTACAGCTCACGAACAAAATACCTAAGAAACAAACAAAAACTCAAAACTCAGATTATATGCTTGTTTTAAAATAAGCAATTTCTTTGTTATATTCCTAAAATAAAAGTTCAATGAATATTTTCCATCTTGTTTCAAAACCTCAATAACATAGAAGAGTAGCTTGATGATGATCCTACTGCTACCATCTTTTAATATCAACAACATATTGTAGGTAAAAACGCTATAGGGAGGCAACAAAACCCTTTTTGATTTACATTTTCTAAAAACCTCATATAAATCAGAATTTAAATTAAGCAGTTAAATTTTATCACATCTATGTTGATGAAGTGAGAAAAGAGATCTCTCCCTTTAGGCCCCTGAAATTCAAGAACTAGTAGATGAAGCTTATATTTAAAATGATTCAGGTTGGGGGCACCTGGGTGGCTCAGTTGGTTGAGCATCCAACTTCAGCTCAGGTCATGATCTTGCAGTTTATGAGTTCAAGCCCCACATCAGGCTCACTACTGTGCATGCAGAGTCCACTTCAGATCTGTCTGTCTGTCTGTCTGTCTCTCTCTCTCTCTCTGTCCCTCTACCACTCGTGCACGTGCTCTCTCTCGCTCTCTTGCTCTCTCGCTCTCTCTCTTTCTCTCTCAAAAATAAATATTTAAAAAAAAAAGAAATCTTTAAAAACTAAACTACACTAAACTAAAAAATAAAAGGACTCCAGGATGAATGCAAACAGGTAAATACCACTTTCTTTTAAGACAAGAAAAGTCTAAACCTTTATCTCCAGGTCTTTTTAAATTACATACTACTAAAACTATATCAGTGCTCTTCTTTGAGAACTCATCTGATCTTGTTTCAAGGGAGAAATCAATCACTGGGAAGCACGCTACAGGGACATCACAGAATCCAAAACACTGACCCCATTGTCCTTACTCTCCACTTCAATATACACTAAATATATAGCTACAATAAAGATGCCTATGAAAACTAATGACAAGTCAACCCAATGCAGGTAAAAATAAAATATTTCTCATTTCTAAAAATAAAAGAGGTTTTGCATGCCTTTGGGGAAGGTCAGATCAAGTCATTCATATGCTCAAAACCTTCTAATGGTCTCCCATTTCCCATTTCCCAAAGTAAAATCTTTCCAATGACCTATAAGGTTGTACATAATCAGGCCCCCCTCTTATCTCTTGGTCCTTATCTTCTATTCTTCGTTCAGTTGTTCTCTTGGCTACAGCCAAATGGACTTACCCCAGTATTCTTTAAATATACTAGTTATGCTCTCCCTAGATGGCCTGCATATTGGCTAGTCTATCTACCTTGAATGGTCTTCACTCAGATAATTCTTTGCTCAAATATCACCTTGTCATTGAGTCCTATGCTGACTACTAAATTAAAATTGCTATCTCTTGTAACAAGAGCACTCCGAATGCCTATCAAACAGATTTATTTTTCCAATACCAGTCATCCTAAATTAATACATTATATACTTTATTTAATTTTGATAATCATTTATTGTTTTTTCCCTCTACTAGAATATAAGCCCCATGAAGGCAGGGATATTGTTGATATATATCTAATACTTGACATATAATATATACTCAACAAATATTGACAGAATAAATTAATGAATGAATGCTATTATCCTTAGTAAGAATTAAGGTTTTGTGAATCATCCAGAAAATGGCAGTTTTTATAAACTATGAAAATTGAAGTCAGACAATGAGGAAGGACAGCTTGAATAACAAGATCTTCAGCTGGAGATATTAGGAAAAATGTTGCTTCATAGGGCTGAAAATAGCAGGAATCTTTCCTTCTCTAGGACACTCTAATAATCTGAAGGGATAAAGTCCTGCTTGTTGAATAACTACCCCAAACTCACACACAGGAATTCTAATATCAAGAGAGTAGTCTCTTTGGTAGATTATAGACAGAAGATTAAGCAGAGAAGCTGACGCTGGTCATTTCTCTCTGCCTTAAGAGCCTTCCCTTGGATATGTGGGGAGATGGGGAGTGGGGGTAGAGAAGAGATGAAAAAGAGGGTTTTTTTCTTCATCTTCTTGCAAAGTGGGAATATGGTAAGACCATACTATCAAATAAGGGTCAGAGGGACAACCAATATAGAAGAACATAAACTTTATTCTAAAAATCTTTGTAATAGATAACACCTTACCTAGCCAAATTCTCCTTTCCAATTCTAACAAAAAAAAGATTCTACAGAAAACTGTACTCCAAAAAATAACTCCTATTATAAAAATGGAAGTAGACTGAAATCAGACAGTCACTCATATTAGAAGAAGACTATGAGGGAAATACTATCAAACAACTAGCTATGGACAGTTAAACCAGAATTATTTTATGTATGGAGATACATACTACCTTCAGAATGTTTCAGAGTACATTTTCTTGTTGTTGTTATTCTTTTCTTTCTTGAAGCCAATCTTAGAAGAGATCACAGATTTGTTGCAAAGACCCACAGGAAGGCAATAGAGATTAAATACATGTAAAACATTTAGAACAGTGTCTGGCACATAAGTAGCACAATATAGATATTTATTATTTTCTGTATTTCTAATCTCAATACTATATTAAGCAATCTTTCACACAAACTTTTGCTGTATAAAAAAGTTGCTAGAAGGAAATATGTCACAATGCTACCAGGGTTTACTTCAGGGTGAAGAATTACATGACTGAATTTCAATCTTCCTACTTTCCCTACTTACTTAGGGTGTTCTACACTCCAGTCAAACAGAACTAGTTGTAATTTCCCATAAGCACCCAAAAGGCATGGGCCTTATCAATTCTCTGGCTTAACTCAAACTTTTCAGACTGGAATGCCCTTTTTGCCTATTTCATCCATCCTCCAAGTCATTTTTTGAGGCAATAATAATAGCAGATAAGAATTACTGAATACCTACTGTGTCAGGCACTAGTTTAAGGACATTATATAAATAGTCTCATTTAATGAATTTTAAGCCCTCTAAAATAAATACAAATATTATCCTCTTTTAATGATTAGGAATCTACAGTTTTGAATGATTGATAACTTACTCAAGGTCATATAGGTCATGAATGGCAGAAGTGAGATATATAAACCTACATTTGTTTGGCTATAAAGTCAGTGCTCCAGTCACCATTTCCATGGATTTATCCTTAAAAATCCAGACTCTCAAATGAAAAACAAACTTCTTGAGGTCAGGGTCAATGGAGAAATATATTTTAAGTTTAGTGTCTCCAAATAAATGTATCTAGCACAGAGACTAACAAAATACAGTAGCTTCAACAATAAATATTTAAATGAAAGAATTAATGGATGAGTGAGTCATTCTATCAACTGTCACTTGTACTATGCATTTATTCTAAAAATACAGTGGGATCTCATGGAAGATTCAGATGGCCCTGCCTAAAAAGGTAGAGCTAATTTTAGTATATTTGTAGAAAAAGTTCCTGTAAGCTAAAATAACAACAGAACTAAACTTCTCAACAAATAATTGACAAAATGGGGGAATATTCTAGATTCTGAAGAAAAATAAATAAATAAAACAGATAAAAATCCCTTCCCTTATGAAGGCTACATTTCATTGAGAGAGCAAATGGATATTTAATTCTTATGAGACTCCCATTTTAGAGGAAGAAACTATGATCTAGAGGGGTTAAGTAATTTCCCCAAGTCACATAGTCAGTAAGTGGCAGAGCCTGCATTCCTCCCAAAATGTTCTGACTGCAGAGTGCTTTCTCTTAACAACTAAGACATAATATCTATCTGATAGAGGATGACAAGTGCTTGAACAAAAACAAAGCAAGGAAATGTCGGAGTTCTGGGTAGGTGAGGTTATTTTTGTTTGTTTGTTTGTTTGTTTGTTTTGAGAGGGAGAGAGAAAGAAAGAGAGAGAGATCAAGCAGGGGAGGGGCTGAGAGGCAAAGAGAGAGAGAAATAGAGAGGAGAGAGAGAGAGAGAGAGAGAGAGAGAATCCCAAGCAGGCTTTAAGCTAATAGTAAGGAGCCCAACTTGGGGCTCGAACTCATAAACTGTGAGATTATGACCTGAGCTGAAATCAAGAGTTGGCCGCTTAACCACCTGAGCCACCCAGATGCCCCTAGGTAGAGTGTAGTAGAACTCACTTGAAAAGAGTTCACCCTCACTTCAAGCAGATATCTGGAAAAAAACAGCATTTCAGGCTATTCCTGAAGGAGAAAACAAGTGCAAAAAAATCAAGGCTCTGTGTTTAAGGAGCAGTGAGGAGGCTAGGGAAAGCAGACTAGAGTGAGGATTAAATCAGAGAGGTAACTGGGGTCACTACTTGTAGAGCTCTACAGGCAATTGTAAGGAACTTAGCTTATACTCTGAGTGGGAAGACAATGGAGGATTTTACAAAGGAGTGACACAATATTGTGTATATTCTACCAGATATGCTAAAGACTTTACTTTTATAAAGGTTTATCAAGTACATGTACACTATTTGAAGATAGGACAGTAGAAAACCAATCACTTAAACTGATATTAAATATTATGAAGTGTCAGTATATGCTACAAAACTCCAATCTCAGTTTTCCATCACTCTTGACTTATTTTATAGCAAAAACTGAAAGCATGGAAATATTACCACACAGTCAAAAATATCAGACTACTAAGTTGGATTGAGAGATGAGATGTGCAGAATTTTTCACAAGGATATTTTAAAAGCAAACTTTTCACAAGGTACAAACTTCCAGTTATAAGTTTAAAGAGTACTAGGGACATAATGCACAATATGATGACTATAGATAACAATGCTATATCGCGTATTAGAAAGTTGAGAAGAGAGTAAATTCTAAGAGTTCTCATCACAAGGAAAAAAGACATTTTTCATTTTTCTTTTTTTGTAACTATATGAGATGATGATGTTAACTAAACCTATTGTAATAATCATTTCACAATACATATAAATCAAGTCATTATCCTATAACCTAAAACACCTAAAACTTACAGTGTTGCATGTCAATTATATCTCAATAAAACTAGAAGGAAAAAACTTTTGTTGAGTCTTAAGATTCACTTTATTTTTTTCTTGTTTTTTAGAACTTACATGATTTCTACCATTCTCTTTCCTTCATATAAAATTTTCTTGCAGCAAGCCAAACATTAAAATTCAACTTGTAGAATGATGTGGGAAACAAAGGCAAAAGAAAAAAATTAAATTTCCTTACTACTTACAGCCCATTGATAGTCCTTGAGACAGGCAGAGTGAACTTCCTGTAGGAACTCAAATGCCTTGATGTTAATATTTTGTTAAGGGCAAATGGCAATCTTAGCTTAACATTATCCTGACCTTCAGGATCCTGTAAGTTTCTGTTGACATATCAAAATTCCTTTGGAAACTTCCTTGATTCCTATCCCTTCCCCTGATATATATTAGTAATTATCTTCCAGTCATATGGCCCACTGATATACATCTGAAGGGTCTCATGGTTTTATTAGACAGTAATAAATGACCTTTTCCTAACAATAGCTAGCCCGCCTCAAGGTCCTGGAAATCTTGCTTCCAAAACTCCTTAGAGACTTACACTATCCCTAACCCTCTCTCAAATTGAAAGTATATAATCAGTCATCCAGCACAGCCCCGGTGCAGCTCCTTCTGCCCACAGGTCCTGCCCCTGTGCTTTAAAAAAAAACAGCTTTTTGCACAAAATATGTCTCAAGAATTCTTTCTTGACCATTTTCTCTGAACCCCAACATTTCCACAACATGAGATAGCTTCTATAAAAGCAGCAAATCTTTCTGCCTCTATTGCAGAAGGATAGAGTGACTTATTAATAGTGGATTTTCTTTGCATATCCTTATTGCTCCTCCATTTAAATTGTGGTATTAGAGGCTTCCAGAACTTCCAGAGGACATAACAACAGCACAAGTAGCATATTCTCATTTTTAAATCGAAATGCTATCACCCATGTGTAAGACCAGAAAGATCTACAGGAAAATGTAGTCAAATGGAACACATTTCTCCCCAATTACACATTCTACCTCTGACCAAAACACACATGTTGAATTTGTAAAGGCAAGGTGGCAGAGAAGTGGGGAGCTCCGTACATTTCGCTCTCCCCCATCTCTCAAACAGAGAAGGCCTGAAGCCACAGGACACTGAACTGCAGGAGTCTGGGAGGAAAAGAGACAGAGGTCTACCAAGAAGACAACCTCATACGTGCGTGAGTGCAAACTGGGGAAGATAAAAACCGGCCAGGACCCAAAGACACGGAGGAAGGGGAGGGAATCCCCTTCATGGGGAGCCGCGGAGACTTGAGGGGAAGAAAGAGAGTGACTGAAACTGCTCATAGAACTGTCCCTGGAGAAGAGGAAAACCTTGGCTTGGGATGGAGAGTGATTCTATTTCTAGCTGTGGTGGTGACTTCAGGCTGGGTGCCCCCGTCTGAGGCGGTGCCAGGAGAAACTGCTCCGCTACTCTCCCAGCTGGATCCCTGGCAGGGCCCGGCCTGTAGGATTATATTTTGGGCGGTATCAATAAAGCGTGTGGGCTAAGACCTGGAAATGAGGCAGGGCTTGGAACATAGAACACTGCCCACTTTGGCTACACCTGCAGCACAGGAAGATTGGACCAAAAAGAGTGATTTGCAACACTTGGTTCGAGAAGGGCCTGGAGCACCACCATTTTTCTCACAACAACCACCTAGGTGGAACCTCAGGAAGCAACCCTCCGGAAAGCAGTGGAGGCTAAGACATGCTTACACCAAACCACGCCCATCCCTGCTAGAGAACTGCTGGGTTTTGTTTGTTTTTTTAACCGAGCCCGGGGCAAGACTAACATGGATGCACTGCCATGATTAATTCTAGAACAATTCTTTCTGTTCAGATATATTTTCCCTTGTCTCATTCGTATCCCATCACTCTGCTGGACTGGGCATTCTGGTCATTGGTTTGCTTAATCAGTCACATTTAATCCATTCTCTAGATGTATATTCTACACCTCCACCGCTACCTTTCTATCTCTCTCTCTGGAATAAGACTGTATAGATACTCTGAGTAACATTATCTTCGTTTCTTTCTCCTCACCTGTTACCATATTCTCCTCTTTCTTTCTCTGAATTAAGCTTCAGAGAAATTGGACAATGACCTATCTGTATGATGAAAACTGTAGAAAACTTATGAAGGAAAGTGAAGACAAAAAGAAATGGAAAAACATTCCATGCTCATGATTGGAAGAATAAATATTGTTAAAATGTCATTACTACCCAAAGCAATCAACACACTCAAAGCAATCCCAATCAAAACTGCACCAGTCTTCTTCTCAAAACTGAACAAACTATCCTAAAATTTGTATGCAAACACAAAAGACCCCAAATAGCCAAAGTAATATTGAAGAAGAAAACCAAAACGGGAGGCATCCCCTTCCCAGACTTTAGCCTCTACTACAAAGCTGTCATCATCAAGACAGTATGGTATTGGCACAAAAGCAGACACATAGACCAATGGAATAGAATAGAGAACTTAGAATTGGACCCACAAGTGTATGGCCAACTAATCTTTGATAAAGCAAGAAAGGGTATCCAAGGAAAAATGACAGCCTCTAACAGATGGTGGTGGGAGAACTGGACGCAACATGCAGAAGAATGTAACTAGATCATTTTCTCACACCATAAAGAATAGTAAAGTCAAAATGGATAAAGGACCTCAATGTGAGACAAGAAACCATCAAAACCCTAGAGGACAAAGCAGGAAACAACCTCCTTGACCACAACCGCAGCAATTTCTTACTTGACACATCCTCAAAGGCAAAGGAATCAAGAGCAAAAATGTACTACTGGGACCACATCAAGATAAAAAGCTTCTGCACAGCAAAGAAAACAATCACTAAAACTAATAGGCAACTGACAGAATGAGAAAAGATAGTTGCAAATGACGTATCAGATAAAGGGCTAGTATCCAAAATATATAAGGAACTCACCAAATTCCACACATGAAAAACAAATAATCCAGTGAAGAAAGGGGCAGAAGACATGAACAAACACTTCTCCAAAGAGAGCATCCAGATGGCCAACAGACACATGAAATGATGCTTAGTGTCACTCATCATCAGGGAAATACAAATCAAAACCACACTGAGATACCAACTCACGCCGGTCAGAGTGGCTAAAATGAACAAATCAGGAGACTCTAGATGCTGGCGAGGATGTGGAGAAATGGGCACCCTCCTACACTACTGGTGGGAATGTAAGCTGGTGCAACCCCTCTGGAAAACAGTATGGAGGTTCCTCAAAAAATCAACACTAGAACTCCCATATGACCCAGCAGTAGCCCTGGTAGGAATTTACCCAAGGGATACAGTAGTGCTGATGCATAAGGGCACATGTACCCCAATGTTCATAGCAGCACTCTCAACAATAGCCAAAACATGGAAGGAACCTAAGTGTCCAAAACAGACAAATGGATCAAGAAGATGTGGTATATTTACACAATAGAATACTACATGGCAATGAGAAAGAATGAAATCTGACCATGTGTAGCAACATGGATGGAACTAGAAGGTGTTATGCTGAGCGAAATAAGTCAGGCAGAGAAGGACAAATATCATATGTTTGCACATATAAGTGGATTAGGAGGAAGTTAATGAAGGACAAAGTGGGAGAAGAAGGGGAAAAATAGTTGGGGAGAGGGAGGCAGGCAAACCATGAGGGACTCTTCAATGCTGAGAACAAACTGAGGGCTGAGGGGGGGTGAGGGAGAGGGGAAGGGAGGTGATGGGCATGGAGGAGGGCACTTGTTGGGATGAGCACTGGGTGCTATATGGAAACCAACTTGACAATAAACTATAAAATAAAAAAAATAAAAATAAAATAAAAAACCACACTGAGATACCACCTCACATGGGTCAGAGTGTCTAAAATGAGCCAATAAGAGGACGCTAGGTGCTAGTGAGGATGTGGAGAAATGGACACCCTCCTACATTGTTCGTGGGAATGTAAACTGGTACAGCCCCTCTGGAAAACAGTGTGGAGATTCCTCAAAAAATTAACAATAGAATTCCCCTATGACCCCGCAATAGCACTGTTAGGATTTTACCCAAGGGATACAGGAGTGCTGATGCATAGGGGCACATGTACCCCAAGGTTCATAGCANTGGGAATGTAAACTGGTACAGCCCCTCTGGAAAACAGTGTAGAGGTTCCTCAAAAAATTAACAATAGAATTCCCCTATGACCCAGCAATAGCACTGTTAGGAATTTACCCAAGGGATACAGGAGTGCTGATGCATAGGGGCACATGTACCCCAAGGTTCATAGCAGCACTCTCAACAATATCCAAAACATAGAAAGAGCGTAAGTGTCCATCAACTGACAAATGGATCAAGAAGATGTGGTTTATCTATACAAGGGACTACTACATGGCAATGAGAAAGCATTAAATCTGGCCATGTGTAGCAACATGGATGGAACTTGAGGGTGTTATGCTGAGCAAAATAAGTCAGGCAGAGAAAGACAGATACCATATGTTTACACACATAGGTGGAATAGGAGGAACTTAAAGGAGAACCATGGGGGAGGAGAAGGGAAAAAATAGTTGGGGAGAGGGAGGAAGCAAACCATGAGAGACTCTTGAATGCTGAGAACAAACTGAGGACTGATGCGGGTGGGGGAGAGGGGGAGGTGGGTGATGGGCATGGAGGAGAGCACTTGTTGGGATGAGCACGGGTTGTTATATGGAAACCAACTTGACAATAAACTATGAAAGAAAAAAATAAAAAATAAATAAAAGAATAAATAAAACACCCATGTTAAAAATAGAACTACTCTGCAACCCAGCAATTGCATTACTAGGTATTTATCCAAGGGATATAGGTGTGCTGTTTCAAAGGGACACATGCACCCCAATGTTTATAGCACCATTATCAACAATAGTGAAAGCNACTAGAGGGTATTATGCTAAACGAAATTAGTCAATCAGAGAAAGACAAATATCTTATGACTTCACTCTTATGAGAAAGTCAAGATATAAAACATATGAACATAATGGAAGGGAAGGAAAAATAATATAAAAACAAGGAGGGAGTCAAAAGATATGGGACTCTTAAATACAAAGAACAACCTGAGGGTTGCTGGAGGGGTTTTGAGTGGAGGGATGGGCTAACTGAGTAAAGACTATTAAGGAAGACCCTTATTGGGATGAACACTGGGTATTATATGAAGAGGATGATCACTGGAATCTACTCCTGAAATGATGATTGCGCTATAAGTTAACTAACTTAGATATAAATTAAATAATAAATAATGAGAGAAAAAGAGTAAAAGAAACGAAAATTTTGCTGCAAACCACATCAGGCTGCATCCTTCTCCCAACCCTAAGTCTCTTTATTTTTTAAATACTTATTTATATTTGAGAGAGACAGCCAGAGTGTGAGTGGGGGGGGNAATTTTGAGAGAGACAGCCAGGGGGGGGGTGGGGGGGGGGGGGACAGAAAGAGAGGGAGACACAGAATAGGAAGCAAGCTCCAGTCTCTCAGTTGTCAGCACAGAGCTTGATGCAGGGCTCAAACTCACGAACCATAAATAAGATCATGACCTGAGTCGAAGTCAGACACTTAACCCACTAAGCCACCCAGGTGTCCCTCCCAACCCCAAGTCTTTAAAGAAATTCCCTTGCACCAATAGGGGACAGGAGAATAAAAGAGAAACATTGGTAAAGGAATATTCAGTAGAAGATCCTGAGCAACCTCACAAGATGTTATTATACCCTAGGAGGAATAAGAAGGAGCCAAATGTTCATTTTGCTGCCAGTTTTTACTCATGTAGCCATGAGATACACTGATAGAGATTAGAAAAAAAATGTAAGTGAAGAACCTTTGTGGTTAGATGAGGAAGGAGAGCAGATGGTAGAGTGGACCTCAGAGCTAGAAATTAGGTGGAAACATGTGTCTCAGTTGCATATGCCAACATAAAGGAGTGATAACTCTCAAAGATTAAGAAGAAAACATCCAAACAGGAATTATCTCATTCTGGATGCTGATTGATAATCACAGTGCTTCCCTGCACACCTCCCCCATCATTATCCAATCCACCATGAATCATTGAGGCACTGTCCTCAACACAGTGTCTTTACTTTCACTGAGATGCTCTGACATAATATATGCACCAGGGAATTGTTCCCTCAAAGAAAAATTAATGATGGTGGAGGGAAAATGTGGGAGTGACTAAATGTAAAGCAAAAATGTATTAAGAAAATGCAGAATTGACTAATATTATGTTTTCTGCCTCTCATCAGATTTAAATATTAATACTAAGATCATGTTGATTTACAGAAAAATAAAGTTAAAAATCTATTCAATATTATAGTTCTTTAAGAGTCCTCCTGTGCCAGGCACTGTGCTAGACACTAAGTGTACAATAGTGCCTTTCTTTGTGGAGCCCTCTACTAGGGGTGACAGATACATTCTTGGTAAGAAAATATCACTGACACTTACAGCGAAGCCCATATTAATAAACCTTTTTTACAAAAATAAATAAATGTCCTAACACATATATAATCCATAAGAAAGCAATATTCCAGTGGTATATCCATTGCCTTACATGTTTTTGAAACTTCTGTTTCCAGAGTCAATGAACTAGTCACATAAGAATATCATCCTTATTGCCTCAGAGGATATTATCCCATGACTTCCTATGCCAGCTTTGATAAACTAAGGCACACCTGTTTCCTCTGTATTCCGGCCTAAATCCTGGGTAGACCCAGCTAATGAACAGAAAAGGAGAAGCATAATGGAAGATTTGCTTACAGACTTTTTTCTAGTTCAACATGTGCTTCTTGAACCTACCATGTGATAAACACTCTTGTGCATACTGAGGAATCAGAGATAAGAAAGATTTATGATTGCTGCACATAAAGAGTTTATATATCCTTCCCAAACTGCTTTAAATAAACTCAGCTTCTGCAAAGGAAGGGACACAAGGTAAAAATTAAAAAACATAACAAGTCTGTTCACTATATCATCAGATTCTACCCAGGATGTTGTCCCTTATTTGAAGGTTTCCCAATTATAAATTTCATTTTGGCTCCATTTCTCACTTACTGTTCTTCATTTAAACAATCTTAGCAACAACTTAATTTGGACTCACTCTTTGAACTTTGACTTTGGAAAGCCAGTCTGAACAAAACAAGGTCCTCGGTTTTCCTGGCCCAGTACACTGAGACCCCAAATAAGATACACTCACCTGCTGTGCCCATTTCCATCTTCAGCAAGACAGACCAGTCAGATCTGTCTCTTCACCTTATATAATCCATTAAGGAAGAACAATCAGATTCAATTCAGAAGCACCCTGAATGAGTTAGTGAGCATTCATGTTCTGATGTTTTGGATATAACTGACCAGTAGTCAAATCACCATAAGCTGAGGACCTCCTAAACATTGGGAAAATCCACATTACATTAACTTTGTTTTGCCTATCTAGGTTTTGATATTAAAAAGTAAGTCTAATACCCATGTGAATTTTTTCTCATCATTCATCTTTATATCACCAGCATCTGTTCAAAAGCCAAGTCCTGAACTAGGGGCATGGCTTAGTCATTTAAGCTTCTGACTTTGGCTCAGGTCATGATCTCACCATTGGTGGATTCGAGCCTCCATAGGGCTCTCTGTTGTCAGCACAGAGCCCACTTCAGATCCTCTGTCCACCTCTCTCTGACCCCTTCTTTCTGCCCCTCCCCTGCTCATGCTCTTTCTCAAATACAAATAAACAATTTAAAAAGTCTTGATTTATATGCATTCAATCAGATAATCTTAGATAACCACTGAGTATAAGCCCAAAGTTGTGTTTTTCTTTTTAAATCAGTTATCTAGCTGATGTATAAAAGGATATCAGTATAACCAAAGGCATCACATGCCTTTACATAAATTTATATTTCAGGTAAAATTTTTGTCCCTGAGAAAATCTATCTATCTATCTATCTATCTATCTATCTATCTATCTATCTATCTATCTGGCAAGAGTATGTATATTGAATCATTTGAATATACCAAAAGTCTATACAAATGAACAAGAGACATTAAATAGAAAAATGAGAAAATAATATGAATAAATTCACAAAAGAGTAGCTTAATACAGCCAACAAACATAAGAAAGTCCACAAATTCACAAACACTCTGGGACATGGAAAGTAACTTAAAAATGATGCATCACTAGGCCTACTAAACTGGTAAAAATTAAGAACAGCAACACCTATAGCTGGAATGAACATGAGGTAAAATTGTACCAACATGCATTGTTAGTGAAAATATGAAAGGTGAAATCAATCTGGCAACAGTTATTCAGATGAAAAGTATGCATACCCCTAGAGCCAACAATACCACCCCTAAAAATCTATCCTATAAAATAAAAATATCAACATGTTCAGAAATACATGAAATCAACAGATTGCAGCATTAGTAGCAATAAGAGAAAAGTGAAAAAAATAAATTTACATTGAAGGGTGAATACTGAATAAACTATGATATAACCACACTATGAAATTATGCATCCATTAGAAGAACGAATTAAAGATATACCGGACAACTTGAAAAACATTCATATAATGTGATGATTTTTTAGAGAAAGAATTGTTTTTCAAAATTCTGTCTCGGGGCGCCTGGGTGGCTCAGTCGATTAAGTGTCCGACTTCGGCTCAGGTCATGATCTCACAGTTCATGGGTTCGAGCCCCGCATTGGGTTCTGTGCTGACAGCTCAGAGCCTGGAGCCTGCTTTGGATTCTGTGTCTCCCTCTCTCTCTGACCCTCCCTGCTCATGTTGCCTCTCCCTCTCTCTCTCTCAGAAGTACATAAATACATTTTAAAAACTTTTTTAAATAAAAAATTGTGACTACTTATTATGTGTGTATGGATACATATAAATTGGAGATAGATATACATATAAATAAATGTATATGTATATATATGAATACACATTTTATGAGTTTAAAGGATTAAACATATTAAGTTATTAAGATAGGTTATATGTAGGGAGGGCAGAACTAATACAGCACAGGTGGGAAGTGGGTAAAAGGGAAAACATGCAAAAATTGAAAACATAAAAAGAGAACTGACTTTAAAACAAAAAGTATATATTTGATCATATATGTAAAATTAAGTATATGCATGGGACTATAAAATTGACTATGAAAAATTTCAGAAAATTCAGGGTGAAAAAAGCAATAAAAGCCTAGAAAAAATATCAGAGAATAGCTAACTAATACTGGAATGGAAAGAAAGAAAGAAAGAAAGAAAGAAAGAAAGAAAGAAAGAAAGAAAGAAAGAAAAAGAAAACATGGTGGTAGATTTCATCACTAAAAAATTAAAAACATTTTAAATGTCAAAAAGCACTATAAGTAGAATTAATAGTTATCAAGAAACAATAAATATTGCAATAATTACGACAATAGGATGACATTTTTGATACATAAAATGCTCTTGTAAAACAGTAAGAATTTTAGCACCACTTTGAAAAACAGACAAGGAGCATGAAAGAATCACAAAAGAAATAAATAGGAGAAGAAGAAGATGGCAGTGGAATAGAAGTATCCTAACCTTGTCTTGTCCCATAAACATGAGATAACTATCTAACCCTTTGAAATACCCCAGATATTGACCTAAAGACTGAAAGAACAAACTCCAAAACTAACGGGAAAGAAGAGGCCACACTGAAGAAGAAGGCAGAGACTTAGACAAAATACCAAGACAGAGGTGGGGGCTGCCTGTGTGGCTCAGTCAGTCAAGCATCCAACTTCAGCTCAGTTCATGATCTCATGGTTCATGAATTCAAGGCCTGCTTGGAACCTGGAACCTGCTTCAGATTCTGTCTGCCTTGTTCTCTCTGCCCCTCTCCTGCTTGCACTCTGTCTGTCTCTCTCAAAAATAAATAAAACATTAAAAAAAATTTTTTAAATACTAAGACAGAAAAATTTATCCCAAATCCATGTCCCAAATGAACACCATAAGGCCACAACCAGAGATCTAAGTAAAACAGATATAAGTAACATATCTGATGGAGAATGTAAAACAATTATCATAAGGCTATTCACTGGGCTTGAGAAAAGAAGATATTAGTGAGATCCTTACGATAGAGATAAAAGAGCTAACTACCCCAGAAATTGGCCTGAAACCTCACAGAACAAACTCCACAACTCAAAGGAGAAATGAGGCCACACTGAAAAAGGTAGGAAGTGCAGAGATGTGCTACAGGGGAGAAATAGGTCATGAGTGCTGGAGAGGGGAGGAAGCTGTGGTCCTGGAGAAAGGTGAGAGAGACAGGAACACACAGGGGAACACATAAGGAGAATGTTTCCCCAAAGCCAATGGGTTGGAAAACAAGAGGAGATGAATTTCTTGAGTTCTTGCAACCAGCTGGGCTTAAAGCCTGGAGTTTGAAAGGTCATAGAGCTTGGCTAGGATAAAAGCTTGAGGGTACTGGCCTGCTCATGAAGAGAAGGCAGGCAAACAACAGGGGCAGACAGTGTGAAAACAGCAATTGGAAGAATGCCTGGGGCAGAATGTTGCTGATAGGCACAGTTCACAGAGACACCTCTCCAGGAGCAGGGGAGCTGGATGACACCATTGCCCCTCTCCAACAACTCAGTATAAACACTGAGCAGCACACCTCCAACACTGGGTTCCTAACTTGCTTATAGTTCCAACACTGACTTTCCAGCTTACACCAAGCTCCACTCCCCTTTTCTCTGCCAGGACTGCCCTTCTCAGTCAAGCTTGCCTCAGTCCCAGTGTGGTGGCCCCCTTCCCCATAAGATCAGCACAAACCCCTGCCCACACGACATCTCCCAACCAGAGATTTCTGCAGGTCCTCAGTTCTGATTGAGTTAGTGTCAGGTCTCGTTTCACAAGCAGGCCAGAGCACACATAGTTAAATGTCAACACATTCAGACCAGGGATCAAACACTGTTCACAGCAGGCAAGAAGACCCTCTGCAGATGACTGATCTGAAGGACAGAGCAGTACAACACAGCAGCAGAGCACACATCTGAGAAACCCTCCATGAAGTACCAAACCCTGGGCACTGCAGGACTTCTTCATAATGCCATTACTCTCAAGAGAAGGAGACATAACTGGTTTTTCTAACACAGAGAAAAAGGCAGAGACTTAAGCAAAATGCTAAGATGGAGGAATTCATCCCAAATCAAATAATAACATAAAGCCACGTCCAGAGATCTAAGCAAAATAGATATAAGTAGCATGTCTGATATAGAATTTAAAGGGACAATCATAAGGATACCCACTGGGCTTGAGTGATACCTATTCAAAAGATATAGGAGTTAAAAAAAAAGAATCAATCAAAAGATGAAAAATGCAATAAATGAGATTGGAAACAAGCTTAATGCAATGAATAGTAAGCTGTAAAAAACAAAGGAATGAATTAGTGACATAGAAGACAGTACAATGGAAAATAATGAAGCTGAATCAGAGACAGAATTATGAAACATGAGAATAGACTTAGGGAACACAAAGACTCCATCAAATGCAATAACATTTGTATTATAGGAGTCCCAGAAGAATAAGAGAGAAGAAGGGAGGTAAAAATTTATTTTAAGAAAAAATAGCAGAAAACTGTCCAAAACTGGGTAAGGAAAACACACCTCGAGATCCAGGAGTCATAAAGAACTCCCATCGAAATCACCAAAAGCAGGACAACCCTAAGGTGTTGTAATTAAATTTGCAAAATACAGTGACAAAGAAAAAATACTTAAAAGGAGAAAGATAAAATAAGTAATTAACTTATAAGGGAAAACCCGTAATGATAGCTGGATATTTCTCAACAGAACTAGGCAAATCAAATGGAAGTGAAATGATATATTTAAAGAGCTGAATGGGAAAAATCTGCAGCCAAGAATATTCTATACAGTAAGGCTGTCGTTGGGAATAGAAGGAAAGATAAAGAGTTTTCCAGACAAACAAAAGCTATAGGAATTCATGGCCACTAAACCAGCCCTGCAAGAAATATTAAAGGGGACTCTTTGAGTGCAAAAAAGAGAACAAAAATGACAAAGACAAGTAAGGATCAGAGAAAACCTCCAGAAACTATGAAAAAACAAGTAACAAAATGACAATAAATACATGTCTATTAATTACTCTGACTGTAGGGGCACTTGGGTGGCTCAGTCTGTTGAGCGTCCAACTTTGGCTCAAGTCATGGTCTCCTGGTTCATAGTTTGAGCTCCACATCAGGCTCACTGCTGTCAGCACAGAACCTACTTTGTATCCTCTGTCTCCTTTCTGCCTGCCCCTTCCCTACTTGTGCTCACTCTCTCAAAAATAAATAAACATTGAAAAAATAATTACTTTGAATATAAAGATTTAAACACTCCAATCAAAAGACATAAGGTGTCAAAATAGAGTTTTTAAAAATACCAATCAATATGCTACCTACAAGATACTCATTTTAAACCTAAAAACACGTGCAGATTGAAAGTGAAGGGGTGGGGGGGCACCTGAGTAGCTCAGACAGATGGGTGTCTGACTTTGGCTAAGGTCATGATCTCACAACTTATGAATTCAAGCCCTGCATCAGGCTCTTTGTTGACAGCTCGGAGCTTGGAGCCTGCTTTGGATTCTGTGTACTCCCTTGCTCTCTGCCCTTCACTCATACTCTGTCTTCCTCTCCTTCAAAAATAAACATTAAAAATTTTTCAAAAAAAGAAAGCGAGGGGGTGAACATTTATCATGCAAATGGATGCCAAAAGAAACTCAAGAGTAGCAATACTTATATCGGATAAACTAGACTTTAATACTAAGACTGTAAAAGAGGCAAAGAAAGGCATGATATTAATCATAAAGGGGACAATCCAACAAGAAGGCATAACAATTGTAAATATATATGCACCCAACATGGAACAATCTAAATGTATAAAACAATTAATAACAAACAAAAAGGAACTAATTGATAATAACACAATAATAGTAGGGGACTTTAACACCTCATACATCAATGGACAGATCTAAACAGAAAATCAACAAGGAAACAATGACTTTGAATTACACACTGAACTGGATGTACTTACCAGATATATTCAAAACATTCAATCCTAAAAGAGCAGAACATACATTTTCAAGTGTGCATGGAACATTCTCCAAAATAGATCACATATTAGGTCACAAATCAGTCCTCAATAAATACAGAAAGGTCAATATCATGCCATGGATCCTCTGACCACAATGCTATGAAATTAGAGGTGAAACTCAAGAAAAAATCTGGAAAGACCACAACATGAAAGTTAAATAACATACAACTAAAGAATGAATAGGTCAAAACCAGGAAATCAAGAAAAAAATTAAAAATACATGGAAACAAATGAAAATGAATATAAATGGGCCAAAATCTTTGGGATATAGCAAAAGTTGTCCTAAGAGGTAATTTTATAGCAATACAGATCTACCTCAAGAAGAAAAATCTCAAATAAACAACCTACCCTTATACCTAAAGGAGCTAGAAAAAGAACAAACAAATCCACCAGGAAAAGGGAAATAATAAAGATTGGAGCAAAGAAACAATAGAAAAGACTGATGAAACCAAGTGAAAAAATTAATTGAAAAAATTAATAAAATTGATAAACCTGTAGCCAGGCTTATCAAAAAGAAAAGAGAAAGGACCTATATAAATAAAATCACAAATGAAAAAAGAGAAATCACAACCAATACCACAGAAATATAAACAATTATAAGAAAATATTATGAAAAACTATATGCCAACAAATTGGACAACCTGGAAGAAATGGATAACTCCCAAAACTGAAACAGGAGAAAATAGAAAACTTGAACAGACTGATAACCAGCAAAGAAATTGAATCAGTAATCAAAAATATCTGAAAAGACAATGGCTTCATAGGTGAGTTCCACCAAACATTAATATCTTTTTTTCTCAAACTATTCCAAAAAATAGAAATGGAAGGAAAACTTCCAAATTCATTCTATGAGGCCATCATTACCCTTATACCAAAGCCAGACAAAAACTTCACTAAAAAAGAAAACTACGGTCCAATATCCTTGATGAACATAAATGTAAAAATTCTCAAAAAGATATTAGTAAATCAAGTCCATCGGTACATTACAAGAATCATTTGCCACAATCAAGTGGGGTTTATTACTGGGCTGAGGGCAGTTCAATATTCACAATCAAATCAATCAATGTGATATACTACATTAAAAAAAGAAAGGATAACAATCATATGACCCTCTAAATAGATAAAGAAAAAACATTGGACAAATTATAACATCCATTCATAATAAAAACCCTCATCAAAGTAGGGCTAGAATATCAGAAAGACCATATATGAAAAATTCACAGCCAATATCCTCAATGGAGAGAAACTGAGAGTGTTTCCTCCTTGATCAAGAACAAGACAGGAATATGCACTCTTACCAATGTTATTTAACACATTACTGGGAGTCCTAGCCTCAGCAATCAGACAACACAAAAAAATAAAAGGCATCCAAATCAGCAAAGAATTCACCAATTGCAGATGACATGATACTCTATATAGAAAACTAAGACTCCATCAAAAAAATTGCTAGTACTAACAAATGAATTCAGTAAATGAATTTGCAGGATACAAAATCAGTGTACAGAAATATGCTGCATTTTTATACAATAATAATGAAGAAGCAGAAAGAGGAATTAAGGAATCAATCTCACTTACAATTGCTTCGAAAACAATAAGATACCTAGGAATAAACCTAAGCAAAGAGATAAAAGACCTGTACTCTACACTCTGTAAAACACTGATGAAAGAAATTGAAGATGAGACAAAAATGGAAAACATTCCATGCTCATGGACTGAAAGAACAGATATCATGAAAATGTCTATGTTACCCAAAGTAATCTACATATTTAATGTGATCCCTATCAAAATACCACCAGCATTTTTCACAAAGCTAGAATAAGCAATCTTAAAATTTGTATGGAATCACAAAAGACTCTGAATAGCCAAAGCAACCTTGAAAAAGAAAAACTAGAGGCATCATAATTCTGGACTTCAAGTTATATTATAGAGTTGTGGTGATCAAAACACTATGCTACTGGTACAAAAACTAACATATGGATCACTGGAACAGAATACAAAACCTAGAAGTGAAACCACAACTATGTGATCAATTAATCTTTGAAAAAGCAGGGAAGAATATCCAGTGGAAACAAGACAGTCTCTTCAAGAATGATGCTGGAAAAACTGGACAGTAACATGTAAAAGGATGAACGGGATCACTTTCTTATACCATAAGAAAAATAAATTTCAAATAAATTAAAGATCTAAATGTGAGACCTGAAGCCATAAAAATTCTTAGAGTAGAATACAGGCAGTAACCTGTCTGACATCCCCAGTAGCAACTTCTTTCTAAACATATCTCCTGAGGCAAGGGAAACAAAAACAAAGATAAACTATTGGGACTTCATAAAAATAATGCAAAACTGGTGCAGCTACTCTGGAAAACAGTTTGGAGATTCCTCAAAAAGTTAAATATGGAACTACCCTATAATCCAGAAATTGTAGTACAAGGTTTTTACCTAATGAATACAACAATACATATTTAAGGGAATACATGCACCTCTGTGTTTATAGCAGCATTATCTATGATAGCCAGATCATGGAAATAGCACAACACGTGTTCATCCACTGATGAACGGATAAAGAAAAGGTGGTTTACATGCACACACACATACACAGACACTGGAATATTACTCAGCCCTACAAAAATGAAATCCTACCATTTGCAACCACAAGGATGGATCTAGAGAGTATAATGCTAAATGACACAAGTAAGTCAGAGAAGACAAATGCCATATGATTTCACTCATATTTAGAACTTAAAAAAAAAACAAAACAAATGAGGAAAGGGAAAAAGAGAGAGAGAAGAGGGAAATGAAGAAAGAAACTTTTAACTGTAGAGAACAAAATGATGATTACCAGAGGGGAGTTGGAGGGGTGGGAGGAATGGATTACACAGGTGATGTGGATTAAGGAGGGCACTTGTGATGAGCACTGTGTGTTGTATGGAAATGTTGAGTCACTATATTGTACAACTGAAACTAATGTTATACTGTATGTTAACTAACTGGAATTTAAATAAAAACTTAAAAATAAATAAAATAAAAGGTGTTTTAGAAAAGAAGATTCTGCACAGCAAAGGAAGCCATCAACAAACCTAAAAGGTAATGTACAGAATGGGAGAAGATATTTGTAATGAAATATCTGATAAAGGGTTAGTATCCAAAATATATAAAGAACTGATAAAATCCAATTTCTAAAAAACAAATAATTCAAGGAAAAATGGGTAGAAAACATGAATAGACATTTTTCCAAAGAAGATATACAGATGACCAACACACATGAAAAGATGTTCAATATGACTGAGCATTGGGGAAATGCAAATCAAAACTATAGTGAGCTATCACCTCATACCTGTCAGAATGGTGAAAGTCAATCACACAAGAAACAATTGGTATTGGCGAGGATGTGGAGAAAGCGAAAAATCTTGCATTGTTGGTGGGAATGCAAACTGGTGCAACTACTCTGGAAAACAGTATGGAAGTTCCTCAAAAAGTTAAAAATAGAACTACCCTATGACCCAGCAATTGCACTACCAAATATTTACACAAATAATGTAAAAATAAATATTCAAAGGAATTTTTGTAGCACCCCAATTTTTGTAGCAAAATTTTCTACAATGGCCAAATTATGGAAACAGCCCAAGTGTCCACTGACTGATGCATGGATAAAGACAATAAAGAAGATGTGGTATACACACACACACACACACACACACACACACACACAACTCAGCCATCAAAAAGGATGAAATCTTGCCATTTGCAAGGGCATGAATGGAGCTACAGAGTATTATGCTAAGTAAAATAAGTCAGTCAGAGAAAACAAATACCATACAATTTTATTCATATGTGGAACTTCAGAAACAAAACAGATGAAAAAAAAAAAGGGGGTAAAAAACAGAGAAGGAAACCAGAAAACAGCCTCTCAACTATAGGAAACAAACTTAGGGTTAATGGAGGGAAAGTTGGCAGCGGGATGGGTTAAATGAGTAATGTATATTAAGGAGGCCACTTGTGATAGAGTGATGGGTATTGTATGTAAATAATGAATCACTAAATTCTACACCTGAAACTATGAATTAGACTATGTTAGCTATCTAGAATTTAAATAAAAACTTGAAAAAACTGAAACAAGCAAAAAGAGGATGTGTATAAATATATACTTGTATATATATATCATATACATACAGCGCAATATTACTCAGCCCTAAAGAAATGAAATCCTGCCATTGCAACCACATGGATGGAGCTAGAGAGTAGTATGCTCAGTGACATAAATCAGAGTAAGACAAATACCATATGATTTCACTCATATATGGAATTTAACAAACAAAACAAATAAGCAAAAGGGAAAAAGAGACAGAAGAGGCAAACTGAGAGAGAGACTCTTAACTATAGAGAATAAACTGATGGTCATCAGAGGGGAGATGGGTGGGGGTATGAGTTAAATAGGTGACATGGATTAAGGAAGGAGTGCATTTGTGATGAGCACCATGTGTAATATGGAAGTGTCAATTCATTACATTTTACACCTGAAACTAATATCACACTGTATGTTAACTAACTGTAATTGGTTTAAAAACTTAAAGAAACATAAATATATAGGGATTATTCAAAAAGGCCCATAAATAGAGAATAAACTGGTGGTTGCCAGAGGGACAGGGGTTTAGGGGATAGGCAAAATTAGTAAAGTATTATGGGAGGTACAGGCTTCCAGTTATAGAATGAATAAGTCAAGATGGCGATAGATACAACATAGGGAACATAGTCTTTGATATTGAATTAGTACTGTGTAGTGACAGATGGTAGCTGTACTTGGGAGCATAGCATAATGTATAATGTGGTAGAATCACTATGTTGTACTTGTGAAACCCTATGTAACATCATGCTCAACTATATTTCAATTTAAAAAAAGGTAAAACATACCTTTTTCGGTATCAATAATGAATAAATAATTGCAATCTAGAGCATTAAGTAACAAATTGTATCTATTGATTTGATGAATATTTTCAAAAATCATGCTACTAGGAGTATAGGTAGATATGCCTTTTCAAATACTGTTGGTAGTATCTTTGACAATTTGTATCAAAAGCATTATAAATGTCAATGTCCTTGAACTCAGTAGTTTCATTTATAAAATTAACCCTAATGAAATCATCCAAAAAGATACAATGGTTTATATATACAGATGTCTATTATAGCATTATTCATAGCAGAAAACTGGAGATGGCCTAAATGTGGAATGAAGAACTATTCAAGTAAATGCCAAAAGATGGAATATTTTTCATAACCATTAAATATTTAATGTAGCCAAAATATTTAATGACATGATATGGGTAAATATTATTAGTATAGCATTAAATCTAAAAGTCATTAAAAAGACACCCTATATTCTGGCGTACCAATTTTTTATACATATATTTGTACAGCATTAAATGACTAAAATAGTCAAAATAATGTTATGTTTTAAAATTAAGATTTTTAATACGTTCAGTATTTTATAAACTTCATATAGTTGGTATCAGTTAACACATTATTGTAAATTAATACATACTGTTAACTTTTTCTTCAAGTAAGTAAGGCAATCATTAGACTTAGTCTTTTCTGATTTTCAAGTCAATTTTGAGCAGGATAGAAAATTTATCACAGGCCTCAATCTTAACAATCCAAAGATTCAGCAGAGTGCCATTGATTAGCACTAGAATTCCATGTACCTTCAAGTCAGCTTCACTGTACCACTCTTGACAGATTGTGTGTGTGTGTGTGTGTGTGTGTGTGTGTGTGTGTGTGTGTGTGTGTGTAGTACCACCTGCTTTCAAAGAATTGAATGCCACTTAAAAATATCACTGATCTGCTCTTGCCCCCATATTAGTCTTCTCTTCTGAATTTGAGACATTCCTCAACTTGCCCTACTCTTTGGTAAATATTAATTCCAACAGTAGTCTCCAAACATTTGATCTCATAATCCTATCTTTAAAAACCATTTGAACATACAACTCTCCTAGCCTTATATTTATTTTGAAATGTTTATGTATTACTATTAATATACTATATAATATAAATTTTCCAAAAATTAAAAAACATTATATAAAATATAAATGGAAGTTCTAGTATTTTATTCCTAAACTCTAATGGATCATTTTAAAACACCCCAGGATATATGGCCCTGCTATGGAGATCACAGCCATAGACCACACTTTCTAACCCCACTACCCATTTCATTGTCACTTTTCATCTGGAGCCATGTTCTGAAATTCCAGAATGCCTTGAACTTAAATTAATCAAGCTGTCACAGTATTCAAAACAGAGCTCACTTGTACTACGTGAAGAATCATGTCCTTCCCATGCCCTATTTTCTCTTGGCAAAATTTGGAATCTTATATATAAACACTGCATACAGTGTAGTATAACTATGTTCATAATATTGTTGTTGCCATCTTTTGATAGTGATTACTACTGCTATGACTGTGACAACTTTACTGGTATAAGTAAGTAATAGTATTATTTAGTCCTTTTAGATGTTTTAATATATACCTCTGCAGAGTTTTGAAGGTTTTCATGGCATGGAGCAAGCAGGGATGCCTTCTCCCATTTCTGTGCAACTTGATTGGCCTCTTCTATCTTCTGATCACAACTTTTTTGTGAATTTAGCAATGTCAACTCATAAAATTCTTGAATATCTGTGAAAATATTTAAGGAAAGGATCAAATGTCATGTACCATCACAAAAATTGCTTCTGCATGTATGTATATATGAAAAGTTTTGCTCATTAAAAGAACTACATACAAATGATCCCAAGTAAAAATAACAAAAAATAAGGAAAGGAAATCATGAAAATTCCATTTTTATCTGCAGGAGAATTCTTATCAGAGATTTATTCATAATTGCAAAAACTGGAAACAACCAAGATGACATTTCAAGAAATAAGTAGATAAACGTAGCGAATTCATATTCAGTGATGAGGAGGAATGAGGTTATCAAGCAAAAACTTGGAAGACTAAGTTTAAAAAGCCAGTTTGAAAGGGCCACATATTGTATGAATCCATTTATATCATATTTTAGAAAAAGCAAAACTAAACAGACAGTAAAATGATCAGTGATCACAAGAGGCTCTGGGAGTGGGGAGGAAGATTAAAAAGGTAAAGCACAAGCTGAATATTCTGTAATGATACTGCAGTGGTGGACACCTAACATGAAGCATTTGTCAAAGCCTATAGAACATTACAGCCAGGGAGTAAACCTTCATGTGTGCAAATTTTTAAAAATCATTTTGAGGTCAGGTAATCCCAAAATGAAACAAAGATTATGACAAAAGAATCTAACTGTATTACAAGTGTATGAATAAATCCCTGAAGGCAGTAGGAGAAAAAGATGTCCTAAAAAGGAGTAGAAACTGTAAAACCAAAGACAAAGGAATTATTACAAAAGAACTCTCTCTATTCTCTAGTTGGTAAATTTTTTTCCCATGGAATAGTACAAGTTAGGAACTTTGGAACCACTGTACATATATACTAGAATTGAACAATTAAATGGATGGTGCATGGTGGGAACCAGGTTTCTCACTATTGGAATAGGAGATTACAAACAACTGGGTGGAGACAGGTGGGGAGGAGGCTAATAGAATGATCTGTATGATTCTAGATTAGATTGGAAACATCAGTATAAACTCCTTTTTAGTTTAATATGGGTACAAATGAATACATATAGAAATATTTATAGATTTGTATGTACAAAGGTTAGTACACACACAGAGGTTTTCTTACTCAGTATGCTGAAAGGACCTAGAATTAATGAAACCCCAGTAAGAATGAGCAAAATTAATATCCAGACTTTGGGCTCTATATAGCATTCTCCACCAACTGGTAAAGGGTAATGAATAAATAACGTAGTATTGGATTAGAATTGAGGCTATATGTATGAATTCAAAAATTTTTAAAGGAATGGAGGGAAGGAGCAAGAAAGGAAGAGGAAGAAAGAAGAAGGAAGGAAGGAAGAAGGAGAACAAAGGAAGAGAGTGACGGAAGGGAAAGGGGAGAAAAAGAACGAAATAAATACAGAAAACTATGAACAGAAATACAAATGATTATGCATGTAGATGTTCATAGTTCTGTTATAAATTTGTAGACTGAGGGGGCCTAGCAGGCAAAACAATCCAAGAGCAACAAGCACACCTAGACCCCAGATCTTGGTTTCAGTGAAAGGAATCAGGGCTTCTTGAGAAAATCGTTGATTCTAATATTGAAACAGGAAAAATAACAAGATGAGCCTAGAGCATCTTGCAAAACCCATAAATGAGAACACAGTTCCCACTCTGCCAAATAACTCCTGCTACGATGGCGGCATGTCAAAACAATATAAGAGTTATAAGAAGGAGCAGCCAAAGATGGCCAATATTATTGGATTATAACCAAAGTATAAAATAAGTACCCATGAATCCATATGAGTATGTACATATGTGCATGAGTAAATGAATGAATAAATATATGTACGTAAATAGACAACAACCCTTGATGAAGAATTTCAATTTATTTAGACTTCTGTCCTAAAGGAGATGAAGCATAACTTTCCACCACACTCCAAAGAATACAGTATTGAAATGGGAAAACGGGAGTAACTTTACAGAGGTCAACCCCAACAAACACTACCTCAATCAAGTGATCAAGAACAATTATCATCACTGAAGAGTCATATTGATAGCAGGCAACCTATAGATACAGTGAGAATGGCACTTTACCTCTGTGATGTTCCTCCCCAAAACTTGTAACTCTAATCTAATCATTAGAAGACAGGAAAATCCTAGTTGAGAGACAGTCTACAAAAAAATTTGACCAGTACTCTGCAAACTGTTAAGATAATAAAAAATGAGGAAAGTCTGAGAAACTGACAGTCTAGAAGACCCAAAGAGACGTGATAAATAAATGTAATGTGGTAACATAGATGGTATCCTGGAACAGAAAAAGGACATTAGCTAAAAACGAAGGAATTTAAATAAGGTATGAATTTATTTCATAATAATGTATCAATATTTGTTATTAGTTGCCACAGTAAATATAAGATGTTAACAGTAAGGGAGATAGATTGTGGCATACATTGGAACTCTCTGTACTATCTTTGCAAATTTTCCATAAGCATTAAAACTACTCTAATAAAAAAGGTTATTTTTCAATTGTCTTATTTATTTATTTTGAGAGAGAGTGGGCAAGTGGAGGGGAAGAGAGAGGGAAAGAGAAGATCCCAAGCAGACTCCACACTATCACCATGGATGCGAGCTTAATCTCATGAACCATGAGATAAAGACCTGAGCCAAAGTCAAGAGTTGGAGGCTCAACCAAATGAGTCGCCCAGGCACCCCTTTAATTCCTTTTTAAAGGCATTACACAATCACTGCTAGAAACCTACTCAAAGGGCCTCCAAAATAAATGTTTTAACAAATCCATTTTCAGATTTAGGATGTAAATGGGATTAAAAATTATCCCACATAGTTGCATTTTAAGACTTTATAATACATGAAAACGTGTTTTTGAGGACATTTGCTCTGACACTATGGATGACAAAATACACTTCAGATTAACTAGGCACTTGGAAGCATTGTAGATGTTGCAGCAGATTGGTTCTCCAAGAATGATCTTTCAGACATACACACAAAAAAATCCTTAGCTGAGATCAGATCAGCTGGGAGGTTGGATTAATGGTAGTCAACAAACAAAAGGGATGGGTTTTTCTGAGGCTACATACCTATGGCAGAATTGCTATCAGCATACTGACCCTCCTATCAATAAGTAGAGGTAAGGAATCTGACCTTGAACTTCACTAGTGAAATTCGGGGTCAAGATCCTCAAGGGATACTGAAGTAGTTCTATGTCGGTGGTGCCCTACTTGCTACTAGCAGCAGAAAAAGAAAATATTGTGTATAGGAAATCTTAAAGCTGTGGGAATCTCACAGATTAAGATTAAGGAATGAGCTCAGAATCAAGATCACAAACCAACAGAAAGGCATGTCAATATGAATGAAATTCAGCAGCAACAACAAACAATAGTTTACATGCCTAGTTATTGTGGTTTGGAGAATTTTCTGATATAGAATATAGAAAAGCTATGTAAAGTATTAAATACATGATCGCCATAATCACAAACATGAGCAAATAACAAGGATATAATAATAATGAACAAGCAGAATGAGAAGAAATAAATGTAACTTCTAAACATTAAAAATACAGTTCTTTAATAATAATGGATGACTAGAGGGATGGATGACTATCACGTACAACAAATATAATAAAATGCTAGTGATAAAATGTACGTGGTAGGTGTACAGGTGCTCATTCTATTATTGTTATAACTTTGCTGTTTGAAAAGTTTCATTATTAAATGTTAGAAAAATATGCAATTGTTTAATGTTAAAAACTCAGTTGATGGGTTGACCACAGATTAAACAAAGTAGAATTGGAAAATACACCCAAAGAAATTACCCAGAATACAACATAAGAGAAGATGAAATAGAATATATGAAATTATCATTTGACTACACAAAGAATGGATAAGAAGGCCCAATATTTTTCTAATAGATATCTTCAAGGAGAAGATAGAATAAATTATAAGTGATATTTAAATAGATGGCAGATATAACATTTCTAGAACTTATGAAAATGAATTCACAGATACTGAACTATGAATTCACAGATACTGTATAAGAACTTATACAAAAGAGAATAAATAAAAGCTATGTACATACCATAATAAAAATGCAGAATACCAAAGACAATGCAAGGATCTTAAAAGCAGCAAAAGAGATAAGACTAATCACATTTCTCAAAAGCAATAATGGAAGCCAGACAACAGTAGAACAACAACTTCAAAATTTTTAGAGAAAATAAATATGAGTATAGAATCATGTTCCTTTGCAAATCATATTTAAAAATGATTTTTAAAAAAACTTGTCTCTAGAATATGTAAAGAATGCTCAAAACAATAAAAAAAAAACACAAGCAATCCAATAGGAAAATGGCCAAAAGATTTGAACAGGCACTTCACTAAATCAAATAATTGATGGCAAAAAAAATTTTTTTAAAACCCACATGGAAAGATATTCAACATCATTGGTCACTAGGGAAATGAAAAATCAAAACCAAAATGAGCTACCACTACATTTTTATTAGAATGGCTACATTAAAAACACTGGTCATACCAAGTATTGATAGGGATGTGAAGGAACTGGAACTCTGGTAACACTGATACAGAAAATGAAAAAATGGTCTAACCACTTTGAAAAAGTTATTTGGTTTCTTAAAAAGTTAAACATATAACTACTGTCTGATCCAACCATTCATATTCTAGGTATTATCTAAGAGAAAAGGAAATATATATGTTCCTATGAAAAGTCAAATCTGGAAACAACCCAAAAATCTGTCAACAGATGAATGAATAAACATATTGTGGCATATCCATACAATAAAATACTACTCAACAATAAAAAGGAACAAACTATTGATACACACAATATATATGAATCTCAAAATAATCAAATGAAAAAGGTCAGACAAAAGTGAGTGCAAGTTTTAAATCAGTTATGAAAATTCTAGAAAATACAAATTCTATATCAACAGAAAAAAACCTTCAGTCGTGCCTAGGAATGGGGGCTGTCGTTAAAGTTCACAGGAAGAGATGAGTGGGAGGGATTACCAACAGACTAGAGAAAACTTTAAGAAGTAATGTATATGTTTACTATCTTGATTATGCTAATAGTTTCACTAAAATATACATATCTTAAAACATATTAAACCATGTACTTCACATGTATAGTTTATTATGTACCAATTACACTTCAATAAAGAAAGTGAAAAAGATTAGAGGAGACGTATTCGTATCACATAGTCGAAGGAATAGTATCTAGATATGCAAAGCCCAACAAATCAAAAAGGAAAAGAAGTACAAGCGAAAAGGAAGAAAAATGGGTAAAAAGTATGAGCAGGCATTTTGCAGTAAAGGAAATGTATATCACTGACAAAAAGAAAAAGATATGGGGGTGCCTGGGTTGCTCAGTTAATCGCCCAACTTTGGCTCAGGTCATGATCTCATAGTTATTGGGTTCAAGCCCTGCATTAGGCTCTGTGCTGACAGTTCAAAGCCTGGGGCCTGCTTCAGATTCTCTCTCTCTCTCTCTCTCTCTCTCTCTCTGACCCTCCCCTACTTGCACTCTGTCTCTCTCTCTCAAAAATAGTAAAACATTAAAGAAAATTAATAAAAAAAGATATGGATCAATAGCAACTTATATTTATTCCTGATGAGTGGGAACTGATATCACCACTTTAGAAATTGAACATTTGTTTCTCCTATAATCTAGCATTTCTACTACCCAGTATACATCCTAAATAAACTCTTGCACATATGCACCAGGAAACAGGCCAAAATTTTCATAGTAGCACATAGCATCATAATAGGAAAAAATTAAAATCAATCCAATGTCCATCAAAAGGAAAGTGAATAAATGTGGCATATTCTAAAAATAGAATTTATGGAGCAGTGAAAATGAATAAATTCCAGTTATCATCAAATTACATGAATAAATCTTGAAAACAATGTTCAGTGAAAAGAGTAAGTCTCAGCATAAAAATATTTTTTTAAAGTTCACAAACACACACAACTAAACTATATATGTAATTTTAGGCATACATACATACATATGTGAAGAAACATTTAGACCAAAGCAAAGAAGCACATGAAAAGATTTAAGTAACTCAGTGGAAGGGGTGGGCAAGAAAATAGGGTTAGGGAGGAACACAGATAGATGAAAATAGCAATGGTCTAGTTCTAGACTTGGGTTGTGATTCCACAAATTCTTACTATATTATTATGTTGCATATATTATCTATAAATCACACATATTCTCTTGTATGTGTCATATATTTTTAAATAAAAAAATTTAAGTATTTCATAAATAGCAAGATTTACATAGAAACCTTAAAAATACTCATATTTTATGCCCAGATACAATTTTATTTTGCCACTGGCAATAAAGTAGTTGCAGTCAGTTTTGAAAATGTGTAAGAACAAAAGATAAAAAGAAAAAATAATATTAAAATTTTTATGGAGCCACCAAAGATCCAAAAGAGCCAAAGGTATCATGAAGAATAATAATAGCTGGGAGTCTCACAATCTCAAATTTCAAAACATATTACAACACTATAGTATTCAAAACAGTATGGCACTAGGACAAAAATAGACACAGATTAATGGAACAGGATAGAGAACCTAAAAATAAATCCACACTTACATGGTCAATTAATCTATGACAAAGGAAACAAGAACATATAATAGGTAAAAGACAGTCTCTTCAACCAATGGTGTTGGGAAAACTGGACAGTTACATGTAAAAGAATAGAACTGGACTACTTTCTTATGCCATACACAAAATAAACCCCAAATAGATTGAAGGCTTAAATGTAAGAACTGAAACCATAAAACTCCTAAAAGAAAACATAGTCAGTAATCTCTTAGACATTGGCCGTAGCAACATATTTATGGATAGGTCTTCATCAGGAAAAGTAAACAAAAGCAACATAAACTATTTCAACTGGCAAAATTAAAAGCTTTTGCATAGCAAAGGAAACCATCAACAAAACGAAAAGGCAACCTACTGAATGAGAGAAGATATTTGCAAATGATATATCCAACAAGGGATTAATATCCAAAATATATTAAAAAGTATACTCAACATCAAAAAAATCCAATTAAAAATAATGGGCAGAAGAGATGAACAGACATTTCTCCAGAGAAGACATACAGAAAACCACCAGACACATGAAAAGATGCTCAACATCACTCATCATCAGAGAAATACAAATCCAAACCATAAGATATCACCTCACACTAGTCCAAATGTCTAGTATTAAAAAAAAGAGAGAGAGAAAAAAGAAAAGAAAACCAAAAAACAAAACAAAACAAAAAACAGGTGGCTCAGTTGGTTGAGTGCCCAACTCCTGATTTTTACTCAGGTCATGATCTCAGGGTCATGGGAACAAGCCTCATGTCAGGCTCTGCACTGAATGTGGAACCTGCCTGAGGTTCTCTCTCTCTCTCTCTCTCTCTCTCTCTCTCTCTCTCTCTTTCTCTCTCTCTTCTTTCTCCCTCCCCCCTTCTTTCTCATTCACACATTCTTCCTCTTTCTCTCTAAAATAAAAAAAATAAAAATAAAAATGGAGGTTCCTGGGTGGTTCAGTCAGTTAAACATCTGACTCTGGATTTTGGCTCAGATCATGATGTCACAGTTCATTAAGTTTGAGCCTTACGTGGGGCTCCGCACTGACAGTGCAGAGCCTGCTTGGGATTCTCTGTCTCCCTCTCTTTCTGTCCCTCCCTCACTTGCAAACTCATTCTCTCCCTCTCTCAAAATAATTAAACTTATTTTGTTTAATAAAATTAAAATAAAATAAAAAAACAGGTATGTGGAGAAAAAGGATCCCTTCTGCACTATTGGTAGGAATATAAATGAATGCAACCACTGTGGGAAGAGTATGGACGTTTCTCAAAATATTAAAAGTAAAAGTACCTTATGATCCAGTAATTCCACTCCTGGGTATTTATCCAAAGAAAACAAAAACACTAATTTGAAAATATATACACATCCTTGTGTTCACTGCAGCGTTGTTTACAATAACCAAGGTATGAAAGCAACTTAAATGTCTATCAATAGATGAATAGATAAAGAAGATGTAGTATAATACACTATGGAATGTTACTCAGACATAAAAAAGAATGCTATTATGTCATTTGCAATAACATGGATGGGCCTAGAGGGTATTAAGTGAAATTAGTCAGAGAAAAACAAATACCATATGGAAATTGGTGATTGCCAGAATGGAAGGTTTTAGGGGGATGAACAAAATAGTGAAGGGGATTAGGACGTACAAATTTCTAGTTATAAAATAAATGTCTCAGAGATAAAAAGTACAGCATAGGGAATGTAGTTGATAATATTGTAATAATATGATACTGTTATACAATGAGAGATGGTGACTATACTTACTGTGTTGAGCACTGAGTAATGGAGTGATGTACAGAATTGCTACATCACTACGTTGTGGACATGAAACTAGTATAACATGTCAACTATACTTCAATAGTAAATATAAAAATAAAAGAAGGTAAAAGCCATACAGATATTAATCCTCCTCAGATATTTGAATATAGTAAGGGATGATAGGGTACTATTTGGGGTGACAAAAGCCAGAGGAACAGGAATAAAAAACAGTGGAATCCAAAAATATTATCTGGTCAAGTATTAATTAAACATAAAAGATAAAAGAATCCCTGTAAAGATTTCTGAAGCTATATATTCTCTAAGGAATAATAACTTGTAATGGGTAAAACAATTTTTGAAAAGAGTCAAGTTTCAAGATGCTTTTTCTTCACATCGATGTTAAGGACATAAACACTGTTTCGTCAGCAGCATTTGCAAGCTGCCAAATTTTGAAGTATTAGGTGAATAAATTATCCAGAAATGGAAGTATATTTATCATGTTAAAGATACATATCAACAAGCCTATACTTTGAAACATAACAGATAGAAGTGACTCAATCGTACTTGGGAAAACCCTATGGGTAGTACTTTAATATTAAATTTGAAAATCTTAATTAACTTATGATCCCTAAGCCTGATAAAATGCTCATAGTCTATTTCACTCCTTTTTCGACTTAGCATTCCTACCTAATCAACCACTAGAAAGGAAAAAGATAACTTTAATTAAGCCAAAGATTATTTAAATTTGAAGATCATTCTACAATCAATGTTGTTTTTTAATTCTGCTTAGTCAGCTGTATTTTTTAATGCCTGATCTATATTTATTTGGCACTTGCCAAGCATATCTTTTTGATAGGACCCTCTCCTATTCCCACCACCGCTTATGGTCACTTCCAGTCCACCTCAGGGCCAGAGTTGAGCCACTCACTATCTCTTGCTCACACTTCCTTAGGCCTGAATGCTCTTTCCCACACATGGGAATCCTACTTCTCCTTCAATGCCCACTCCCACTACTATGCCTGTTTAAAAAATAATATTTGAAGTCAGAGATCTGGATATGCAATGTCTTCAGCACAGAAACCATTCTTTTCTAAAATGGAGTTCAATTGAGTGGAAAGTGAAAAGAGTTAAGAACACCAAGCAGCTACCATCAAAAAGGAAAAATGCTGGTTTGGGGAGTTGTGGGAGCAGGTGGGCAATGCTGCTTCTCTCCTCCCATTCCCACAAAGTATTGCTCACATATTTTGAATAGTTATTTATCATTCTACCTTGTATTAGAAGTAGTTGTTCACCCACCTTTTCTCAATTCAACATTTCAATTCAGTAAGTCATTTTTAAATGCCAGGCAAAGCCATTAGGAATGAAGATGATGTCCTAGCCAGTCACATAACTCTACTGTCTAGCCTCATTCTTTGCTTGCTAAGCAAAATGAATGCTTGCTAACTTTAGGTTATTTGCACTCCCTCTTTACTGAAGCCTCAAATAAAATAAAAACCACAGAATAAAGGCAAATCTCCTCACACTCAGGACTGCAGAAAACCTGTATATTCTTTGGATTAGGCTTCTATGTAACTTAACTGATTTGATCACAACTGCTAGCACTTTTCATTTTGTACAATCCTCCCACAAATAAAAAAAGTTTTGCCAACTCTGAGGAAAGAGTCAAATTCTTGAAGGCAAACCCATTTTGACCTCACAATTGTTTTTTGAAATAGCTTTATAAACTATTGTCAAATTTACAGATAAGTGCTTCTCAGACTCTAATGTATACATGAATTTGAATCACCTATTGATCTTGTTAAATCCAAATTATGATAAGGTCAAAAGTCAGACCTGGATCTCTGTATTTCTAACAAGCTCCCAGGTGATCCACCAGCAACACTAGACCTAAAAAATAGCACCTATGGAATTAGAACCCAAGGCTTCATACTCTTATTTCAAATATCCTTGCTGAGTTCTCACAATACTCTTCTTCTTCAGAGTTGGGGGGGGCACAAAAAGATAGGGAGACTCATTAAGAGAATCCAGTTGACAAGAGAAGAACCCTGCCCATTGACTGAAAAATAATAATAATAACTACTCAGTAAATGTTACTGGCTGATTCAGATTAAATTAGCTAGAAACTCAGTTAAAAGGAACTATATTTTAGGGCCACCTGGGTGGCTCAGTCGGTTGAGCGGCTGACTTCAGCTCAGGTAATGATCTCACAGTCCATGAGTTCAAGCCCTGCATTGGGCTTTGTGCCGACAGCTCAGAGATTGGAGCCAGTTTCGGCTTCTATGTCTCTCTCTCTCTCTGCCCCTCCCCTGCTCACACTCTATCTCTCTCAAAAATAAATAAACATTAAAAAATGTTTTTAAATAAAAAAAGCTATATTTCAGTACTTTGACTTTAGGACACATTAAAACAAACAAAATCAAGTTCTAGGTGATGTCTGAAACAGTCTCTACTCAGTCCAATCTCTCTCTTCTGTTTCAACCTAATGAGATGATGATTCTGTAACATTAGGTCTTCAACTGTCAAATACCATGATCAAGGGAATCCATTATAAATAGGATTATCTGTTTAAGCATACCCTTAAAAGCTCATATACTTGAGATATTTCATCTCTGTCCAAGCAAAGACATTCCAATATGGCATATCTATTTCAATGATATTTCTATTTCCTCAGAAGACTCTTAGAGTACTTTGAGGTGTGCCTTCAAGCATTTGAAGAATTTATTTTGAATATCCTCATCCTCAGAAGTAATAAATCTTTCTTCATATAACCAAGATTTGGGGTTTTTTATGAAATGACTAAAATTCATTGGACAAGTTCTGACTATGGTAAGTGATGTAGAAATGGATTTCCTTTTACATGACTTGAATTAAATCATGAAAATATGACTCTTAAATCATGAAACTTTTTTCTTGTACAACTCACAAATTGCTCTGCAATTATCTACTTAACAGTAAAACAAAAAAGTAACCAGAATGCAGAATGTTTAACATATTTGCATACTTTCTTATCTATTAGCTCACAGGCTGGAATAAGAGTAACTAGGGAAAAGGTTTTTGCTTCCTCCCATCCCACCTTTCATGCAGTGAGGGATAGTATTGATGGGGACAATTGTAGCCACCTCTACCCTTACCAAGCAAAAACCTCCTTGGAGCCTGTTATTATTGTTGGTTATTTAGTTTTTGTGATTGGAAAATGTGTCTATAACTCCCCAAATGTGTTTAATCCCAAGAATTCACTGAAATCAACTGAGGATTCTTGCTTTATAGCCTCAATAAAAGATGTTAATCTTTGTAAGATATGCATCCTTTTAAAACATATGCCTTATGCTTCTTCTACCATTTCTTATTCTCAGTAGGGTTTCCATACCACATATGTGATAATGAATTCAGCTGAACAGTATAACACAGTTGATCTTGCTATATTTAAAGATGTTACAAAGTGCATCTTTTGGTGTTCCATTAGTCTTTCCTGAACGCTTGGTTCTGTTTGGAGAGCCAGATAAATGCTTATATCCAATTTCTTTATATTGCATCCAGACACCTTACTTTCTCTTCCGCAAAGAAACAAATTATCCTTGCCCTGGTCCATTTAAGCCCAAGACTACTAGACAATGAAGTGCAAAAACAAACTGTCTGATGTCAGCTCAGGTCATGGTCTCACAGCTCGTGAGTTTGAGCCCTGCGTTGGGCTATGTGCTGACAACTCAGAGCCTAGCTAGATTCTGTCTCCATCTCTCTCTACCCCTCCCCTGCTTGTTCTCTCTCTCTCTCTCTCTCTCTGTCTCTCTCTCTCTCTCAAAAATAAATAAGCATTAAAAAAAATCCAGAATTCCCAGTAAAGGCTTTATCAGTGTAGCAAGTGTCCTAATCTTAGGCCTGCAGCCAGACAAGATTCTTGAAGGATATTACCTGGGATTAGAAGAATGGAGTTGAATATGAAAAGTAGGCTAAAATTAAATGTACATGAAAAGAAAATATAAGTTAAATTTCACAGCCAAGACTACAGAATGGAAGCAGGGTCGTGGTAGGCACAAATCAAGTACCAAGATAGGGAACAAAAGAGGTTAAACCAAAGCAGGGTTAACTGTGAAAACCAGAGTCCAAAGACTAACATATAATCAATTAAAATACATACTGTAAAGGCAAGATAACAGAATGAGGGAAAACTTACATATAAAGGTCCCAGAAAATTTGCACAATGTTCTGATACGATTGTGCTTTTTCTATACCTAGACAAAGCACAAACTGGAAGGAAGAGGGGAGGGAGGGAGGAGAAAAGGAGGGATGAGGGAGGCAATCTTGTTTCCAAAATGCTTTACTAGATACAGCAGGACTTTTGGGAGAAAGTTTCACTTGAGGGCTAGAGCAGGAAAATTATAAGATGAACCTGGAATATTCTTTTGTACCAGAATGTAAGGAAGAGATGAAAACTTATGGAATCTTATCAAAGGACACACAAGTCACTTTAAAGTCACATCATACACTTTGAAGGGGCTCCTACAGATCAAATCTGGAACAATGTGAGCATTAAAATAATTCAATAATAGTAGCAGTTTATAACCTATTGAGAAAAATAAGAGTACATATGGAAAGAAAGAAAGGAAGAAAGAAAGGAAGAAAGAAAGAAAGAAAGTTGTTTCTTACAATAGAATCCCAGCTAATAAATAAATACAGGAGAAATGATGTAATTAGAAAACCATCAATGGACACTGCAAGTAGTGGGTAAAAATTTGACAGGAAACAATGTTACATAGTCTAATAGTATCTCCCCACAAATTAAACTGAAAACTCCCATTATCATGCACCAAGATCAACACGGCATCATTTCTGTGATACTCTTTCCAAAAATGAATGAACTGAATCTAATCATAAAGAAACATCTGACAAGACCAAATTGTAGGATGTTCTACAAATACCTTGCCTATAATCTTATAAAATGGTCAAGGTCTTATTCAAGGTTAAGAAAAGAAAGGCTCTGGTCTGGACTAGTCTAGAGGAAGAAAATTCACTAATGACTTAAGATTATAATCTGTGACTATAATTCTTGTAATCAGTCTCTAGAAGGCCAGTCATCTTACTATTCTAGCAAAGTTGAATTTTAAGCCTATCAAACTAAAGATCAGACTTCACAGACTGATGCCCACAATAGGAGAGTATCTCCTTGTAGGAAACATCTGGACAGCCTGCTAGGCTCCCAGGCCACACTTATTTTCTCCATTGGCTGCCTCTTTTGTTGTTACAGTACCTGGTTCTATTCTAATTAGAAAATGAACACAACATCAACCTCCACATGGTTTATTAAGGCACTATGTATCACTATGTTACCTTATCCAAAAAACTAATAATAAAAAGAAAAAAGAAAAGAAAGGCTGATGAAGTATTGCAGATGAAAGGAATGCAAAGTTGCAGAGCAATTAAATGTAATGTGTGATCCTGAAGATATCCTGGACTGGGGAAATATAGCTGTAAAAGGCATTTTGGAGACAACTGATGAAATTGAATGTGGACTGCATAAGCTAAAAGCATTATATCCATGTTAACTTTCCTGATTTTAATAACTGTGCTATTGATGTAAGAGAATATGTTTAATGGAAGTATTTAGTGATAAAGGGGACTCAAACCCCCAACTTACTCTCAAAAGGTTTATTAGTAATATGCACATACATGTATATGTGTATATATGTACGTAAATGCATATATATAAATACAAAGAAAAAGATACACATAAAGAGAACATGATAAATTAAACAGGGAAAAATGTAAACAATTGGTGAAATCTGGGTAAAGTAAGTATACAGGAGCTCTCTGTACTACTCTTGCAATTTTTCTATTTAAACTATCTTAAAATAAAAAGTTGTTTTTTTTTTTACTGTTAAGGCAACAAGGAGATATTGTGGATAAGCATGGAATTGAGAAATATCCAATAGCATTTGTAAAAAAAAAATCAGATGCAATAGGCTCAAAGATAAACAAAGTTTAAAGTACAGATTGTGAAGAGGTAGAAGGTGAACACAACATAAGTGAAATAGTATAATAATCCAGGAGTAAAGCATGAGCTTGTCAGACATACAGGCTCTGGCTCTGCTACTTACTAAATTTAGCTTCTCTAAGCCTCAGTTTCTTCACCTAAAAAATTTACATATATAAGTACTTCAAAGAGTTAAACAGTTACATAGAACATACTCAATAAATGCTAGCTGATATTCTTTTTATTAATAGCATCATCTTTGAACAATGCCATGTTCAAATGAGACACAGAAAGTCTCATTAAGTATTGGAAACCTGAACACAAAATATGCCTAGCTAGGAGTCATTTCTTCTAGAACAGTCAAGATGCAGACACCTGGAGTAGTGAAGCAGAATTAATACTTGAGGATGCAGAAAACTGTTATTTATTGTGTGTGTGTGTGTGTGTATTGAAACAGAAGTTTTAACAGATGCAGTAAGATGTACATGAAGCAACACACAGTATTTTTTCCTCCAAAGAGGTTTTTAAAAACACAACCCCTAAAACAAACTTTAATTCAAAATATATCTTTGATGAATAAGTGTGATACTTCAAGCTGTTCAAAAAGCAGGCACTAAATAAACTCAAAATATTGTTAATGCAAATCAGCTACCTTTTATCAGCACTTAAACTCCCAAACCACCACCAGGTGTGTCTTATTCTATATCTAGGAGATAATTAACTTTCAAATTCACATCAATCATCCAAGATACAGGAATGTTAAAAATCCTTTTTCTTTCACAAAGATTTACCATGTAAACTCTATAAATCTTGGTCTGATAAGTAACTATAAGTAATCTTGTATGATCCTAACACGGGTTTAAATTCCGTATTCCTGCATACCCTTTGTGTACCCCCTAAAAACTTTAAATATTTATGAGGCATTTTCATTACACCTATTTTAGAGATAGAGAAACTGAGACTTGCACAAGGTCACCAGGCTGTGTAGCACCAAGGCTAGGATTGGAATCCTTGTTTGACAAAAAAAGCCTACACTCTTTTCTCTACAACATGCAGCAGTAATCTGCCTAATGGAACACTGTGGGTTAATTGAATGGTATCAATGCTAAAAAAGCATATCTCATTGTAAATGCATGACTAGCATATCATTTAGGAACTTCTTCACATCACCAGATGGAAGGAAAATCAAACCTCAGGAACTCTTTCAGAAACTTTCCAAGGCCTGTTACCAAGAATACTTTAACTAATCGCAACTGCACAGTGCTTAGCAGAAGCTATTTCGCTTCTCTCTCCATCAGCAAAAACTCAAACAGAATGAGAGTCTGGTCTCCAGGGACCATATCTTCCTAGCTGATGAATGCCACAAGGAGGCAAGAATGCTTCTATATAGAGGTAGCTACAGATTGTCAGCATAGTTAAGTTTGTAGACAATTAAATGTTAAAAAAGAGATAACCACAGATGACTTTATTGGCACCAACAGCTTCTCAGGTTTGCTTTACACATACCATGAACACAGTATTCAATAAATATTAGTTATGCAATAATATTGTAACAATTTTTTCCTGTGGAATTGGAGCAAACAAAAAATAAGAAGCAGAAAAGAAGACAGTGGCAAGATAGGTATGAAATAAGAGATCAGACTGTGGGGGAAATTTTACTGTCAGACACATAAATATAGACTTACTTAATATTCTGTTTAATATTATGCTATTTCATAATCAATCCAATTAACCAACTAAATGAGGCCAGAACAGTATTCAGTCTATAGGGAGAAGCTGTCCACAGAGACATGTGTTAAGTAGGAAAATAAAATTCTGTGTCTGATATGCAAAAAGAAAGCATCTCTCTCATCTCTTTAAATCTGGTATAGAAGTATTCTTACACAACTTATTATAATTTGCCAAAATATTATTTTTGGTTTTCACTTCTTTACTTTTTTCCTGCTTTGGACATATAGTTCTGAATCATAAGACAAGACTGTATAAACCTTTCTTCATAAATACCAAAAGCTTAGTACTTCATTTGGCAGGTTAAACACCTAACATCAACTTGAGAAAAGTGTCACATTCCACTGTTCCATAAAGATTGATTCAAATGGCAGTCTGTAATCACTTCATTTGGAATCGGTCCAAGAAGTGACAGCTGATGGCTAATCTCTTCAGTACCATGGTACCAGTTTATATTAAAGATCAACTTTAGATTGTCAAATTATTGAAAATATACTCATAAAATGTATGATATAATTTCATCACATTTAATTGCATTAATATACATAAAAACATAATTACATTATAATTCATTATAGTGTATAAATTATATTAATTATATAAAGTTAGCTATCATATGCATATAATTATAGCACAGGTAGGTATAATCATATCCTTTATGTTATATTAAGCTCATGATCTATTATGCCAAATAATCTTATTAAAAATGTACTGCTTAAGTAAAATTGTAAAAACTACACTATAGAGCCATTGAAGATGTCCTTCCTTTCTTCCCAACTTCCTCGATATCTAAAGAGTGTATCAGATTATGTGGAAACTAATTTGACAATAAACTATTTAAAAAAATCCTTTATTAAATACTCTGTGAAACTTTTACAAAAAAAAAAAAAGAGTGTATCAGAGAATATTTTGTACCCAAATATCCTAGAAAATTATATGCCCAAATATAGAAATACAAATTTGAAAATATGCTACCCTATGTATTTGAGCTATTCTTAGCTTATTTTTATATTGGCTAAATAAAGTATAGAGATTTTTTGTTCTGAAGTGAGAGTGGAAAGCCAGACTGGGTATGGCAGATTTTTATGGTACAAAAACCATGCAATCTGTTGCAGTCCACAAGTGTGACAGGAAACTCTGTTGCTCTCTCAGACTACCTAATGCTGTTCAGTAATCTTGAAACAGCTGGAAAGCCACACCAGGCCCCATAATCAAACCAGAAGATTCCCAGACAAGGAAAACTTCATGCTAATAGTTCCACTTACAATCTTTGGAAAATAGTAATACTTGCTCTAGCTTTATTGAAAAATACATTTATGAGCCCCTCTTATTTTCCTTTTCCTCTTCCCATTCCCTTCTTTCTTTTCCCTTCCCTTCTATCCTCTTCCTGGGTAATTCAATCCAAAGCCATTAGGTAAAGTACAGCAAGGTCTATTCAGGTGGTGGAGGAAGTTGAGCAAAGGAGCTTTGGTGGCCCAAAGCAAGATACTAGAGATCAAGCAAAGTGAGAAGGCTATCTACATGTAAAGGCAGCCCAGAGCAGATCTATGGAGACTGAGAACCTGAGAAAGGGATTTTCTCACAGAGGTAGCCTGACAAACTGTTGAAACCAAAACAGGTTGAAGAGGGCCAAACAAGTTAGATAATGTTAGAGATGGGGTCAAAACCTGACTATTATGAGGAGGCACCGATGCTGTGGAAAGGACTTGAGGGCTTTGTCACAGCTAAGCAGGGTGAGGAGATCATCTATGCAGAGGGGTAGATAAGAGAGGCCTAGTTTGGTGAGAGCCTGAATTTGGCAAGGGAGACATCTGTGCCAGTGGTAATAGAAGATTGGTTACATATAGGGAGATTGATCAAATAAGTAAATAAAATAGAGATAATGAGAGGGACTCAAAATAAAATAGAGATAATTTTGAGGGACTCAAAATATGGAAATGAAGAAAATAACTATGAAATGAAAATAAATATGGAAATGAAGAAANCTATGTGTTAATATATACCACAGGGAAAAGAATAACTTCACAGTAGAGAAGCCCAGAACTTGGAACACACTTCAGTCAAGTGTTCAAAATAAACATCATTGAATGGAACAAATATAATCATGAACCACCGGATAGGGTGAATGAAAAGAACACAGTCTTGCTTCTGTGATATTCCTCTTTAGAAGTGTCAGTCATGGGGCGCCTGGGTGGCTTAGTCGGTTAAGCGTCCGACTTTCGCTTAGGTCATGATCTCGCGGTTCGTGGGTTCGAGCCCCGCGTCGGGCTCTGTGCTGACTGCCAGCTCAGAGCCTGGAGCCTGTTTCAGTCTGTGACTCCCTCTCTCTCTGACCCTCCCCTGTTCACGCTGTCTCTCTCTCTCGCCTAGAAATAAAAAAAAAAAAAAATATTTAGAAGTGTCAGTCATGAGGGGCACCTGGGTGGCTCAGTCTGTTAAGTGTCGAACATCAGTGCAGGTCATGATCTCACAGTTCATGGGTTTGAGCCTCTCATCAGGCTCTGTTCTGACAGCTCAGAACCTGGAGCCTCTTTCAGATTCTGTGCCTCCCTCTCTCTCTTCTCCTTCCCCACTTGTGCTCTGTCTCTCTCTTTCAAAATTAAAAAAATATAAAATAACCATCAGTCATGAAAATCAAGTAAAGGCTAAGGAAATGTCCCAGATTTAAGGAACTAAAAAGATAGGACAACTAAAGATGATGTGTGATGATAAACTGAATTCTTTGCTATAAAGCACACTGTATTGGGACATTTGTTAATTTCCTGATTTTGATGGTCACATTGCAGTTATATAGGAGAATGTCCTTTTCTCCAGGAAATATGCATTAATGTGTTTAGGAAAAGATGAAACAACAGGTTGACCCCTGTACTCAAATGTTTCAAGAGATAAACATTTTTGTTCTATACTTCCAAATTTGATGTTGTTTCCAAGGTTTTTTTAATGCCTAAAATATAAATATTAAAAATTATTTTAAAAAAAGAAAAAAGATTGTACCTAGGAGATAGAAGATGCAAATTCTTCCTGGTTGCTAGATGAAGACCCCTTACCTAACTTTTCAACTTCAATAGTCTATTTTTGTGTTAGTAATAATAAGTACCATTTTCAAGCCTAACCATTGCAAGTTAAGCAATGTGTATACATTATCTCATTTACTATTCCAAACAATTCTATGAATTAGGTACTATTATTTTACTCACTTTACAAAAGGGAAAACTCAGGAAGAAAGAGGTTAAGAAGTTTGCCCCTGTTCGTTTAGTTCATAACTGTTGGAGCCAGGATAGGAATCACATATGACTAACTGCAAAGTCTATGGTCTTAACTATTACAAACTGCCTTTTTATGTGTAAAGTAATTGTTGGATTTTCTTTGTTTTGTTTTGCTCTGGGTTTACATGGGTTTTTTTTTGTTTATTTTGTTTTTCTTTTCATCTAGAATATTTTATGGACCATGACTCAGCAGTTCCTTCTCAAAGCTTCCTTCTCCCTGAAGCCTCTATCACCAAAAGTCATTTCTCCCTTCCTCCCCTTTATTGCCTTTGCACTTTGCATTTATCTTGTGATTCTTACAGCCCCATGTCATTGATATATATGTTTTATCTCCCTACACAGAAGCTTTGCAAAGGTAAAGGCCAAGTCACACTCCACTTTTTATCCCTTACAAGCAGTGGTTACCTAACTTTATCATGCGCCAAAAACACCTCAAGAACTGATTTTAATAATACAGATTACTGAGCCACATCACCAGTTTCTGATTCAGTAAGTCTAGGGTGGGACTCAAAATGTACTTTTCTGATAAATTTCCATGTGGTGTTGATGTTATTGGTCCATAGAGCAAACTTTAAGAACCACTGCAGTGTATAGCTTACTAGTGTCCTGCCAAAGTAGCTACATATTATTTCATGACTTAAAAAAAAACTGTAATACATATATTATTTCTTTGAATATTATATACCTTTGAATATATATCTATGCTATACAACAACTCACATTATATGGTAACAATTAATCTGTTCCTCTATCTTTCCCATCTTTCATTCATTCACTCACTATTTCACACATATTTATTAAGCATGTATTATGTGCCTGTACTGGAGATACAGCATTGAATAAGTCAGATTGATTCTAATAAAAACTAATAGTCTAGCAGAAAGAAAAAAAAGGACACTAAACATGTGAGGCAAAAATATTTCTCTACCTCCACCTCTATTTCCTTTCTATTTTGTTTTCTGGGGAGCAAAGAACTAGCACAGTAACACATTGAAGTTATGCTATAACAGGTTACCAGAGAAAGATCTGTTTGAATTGGAGTTTTTCACTGTGAAGTACCTGAAGAGCCAAAACTAACCTTTAAAGATATGTAGACTTGAAAATAAGACACTGTCCTACTAGCTCCTCAGGGGAAAATAGATGATATCACTGAAGGAGAAGCTAAACAGATAGGCAAAATAAAATCAGGAGGAGGTGGAAAGACCATAAAGTAGAGACCCTTTACTCCCATCAGGGATGTACTCTGTATAAACAGGTGGTAAAGAAAAACAAGGATTTTGCAGCAAACTTGGGAATCCATGTACATTCATACTGTCTAAAAGTAAATTTTCTTCTTGAACATATTATGCACATATGTGATGATTTAATCAAGTTATTACAGTGTCATGAATGTCAGGCTAGAAGAAGTACAGGGTGTAATGAGATTACATGATAGAAAGCCTATTTTAGGGACTTTGTTTCTCAAAGAAGGGAGAACTTTGAACTGACACCTAAGGATGAGTATGGATTTTCAGGCATGGGAGTTTGGGCACAGGGAAATGGAAGGGATGGAAAATTTGCAAAAACCCAAGGAAGGAGAAAGTAGACTTTCGCAGAGACTTTAAAGAAATCCAACAGAGAAAGAAAGGAGTGGTATGAAATGAAGTTGGAAAAGCAAACAGGGACACCCATATTTGACTTTTAGGAACCTGAAAACAGAGATCATGTCAATAAATTTTATATCATTATTGCAAGGAAGAGAGTACATGCTTAATAAATGTAGAATAAAAGATACATAAATGAATGTATATATATATGCATGCATTAATGAATCAAAGGAAGAAAAGAATATACATGGTGCCAAAGAAAGGCATACAATTCCATGGTATGATCTGGAAACAAAATGCTAAGCGGACCAATATAAGAAAGAAAACAGGTCTGTGAGACAGAATCATGCAGTTTCAGACATGTGAAAGAGCTGAGAATCATCTTAATCACTCTTTACCGTAAAGATGAAAAAACTGGGGCTGGTGAATTAAGGTGGCTTCTCCAAGAACACAAAGCTAATAGTAACTAAACCAGGACTTGAATCTCATGATTCCCAAAAAAGCTTCCCACTATTTTCATGGTTTGTTCTATACCTAGAAGCATAAGAGTAAGTCTCTAACAGTCACTAGGCAGGCAGATGCCAAGCACATAAGAACCTTATCCCTAAAGAATGCATAGCTAGCAGCTGCCACAATTTTTTGCAGCTTTAGGACACAGCTTTGGAGATCCAAGAAAAAAACCATCCCCCCCGTCATCAGATTCATTTAAAGTTCAAAAAAAAAATCACTGTTACTATTCCTTGTCTATCTTTAGCCTAAAAGGATTAATACAAATGATATAGTGAAAACAGCACAAAATAATTTTGAGAGTTTGAGGTCAGACTGACATGGAGAGAAATCTCTCCAAGCAGCTGTATGACCACCTATAATTCACAGGACGTTGGTCAATAGAATTCTGAAAGGCTGACTCCACATTCTGTTACTCCCTAGGTAACTACTGTTTGTCAGAAACTTGGACAGACTCTAATCATATATCACAAATGCAGGTTTGGCCCTGAGTGACCTTCATTTAGTCTATTTTATTTCTAAGATTCTTTTTCTCTGCTGCCCAAAGTAACTAGCAATACTATTACCTAAACAAATGACATATATATTTGACTTATTTAATCATGTGTTATTAAACCAAGTGTTACAATTTGGCTCTCTTTTTAAATTCTTGCATTTTAATGATATAATTATATCATTATTTAATTATAATAAAATGCCAGACATAATATGCCACCACTATGTTCACTAAGGTCACCAGAGAACTCCTGATTGTCAAATACAGTAAATACTTCTCCTTTCTCATCAGACTGGATGGATTTTTCTATTGCATTTGACTCTGGTGATCACTCCTTTCTTCTGGACAATACCACCTTGGCCGCCCTGACTATTCACTGTCCTGGCTCTCTTCTAAACTGTTTTTTTTTAATTGAAGTATAATTAACATACAATGTTATATTAGTTTCAGGTGTACAATGTCACAGTGATTCTACAATTCTATACATTACTCAATGCTAACCATAATAAGTGTAGTCACCATCTGTCACCATACAATGTTATTTTTCATCTCCATGACTTATTTATTTCATAGCTGAGAGTTTATACTTCTAAATTTCCTTTATCTACTTCTCCCATTCTCCCATCCACCTCCTCTCTAGCAACCCCCAGCTTCTTTTCTGTATTTAAAAGTCTATTTAGGGATGCCTGGATGGCTCAGTCAGTTAAGCACCCAACTCTTGGTTTCAGCTCAGTCATGATCTCACAGTTTTGTGGAGTCAAGCCCCACACTGGGCTCTGCACTGCCAGTGCAGAGCCTGCTTGGGATTCTCTATCTCCTTCTCTCTCTACCCCTCCCCTAGTCACACTGTCTCTGTCTCTCTCAAAAAAAAAACTTAAAAAAAAAAGAGTCTGTTTATGATGTGGTATGTGTGTGTGTGTGTGTGTGTGTGTGTATGTGTATGTGTGTGTTTCATCATTCAATAATAACTTTGGCCATGGAAAACAGTGATAATAATAGAGGGAGGAAAGAAAAATATTAGACCATGGGGACATATATGTAAATATCTTGGTCTATGCAATTCAATAAATATTTAGTAAGTGCTATGTACATGTCTGCAAATGTACACATGCACATCCACATGTCTGTTTTTCATCTAGCTACCTACTTATTCCACATAACCCAGGTAGATTAAAAAAAGTTACAATGCAACATAACTGTGTTATGTTCATGTCTCTCAAACTTCTTGTTACCACACTGCAATGCAGGAGAGTTGACAGAAAAATCAGAAATTGTATATTCATATGTACAGCATGAGGTCATGAAAAGATTGAGAAATCTGAGTTCTGGTCCCAATTACCATTGACTAACTACCTAGCCTTACAAAGGTCATAGAACCTCTCTGACTCCAGTTTCCTCACCTGTAAGACTCGGTGATTGAACAAGACAAAACATAAGAAAATTTTATAACAAAATTCTGCTATTTTGTCATTTACTTTTTTTAACAAAAGGGTAAGATTAATTGCTTCTCCTCTAACAGATAGAAGCAGGTATATCCTCCAAGTATGGACCAGTCAATTTCCAGAATTTAATAAAATGGTATACAAACTAGCTTACTATGGTTTCAAAACAATAATTTTTGTGAAGGGTTGGGATCGATTAGACCTTTTTGTCAAACAAAATCTTGGATGGATGGAAGGAAGGAAGGAAGGAAGGAAGGAAGGAAGGAAGGAAGGAAAGGAAGGAGGGAGGGAGGGGACATTGGGAGGGAGAGAAGAAGGAAAGAGGGAAGATTTGTTAGAGAGTGTGAAGGGAGCCCAGTCATCAGATCTATCAGATCTTGCCTGGGTCAGAGTTACAAAACCCTACATTTCCAGTAAACATAGTTTTAAAACTATGGCAAGAAAGAGAGGAGACCCCTATAGTCAAGTAAATTCTACTGTTCATCTATTATGTGTATAGCAATATACAAGTGTAGACAAGTAGAAGACATACCCTCTCCTCTCAAGTTGATTAGTCTCCATAAAGAGATAGGCATAAAATTAGGAATTAATTTTAAGAAGACAACAAAGGGGGGAAAATCTGGGCAAACAAGGTAAATCTAGGTTCTGAGGAAATAGCAGAGAATGACTCAGGGTCCAAGAATGTTATTTAACAGAACTCAATATAAAAAAAAAAAAAGATTTAGTATAAAACATCCATTGAGCAAAACAGATAAAAGCAGTAAGGCAGTCAAGGAATCTGGGACCATGGAGGTCATTGCTAATTTTAACAAGAACAGCATTAGTGAAGTGTTGAAGATGAAAATGATTTGTTTATGTTCCCACAGCATTTATCACTTTGTAAGCATTTTATTTTCATATGTGTTTATTCATTTATTGTCTGTCTTCCCCCTATTAAAATGTAAGCTCAATAAGGCCAAAGAACTTACCAAGTCAATTTCACTTCTGTATTACCAGGGTCTAAACAGTGCCTGGAATTGTTGGTTCTTTGTAAATATTTGCTGAATGGTTGAATGACCACATATTATGCTAGCCATCAGGGATGAAGTAGGAGTTAAAAATGAGAATCTCAAAAAATGTCTTTGAGAATTTACAACCTAGTGAGAGACATATACTAGTTCACAACCAACTATATCACTGTTTTTCAAATTTGAATAAAGTGTATAAATATTTTAAAAGAAAAAATAATTGAAGTATAAAACACCATAATGTCGGCAAAACATTTTATTATAGAATCATTTAAGAATGTACAAACATAAAACTAGGTATAAACTACCTATACAACTACAAAAGCTGAAATTTAAAAATTGAATAAATCAAAACTATAAAAATGATAAACTTCAAGTTAACCTTAATCTAATGTGATGAATGATAATATCTTGCTGAAACTAACCTGCTACTTCCAACATAAAGGGCAGTGACTATTGTATTTAATACAAATTCTTTTGTATTGAACATGTCTTGATGTCTCTTGGCCTTAATTTGGTGTACAGCAGTGATTATGAATTAACTCCACTTCTGTCCTCTTTTTAATAGGTTGTGACATTAAAAGAGTACCGCTTGTCTGCAGCAAAGCTAAACACAAGCCCAAGTACAAGCCTTCCAGTAAATCATGCAGCCATGCTCAGTTATAAAGTGGTTATCCAGACAATCCAAATTAGGCTTTAAATTTGTTTCTTTTATACTATGATTGAAAGAGAAACCCAAAAATGTTTTAAATGTCATAGAAAACTTGCAGCACTTAGTATGTATCTAACTCCTCCTCCACCCATGGTCCTAGTTCCTCTATTTTCATGTTACTAAATCTAAGTAAAGAATATAAAGGGGAGAGAAGATACACATTAGAATCAGATGAACTTGGATTTGAGTTCTAGTTCTGCCACAAATTAGCTGTGTGACTTTGGATAAGCTACTTAACTTCTATTAGATTAAATTTCCTCACATAAAATAGGGAAATAATACCTATTTCATAGGATTCTTGTAAGAATACATTAAATTATGCATAGAATAGTTCCAGGCACATTAAATATAGGTTTACTTCCCCATCTCCTTGTTCCATTCTCTTCCATAGGTCTCTCCTATGCCATCACCACTCATGGTAAATTTATTCCTCAAATATTTATTGAGCGCTTTCTATGTACCAGTCAGTGATCTATGTGCTATGGACACAGAAAAGAACAAGGCTTCTGTTTTCAGGTGGCTTATGGTCTATGAAATGCCTGGCCCAGATGGAAACAATGAGCTAAAGATTTGAGATTGATATTAATGAAATATAGCTGGTCCCACTCTGGGTGTTGAGATTAACTACAAAACTTCAGGATTTACTTGTTGGCTGCCAGGTCAATGAGTCTGAACAAGCTTTCCAACTCTTTAGGAACAGTAAGTGGAAACTTGACCACATGCAGGTCAGTAGTGGATCCATTTTTAAGTTAGCATTACCTTTGAGCTGGAAGGCTAAACGTTCCCTAGCTCCAAGTCTGATTAGTAAAGAAACAAGTCCTATTATATTCTTAAGAGTCATCAATTTAATAATTCATGACTAAGTGAATATAATCTTAAGAAGAAATGCAGAGACTTCAGGGGACAGTGGAGAAGGATAAAACATACTATAAAGAAATTAGCAAAAATGAAAATAAACTATTGCAGGTTAAGGTAAGTTGGTCACCCATACAATTAATTCAATGAAATAGAGGCTGACTGGTCTCTGGGGCCACAAGTCATGTGCTCCACAGATGAATAAATGCCTGACTATAATCTGTGAGAACAACCATGCTCCACCCAAAGAGAACTGAATAAAACCAAAGGAAAAACAAAAACTGCATAAAAAAGAAATCTAAGTAAGAAGCTAAAGAAAGACTTGAGAAAAGTAATAAAAGATTCTTAGAGCTATAGAAAAAAATAACATCATTTGACAGGCTGTAGAGAGGGGTGAAAAAAAGAAAAAGAATCAAATTCTCTGCCCAGATCTAAGTATGTGGAAAAAAATCCTCTTTTAGTTAGTACAGAATTTAATTATGAAGATAACTACTTTATATGGAAATACTTTTTCTAGCATTTTTAGCAGACTTTGGCTAGCTGACAGCAGAGATGGGCCAAATTCATGAGGTCATTTTTCTCTAAACTATGATGATCTGTCTGCTCAATTTCACAGAAATGTTGAATCACCTCACAGCATAAATTTCTAAAAGCAATGAGAAAAGAGGTGTTTTCTGAATCTATGACGGCACTATCCAATTTCAAAACTGTGAAAATAGATTCTCTACTAAAGACATTGGTTCAGTTCCTTATTCATGTGCTAGCTAGTTTGGTCCCCTTATTGAGGCAGTTTTATGTATGTTTAACTGAATAATAAAACCACTGACATTTTAGGCTTATGTTTTTGGTTGTGACATCTAGTCACATTAAAATAAAAGAGGAACAGAAAGCAACACCCCTTTTTGGAAAGCTAGATCCTAATTTAAAAAAATACTAAAGAGAAAGAAAGGAATATTTTATGTGAAAATCACTGGCTTATACAGTATGCTGATTATCCTGCCTGTCCCTTCACATCCATTCCCACGATTCTCTCTCATGCTCTGCACCCTAGGATGCTGATGTCCATGGACTAGGTCATTATGATTCTTTGCCTTTTGGCCTTTGGTTGGGATCAGCTAATATGAGGCTCTGGCAGAAGCCAGAAAGTGGGAGGAGAGAAAGGTCAGGGTATTTATCCCACCAGCTCGCTCCCTGCCAGGGCAAGGTTTGGACAGTGGTGGTGTTCATTTCTCAAAGGCCACAGCTCCTATCCGGCAGCACCTCTCTATGGCTGAAGCTCTTACTGAATCCTAATATAATTTTGTCTCTCAAGCCCAAGGGTGGTAATGGCTTCTGTGCCTATCTCTGTAAAGTCCTGCCAGGACTCTGACTAATATATAATATTACTTTACTATGTAACTGCTGCTACTGCTACTACTACTACTACTACTACTACTGATGATGATAATAATTAGTTTTTATTCAGTGTTTTCTATATTGTGGACTCTATGCTGAGTACTCCACATGGATTACTTTATCACTTAATCCTCATACAAAAATACCATTGTTATTATTTTTATTCCTATGATAGTTTACATTATTATTCAGATGTATTTATTCCATCCTACTCACTTCCATAGGACAATTGTACTTACTCTATTGATGTTGGCTTCGTACTGTGACTTGTTTCAGTCTCTAGATAGGAGGGAAAAAATGGTATGACAATTCTGAGCCTAGGTCTTAAAAGATTCCCACTTTCCTATACCTGTACCATCATCATGAGCAGGGCAGGGCATACCCAGGTTAGTCTCTTAGTCCTAGGAGAAGATTTAGAAAGACATGTGTCAGAGCCACTCCAGTTGAATATAACATGGTTCAATCATCCCCAGAGAGCTTTAGCATGAACCCAGAACAGATCTCCTATCCAATCTAAGCCTGATCAAATAATTTTAAGGTCCACTAGATCCATGAGAACCCATGGATCCCACAGACCCAGAGATCCATGAGAATAAAAGACTGTTATTCTAAACCATTGGTATTTTTGGATGGCTTGTTATACATCATTCTTTTAAAAATACAAATAGCTATAAACCCAATTGCATGAATCAATCACCATTGGCTCTAAGTGAGGTTTTCTATCCAGAAAATTTAGTACAAGTTCAATAAAAGTCACCCATTAGTAAAACCAAGTTATAAACCATTAGAATATCAATCTGTACTAACAACAAAAAAGAAGATTCCCAATTGCCATTTCAATGAAATATGAATTCATTACCATAATCTACAAGACTCTCACAACCTGGCCCCTGACATTCTCCCCGCTCTTGCCCATCACTAGAGCTGCACAAAATTATCTGCAGCTAGCTGGGCATCCTCTACAGGCTCTTCTACACATTTACACATAATGTTCTCTGTCTCTGAAAAATACCTCTTACCCACTAACACACCTCCAACATCACTTTACCTTAGATCCTGCACGCTAAGTTTGGAGCCTTTGTTTTGTGTTCTGTGCCTATATTTACCTCTCTCATAGCCAATGTACCATATTTTAACGGTGAGTTACCTGAGGGCCAATAATTTCCTTTCTATTCATCACCATATTCCCATGACATAACATGCTACCTAGTACATAGCAGGCTCTGAAATGTTCACACAATCACTTTAGAAAGCTATAAACTATCCACTTGCTCTGGAGGAAATAGTGCATTGGTAATTGGGAAGTAATAGTTTGTCAGTCTTAATTCAGCACTATCTAGAAGGAAAGGTACTTTGACTCCTGGTTCTTGATACAAATATTCCTAGAGTAGAAAAAGGCAATCCATCAGGCTGCCTTAGCTTTGGGTACATATTTCTCAAGGCTATCTAAACTTCTTTCATCTAATTCTTTGCTAACCAAACAACCTTGTACTATCTAAGTTGGTTTCTCGAGTGGAAGTAGTAATAGGGATGAGGGTTGGAATGAGGAAAAAAATACTGAAAACAATCAATGTCTTATTTTGAAGCCTACCAAACTTTATAGAAATAGGTTAGCATGAATCTATTTCCAGAAATTAATATCTTTTGAATGAACTAAAAATTTATTACAGGATTTCCAAAGCAAGGGACCGATCCTGACCTATAAAAAGTCCACCAAGGGACTATCCTTTTCCCCCAGGAGACCTAGCTTAAAGCAACCAGCAGATATCTTTGGATATCTCTTTCCCCATAGTACTCTACAGTGGCAGCAACTGCTTGGGAAAGGAGGAGTTGGAGGGGGAGAGTGAATAAGGAAGACTAGAAAAATCAGACTGGTAGAATAGCAAACCCAGATGCTGTCCTCCCTGTTGCTAATGGTAACAGGATTAGACTAGATGGGAACTGTAATTAGGCTCTTGGCTTTTATATCTGACATGTTTACAGCTATCATGCTATTCTGGGGCTCTTACATAACATTTATATCTGATGCTATAATAGGCATTTTTGTGATTCTACTTTCTTCCTCTTCCATCTAAGGAGCTCTGACATACAAGCACCCTTTTCCTTTTCCAAGTCTAGACCTGAAATGTCCCATTCATATATGTATGCTCTATAAACATTGATTTTTATTATCTTAACTTAATGAGCACAGTAGCTTTCTCTTAATTCTATGCTGCTCATTATTATGTTAATTTCTCTATTCATGTGTATCAGAGGTCAGGAAACTACAGCCCATAGACCAAATCTATCCCTTATCCTGTTTTATATGGCAAACGAACTAAACTAAACTAAACATTTCTAAAGCATTGTAAAAACACAAACAAAAACATAGAAGAATGTGCAACAATGACTGTCAATGACCCACACAGCCTATATTTACTATTAGGCCCATTATAGAAAATATTTGTCAACCTTTGCTCTATATCAGTGTTGCCCATTGCAGATCATAAGGAAGAATAATTTATCTAGCATGTGATAATGATGATAACGATAAGGATTAATATTTATAGCATATTTACCATGTGCCAGGAACTATGCTAAGCATAGATTATCTCAGTTAACCTTCACAAATATCCTTTGCAGTCAGTGCTACTGCAGCCTTATTGACAGATGTGGAAAGTTTAAATATCTTACCCATATCCTTCTAGTAAGTTCTGAAGCCTGGATTCATTTTCACAAAGTCCAGTTAAACAGTCTATGTTACAACACTTCCCAAAATCCACCAAATCATAACATCTTAAAGTCAACATATAATGCCTTTTATACTAATCCAACAAAGGGTTATCTGGTCTCCAGTTACCAACACTGAGGTGAGCTCTGTAATCATGGGACAGCTCCAAGTTAACTCTCATCCCTTAGGCACATCTGTTTTCTCTAGACCACACAGACTAAAGTTGCATCCTTCATTACATGCCCTTCAAATATTTCAAGAGTGTCCAAGCTTTTCCAAAGCCTTATTTCATCCTACACATCCCTCAAGAACCCTTCAAGCATTCTTCACTATTTTTCATCTGATGGAATTTCAAGGCTTTCCCACCACACTAGTCAAATTCCTTGGTTAATGCCACGGCATAATGTATGATGAAGGATGTCAAGAAATGTAAGATACCAAGTATCCCTATTATCTTCTAGCTACATGGGCTTAGTCAACACTCACTAAACACCATTCTCTTCATGACCCTAGGACTTTGCTTATACTATTTGCCTAGACAAAATAATCCTTATTTTTTTTCTTATGGACCAAACTTCCAATCATCTTTCAAAATTCAGCTCTCTCTATGTTTTAATCACATTCTGTTCATTTCAGTATAACGTTCCATATTCACTTTTGTATGAATGACAATTTGAATCAAGGATGAATAATATCATAAACTTTCAGTTACAAGATGAATAAGGTCTAAGAATCTAATGTATAGCATGGTGACAATGGTTGGTAACACTGTATTATATAATTGAAATTTGTAAGAAGTAGAACTTAAATAGTCTCACTGAAAATAAAAAAGGTAAATATGTGAGGTGATGAAAATGTTCATTAATTTTATGGGTGAAATTCTTTCACAATATATGTATATCAAATCATTACATTGTACACTTTAGAATATAATTTTATTGTCAGTTATACCTCAACAAAGAAAAAAACAGAATGGATAATACCTTATCTTGTGATAACACCATCCAAAGCTAGGCAATATTATTTAGGCAGCCAATGTCAAACCTAAAAATGAGATCACTTAGCTTTGTAAAACTTGTGACTATAACCAAAATCTTAGAATATTTAACATTATTTGAGGTGATATAAATATTAAATTTTACACTGGTCATTTTTTTATTGAGATATGATTTTTCATGCTGAGATCATGAAAAGACTCCCAAGCTCTTAAGACTCCAGATCCTAAAATTTCAGTTTGACTCTAGAAACAAAAATCTGGCCAGCAAAAGTCCAAGGCAAATTTGTCTGCATCCACTTTTAAAAGTATGTTTTCACTCACTTAGGAGGCTGAAAAATAAAATATTTTGGAGTCAAAAAGAAAAAAAAATCGCTCAAGAGTCTTGAATCCTTTAAAAATTATTTTCTGTCTATGCAACCTGATATTCACCTCATTTTGTTTTCCATAGAGCAGGCAGCTTTTATCATTAAATTGATGGATGTGACTTGGAAAGAATAACATTAGAAAAATGTTGAGAAATGATTTATATTTAAAAATATCTTCAAATCTTTTAAGATCTCATGTTCTACCAAATGAGCTAGTCGAGATACCTCAAACCTTTAGAATCAAAATACTACTTAGGAACTATGTCAGAGGTTACTACTCAACACCAAAACTCTTAGATACCCAGCCAAACTGTAATTCTCAGCTTTCTTTTCATTTAGATGTGGTCATATAACTGATTTCTGGCTTGTGGAATGGGGGCAGAAGTTATGTATTTCACATCCAGGCCTGGCCAGTAAAAACTTCTCACAGGTGATCCCCTTCATCATGTACACTTTTTGCTGCTAATGACCCAACAGAATGTCTTGAGTTCCTCCCCCAAACTGCTTGTTGAAGATGGCAAATAGCGGAACCACAAGATACAAAAGCCTAAGTTCTCAAGTAACCACCAGAGGGAAAACCCACTGTCCATGTACATTTACATTAGATTTTGATGTAATATTTTAATGTAATTTTGATGTAATCTAATAATTTATATTAGATTTTGATGTAAATAGGAAATAAATTATTATTGTATAAAGCCTCTGATTTATCTGTTACGGAAGCTGCTATTAACTAATATAAAGACAGATCAATTTACTCAATTTCCTAGCAAATGAAAAGAACTCCTTATTTCTTCATGGACATTTAAGCATAATGAGAGACTAAAATAACTATAAAGTCTATATCAAACAGTCAGGGTGTTTACATTGTCTTCCATGCAAGTATCCCAACAGGGGTGCTGCATAGAGATAAGTACAAAGTAATCTTTACACAAGCCATTATTAACATTTAAATGTGAACAACTCTATTGACTCCTCATTGCAAACTGCAGCATCTCTGAGGCTGAAAGAATTTACTTCTTGGTTGTTGTTATTATAAATGTACTGATATGTCTTTCTTTTATATTTAATAGCTAAAAAATCTTGTGTAATGACTATTATCCTACTGAGATAATACCTTTCTCTGAACATACAACCTCAATTGCAAAACTCATTGGGTCTCTCCAAAGTAATTTCAAAATCAATCTGATCTATAACAAGAAGTCAATAGAATTTCTGAAAAACTTAAGTAATGCAATCAACTCCCTCTGAGTTAAAAATTTCAACAGCAAAAGCTGTGTATAAAGAGACGCTTTACAGAAAAGTTAAGAAATGATCTAAAGGGGGAAAGAAAACTTAAAGAAAATCTAGGTGGCATGTAGATTTTACTGGCCTGATGTTACTGTCATTCTTCATTCAAGAAACATTTATTGAGAACATACAATGTAGGTGTGGTAAGCAAAAGGACGGTTATAAAATTGGCTACGTATTTTTCTAGGAATGTATAAAAAATAAAAACACAAGTAATTAACTGTCTTCTTACAGTATTCTGAAGTTTAAAACATTTGTGCATGACATGATACAAAAATAAAGCAAACTCCAAGCTCATTGTTAATAAAGGATCTTTTTGAAAAATCAGTGAATTGTGGATAGAATTAGATGTTGTATGAAGGAGAAAATAATAGGACAGTTAGGAAAAGATTCAACAACAGATGGAATCAGATTTTAAAATATATATATTTTATTTAAAAATACATATTATAGGGGCACCTGGGTGGCTCAGTTGGTTAAAAGTCTGACTCTTGATTTCAGCTCAGGTCATGATCTCTGTTTATGAGATCTAGCCCCATGTCAGGTTCAGTACTGACAGCATGGAGCCTGCTTGGAATTCTCTCTCTCCCTCTCTCAAAATAAATAATAAAAATATATATTATATATAAATGCTTTATATCATGTAGATATAGATCTTAATTTTGTCAAATTTCAAATACTGGTATATCTTACATAAGATCACCTAGAAAACAGAGCAGGAGAAAAATTAAAGTGCTCATACTTCTTTTAGAAGATAGAAGCTGTAGAGGAAGAAAATTTTTTCTCTATCATTCTAGATTCTTTTGGTTGGTCTGTTAATTAAATATGCTAAGCAATGCAGTGCAATGTGTAATCACTAGCTTCATGAAAATCCATGAAGAGCTCCAGCAGGTCTCTCAGCACAGGATATTTGTTTGGAAGGTTTGCAAGGAAAAACTCTACCTGGAGCAGTTAATAGAGGGGAAAAAGGAAAGCCACAGTATCCACCTTGTACTGTACCCCCATTTCCCATCTCACTCTCACGCAGAACAAATTCCCCCATACTTTGGTCATGCAGCAACCTAGTGGCTCTAGGCCTGGGAAGTGAAAGGTGACTCAGGGTACTGGGGATTAGCACATGAGACTTACAGAGATGGAGATCTGGGACTCCAAACATTCAGAGTTAAGGTGAGGATCTGAGGCATGTATAAAGAGTATGTATAAAACATGCAAAAAATATGACTTCCAATCTGGAAAAGACAGGGGACGGAGAGTAGCTTATCACTGGAATTGAAACAAGTCCCTGGTAAAACCATCACTGAGCTGACACATTTCAAAGTGCTTTCCACTACTCCCAAAATATCCCACAGCATCACAATTTTTTATTTTAGTTACAGTTAGTTAACATACAGTGTTATATTAGTTTTAGGAGTATAATACAGTAATTCAACACACTGTGTTCACCACAAGTGCATTCCTTAATTCCCATTTCACTGAAATGGGAATTTCAGTGAAATTCCCATTTCCTGATTTCACTCATCTCCCCTCCTACCTCCCTTTGATTATCATCAGTTTGTTCTCTATGAGTCTGTTACTTGATTTATATCTCTCAGTCTCTTATTTTTTGCCTTTGTTTGTTTTGTTTCTTAAATTCTATGTATAAGTGAACTCATATGGTATTTGTGTTTCTCTGACTGACTTCATTTAGCATTATACTCTCTAGCTCTATCTGTGTCATTGCAAGCGGCAAGATTTCATTCTTTTTTGTGGCTGAATAATACTCCACTCAATAGATTTACCACTATTCATCTATTGATGCTTGGGCTGCTTCCATATATTGGCTCTTGTAAATATTGCTGCTAGAAACATAGCAATGCATGTATCCTTTTGCATTAGTGTTCTTGTGTTCTTTGGGTTAAATACTCATGGGTATAATTGCTGGGTCATAAAGTGGTTCGATTTTTAACTCTTTGAGGAAACTCCATGCAATTTTCCATAGTGGTTGCACCAGTTTTCACTCCCATTAACAGTGCATGAGGACTTATTTTTCTCCACATCCTCGCCAATATCTGTTGTTTCTTGTGTTGTTGATTTTCACCATTATGAAAGGTATGAGGTGATATCTCATTGTAGTTTTGATTCCAATTTCCCTGATGATGAGTGATATTGAGTGGTTTTTAATGTGTCTATTGGCCATCTATCTCTATGACTTATTTGGAGAAAAGTCTGTTCATGGCTTTTGCCAATTTTTTATTTAGATTCTTTTGGGTTTTTGGTGTTCACTTGTATAGGTTCTTCATATATTTTGGATACTAACCCTTTATTGGATATGTCTTTTACAAATATCTTCTTCCCTTCTGTAGGTTGCCTTTGAGTTGTGTTGATTGTTTCATTCACTGTAAAGAAGCTTTCTATTTTGATGTGGTTCCAATAGTTTATTTTTGCTTTTGTTTCCCTTGCCTCAAGAGACATACCTAGAAAGAAGTTGCTGTGGCTGATGTCAAGGAGGTTAGCATGCGTTCTCTTCTAGGAAGGATTTCTCTGGTTTTAGGTATCACATTTATCACATTTAGATCTTTCATCCATTCTGAATTTATTTTTGTGTATGGTGTAAGAAGTGGTCCAGTTTTATTCTTTTGCATAAAGAGTGCATAAATGTGCATAAAGCCACATTTTGCATGTGGCTGTCCATTCTCCCCAACACCATTTGTTGACGAGACTATCTTTTTCCCATTGTATATTCTTTCTTGCTTTATCAAAGATTGATTGACCATAGTTGTGGTTTCATTTCTGAGTTTTCTATTCTGTTCCATTGATCTATGTGTCCATTTTTGTGCCAGTACAATAGTGTTTTGATCACTACAACTTTGTAATGTAACTTGAAGTCTGGAATTGTGATGCTTCCAGCTTTGCTTTTTTTTTTTTTCCAAGGTTGCTTTGGCTATTTGGGGTGCTTTGTGGTTCCACACAAATGTAAGGATTATTTGTTATAGCTCTATGAAAAATGCTATTGGTATTTTCATAGGGAGTGCACTAAGGGCATGGGTTGTTTTCAATAGCATAGACATTTATTTTTCCAATCCATAAACATGGAATGTCTTTCCATTTTTTTTTTTTGGTGTCATCTTCAATTTTTTTCATCAGTGTTTCATAGTTTTCAGAATTCAGGTCTACCTCCTTTTTGGTCAGGTTTATTTCTAGGTGTCTTTTTGTCTGTGTGTGATTGTAATTGGGATTGATTTTTAATTTCTCTTTCTGATGATTAATTATTGGTATATAGAAAGGCAATAGATGTCTGTATGTTGATTTTGTATCCTGCAACTTTACTGAATTCATTTATCAGTTCTAGTAATTACTTGGGGGAGTCTTTAGGGTTTTCTATATAAAGTACTACGTCATCTGCAAATAATGAAAATTTGCCTTCCTTGTCAGTTTGAATCGTTTTTAGTTCTTTGTGTTGTCTGATTGCTGTAGCTAGGATTTCCGTTACTGTGTTATATAACAGTGGTGAGAATAGACCTCCCTGTCTTGTTCCTGACCATAGATGAAAAGCTCTCAGTTTTTCCCCTCTGGAGGAATATTTTGTTTCCAATTTCCACAAATTATTTGATTTATGGTTATTTCTGAAGATTTTCTATGATCCTTTCTTATCGTTCCTTCTTTCACATTTTGTTGATTTTTTAGTGATATATTTGGATTTCTTACTCTTATTCTTTGCATATTTATTGGTAGTTTTGATATATGGCTACTATTTTGATATATGGTTACTATGATATACGGTTACTATTGGGTTTATATATAACCTCCTCTGCATATAGTATTCTATATTAAGTTGACAGTCATTTAAGTTTAAACTTATTCTTCTCTCCACATTTCATTTATATGTTATTATATTTTATATCCTTTTTGTGAATTCCTTGACTGATTTTTTACAGAAATATGGTGTCAACTGTCATTTTGCATTCGCTTCTCCATACCAGCTGCAGTCTCTTTAAGGGCAGCAACTCAGCTGTCACTCACCCTCCTGGCTCGCCCAGTGCCAAGTGAATAGATGTTTTAAAGCTCCAGGCTCCAAGTACCACTATTTTTATAAGCCTACAGAATCAGTCCCTCTGCTTTTAAGGTAAAACATGGGATCCCTGGGTGGCTCATTAGGTTGGGCGTCCGACTTCAGCTCAGGTCATGATCTCACAGTTCATGGGTTCAAGCCCCGTGTCGGGGTCTGTGCTGACAGCCAGCTCAGAGCCTGGAGCCTGCTTCAGATTCTGTATCTCCCTGTCTCTCTGACCCTCCTCTTCTAATGCTGTCTCTCTCTCTCTCTCTCTCTCAGAAATAAATAAAACATTTTAAAAAATAAAGTAAAACATTATGGGAATTAGTTTTCCCATGTGGACTCCCTGGTACAAGGACCCATGACTCTGCCCTCTCGGTGTATACAGCTCCCTCCCTCCAATGGGCAGCTTCCCTCTGCCTTTTAGTCCTTTCTAACCTTTCCTTTGCAGCTTCTTCCCTATATTGAGTTATGGAGTTTGTTCTGCCAGTCTTCAGAGCACTCTCTGGGTTGTTGAATTGGATGAGAACAATATCTAGTTGAAAACATGGAATGGGGTGAGCTCCACGTCTTCCTAATCTAGCATCTTTCCAAGCTCCCACTCAAATACCATTATAAATCAATAATTATTATCGCTGAGAAGTCCCAGGATCTGCAGTCAATAAGCTGCAGACTAAGAAGAGCTGATGGTGTAATTCCAGTCTGAGTTCTAAGGCCTGAGCACCAAAGGAGTCAGGGGTAAAAGTTCCAGTAGAAAGCCTGCAGATTTGAAACCTAACAACCAGTATAAAGGCAAGAAAACCCCCCCTGAAACACCTGTATCTTTATTCATCTGCCTTAGAATATGCCAAGTCTTTTTTCATCCAACCCTGTCTTACCATCCAGCTGTATCTCACAGCATCCTCAGTCAGGTTGGTAAACAACCATTTGAGCTGTGATGGCTGCCTAAGTACAATCAAGTCAGAGATATCATGATAAAAGTCTCTGCTCGGCTGATCATTAGGAATGAGGTCAGTAGGAAGACTCAGTAGTGGCATGACCCTGGCATCTTAATAACCTGAGGTAAGATTACAACAGATTACTTCATATTCTTGAAGGACAGAGCAGCCACACACAGCTGCAGAGCACACACCTGAAAGCACCAGACGCTGGGCACTACAGGACCTCTTCTTCATAAGGGTATTGCTTTTAGAATCAGGAGACATAAGTGGATTTTCTAACACACAGAAAAAGGCAGAGACTTAGGCTAAATGCCAAGATGGAGGAATTCATCCCAAATCAAAGAACAACATAAGACCAAGTTAAGAGATCTAAAGAAAACAGATATAAGTAATATGCCTGATGGAGAGTATAAAGCAGCAATCATAAGGGCACTCACTGGGCTTGAGAAAAGAATGGAAGACATCAGAGAGACCCTTACAAAAAAGGTTAAAAATTTTTAAAAGAATCAGTCAGAGATAAAGAATGGAATAAATGAGATTGGAAACAGACTTAATGCAATGAAGAGTGGGCTGGAAAAGCAGAGGAATGAATTAATAATCTGGAAGACAATATAATGGAAAATAATGAAGCTGAACAAAAGAGAGAAAGACTAATGGAATATAAGAGGAGACTTAGGGAAGTTAATGATTCTATCAAATGTAAAAACATTCATATTATAGGAGTCCCAGAAGAAGAGAAAAGAAAGGGTATAGAAAATTTATTTCAATAAATAATAGCAGAAAACATTCCTGAACTTGTTAAGGAAACAAACATCCAGATACAGGAGGCACAAAGAATTCCCATCAAAATCACCAGAGGTAGACCAAAACCAAAGCATATTGTAATTAAATTTGCAAAATAAAGAAAAAATCTTATAAGCAACAAGACAAAAGAAGTCCTTAACTTACTACGGAAAACCAATAAGGCTAGCTGGAGATTTCTCAACAGAAATTTGGCAGGCCAGATGGGAGGTGCATGATATACTTAAAGTGCTGAATGGGAAAAATCTTTTCAGCCAAGAATACTCTATCCAGCAAAGCTATCATTCAGAATAGAAGGAGATATAAAAAGTTTCCCAGAAAAACAAAACTAAAGGACCACTAAACTAACCCTGCAAGAAATATTAAAAGGAACTCTTTGAGTACAAAGGAGAGAATAAAATTGACAAAGGAACAACCAGAGAAAATTTCCAGAAATTATGAAAAACCAAGTAATAAGATGGCAATAAATACATGCCTATCAATAATTACTTTGAATGTAAACAGACTAAATGCTCCAATCAAAAGACATAGGGCATCAGAATGGATTAAAAACCAAGACCCTTCTATATGTTCCCTACAAGAGATTCCTTTTAGACCTAAAGGCACCCGCAGATCTAAAATGAGGGGTGGAGAAACATTTATCATGCAAATGGATGTCACAAGAAAGTCAGAGTAGTACTTCTTATATTGGACAAACTAGACTATTTTGTTCTTGTACTGTTTTAGTCCTACTTTGGTGTCAGTGTAGCCCTGGCCCAATGGAATGATTTTGAATGTGTTCTTTCTATTTCATTATTTGTAAAATTTTGACTAAAATTGTCATTAATTTTTTTTGAATGTTTGGTGTGGTTTGCCAATGAAGCCATGTGGTCTTGGACTTTTCTATGCTGAGATATTTTTGATTTCTAATTCCACTTTAATTCTTGTTGTTGATCTAAAATTTCCAACATCTTGGATTCAAAATTCATGATTCACTCTAGGTAACTTGTGCATTTTTAGGAATTACCTCTTTTTTTCCTAAGTTACTTGACTTGTTAGGATATAATTGTTTATAGTAATCTCTTATCACTCTGTATCTCTGTGGTTCTCTATCATATTGCTTTCTCTTCCATTTCTCATTTTGGTTTTTGAACCATGGGTTTTTTTAACTACCATAGTATGTAGTGGATGCTATGAAAATAGTCTCTTTTCCTTCCTTATTCTTCTTGCAGGGGAGGACTGCACATTTAGGATGCTCTCATCTACTTCCCAGTATTTGTAGGGAGTCAACAAAGAATCAGGTAAATAAACAATAGTGGAAGGGTGATTTAATTTGAATGGATTATCAATAACTTGACAGTTTTATAAAATGTATAGTTTGAAGATCATATGAACTAAGCCAGCATGCTGGCATTCCTAAATGATCACTGAATCAGGAAACAAGTTCTTCTCATGCTAAATGGAGTCCTAGTAGCATATAAAGCTAATGCAGTTTTCTGGAGTATCCAAATCAATCCTCCAAAATTGTAGTTTGAGAACCAGAGGCTCCTGATTCACATTTATCAAGTGCTTAAAACAAACAAAAACAAAACATAATCAAGCACCAGAAGCCCAGTTGCCTGGTGATATAAATAGTCCACAAAGCCAATAAAGAGGTAAAGGAGGGAAATACATTCTGGATGCACTGGAATAACAGCACAGAAAAGTTAGGCAGCCTTACCTTGGCCAAGTTCTCATTTTCATCATCTTTAAGCTGGTAAAATGTTTCCTAAAATGCTTTATAGCCTATTCTTGGTTGAAATATAAGAAGAGAGAAAAGGGGGATAAATATGAAGTCAGCTGGATTAGAAAAATTAGAAAAGGAAGAAATTTTGCAAAAAGAAAAATGAAAAAATTCTAAGAAAAATAATTTCAAGATTCGGAAGGTAATGGGAAACCCTAAAAAAAAATTACAGTTGAACACTATTGCAATATCTTTACATTCCACCTCCCTCTGTCCCCCCTTCCCTCCCACTCCCACCATCCCTTCTGGTTACCCTCTAAATCCTTCTTCCGATTAAGCACACCTCTGAGGTTAAGAATCCAGGACAACTTCAGATTCAAGATATTGAAAATTATCACATTATGCAAATGATTACATAATCATCTACCACTGTTTATTTTAACCACAAATAAGGCCATCATGAACAAAAGCAATACAACTAATCTTTACTATTCTATAGATGGTAGCAAGTTATTTCAAACATGGAACATCTCAAATGACTACTTTTTAATTTTTAAATAAAAATGTTATTTTTAAATGATTCTATCTCTAATGATCTGTTTCTTTTTATACATCCCTATTTCAGGATAATGCACAGTTAAGCAATTCCTTTAAGCCCAAAATAAAACCATATAATATATTATTTCTTAATAGTCCCAAACCACAAAAGCTTATAACCTTAAAGAGTAATGAAAAAAAAAAATCAAGAATGTCTTAAAATCTTTCCTTTCCCCAAAACTAAGTTGGAAATAGCAATTTCTCATCCAAACCATCTGAACCTGTTAATATTAAAGTTTTAAAAATAGCGAACTTGAGGCATATTCTTATGGACTACTAACTTTATGAAACGTTGTAATAAATGCTTCCTTCATTGTGATTTTCTCCACTGCTTTATAATAGTACAAATATTTATTCAATAATTCTGGGACTGTTGCTGTATAAATGTTTTTATTAGGGCCACAAGATACAATCTATTTAAGCAATATCCTCTGAATCTTAAAGAAAGGCCTTTTAAGGTACAGTTTCAGCAATTTGTGTTGAATTATGAAGCTCATGGTATAAGAAGATATCATCTTTGAAGTGCTGTAGAGAAGAGAAATGGAACACAGTATATGAGTGGTTTGAAAATTATTAAAGAATAAGCAACCAGCCTGCCAAGAGAGTTCACTAAGGCACCACCCATGGAAAAAGTCCAGTATAGATTAAATAACATATTCAATACAGTTTAATACTATTTGCACTCTCTAGTTCTTAAGGTATTAGGGTTTTAAAATAATATACCTTTGATGACCTTCTCAACTGCAGCTTGAAATCTGAAGAGACTACACAATCAATTTTGTTTATTTATAAGGAGTTGTGGTTTTAAATCACTCCTACGTCAAAGTTCATAGCTTGGCAACATCCATTGTGAAAAAAATAGCATCATTTTTGGGTATTCAATCATATTTCATTCCTTCATATCAGGAAAAGCCCATGACACTGATGGAGGTACAAAAAGTTCTTAAGCCATGTCTGAGAGCTCCTCATATATTTTACAAATGTCTAAACAAAGAAGCCGTGTATTACCAGCACATACCACCTTATAGAGGGCCTCCATAACATCATCCTGCAGACATCTTACCCAGATGCTATAGCAAAACATCTGTGAAAGAGGCCAAAGAATGAAGATTTATAGGATTACGGACACTGTTTAGGGATAGAAAAGTTCTTAGAATTCATATAGTTCTAGCTGCCATGTTTTACAAATAACAAAGCTGAAGCTCAGAGAAAGTAAATGGCTTACATAAAGCCAAAGCTAGACTGAGAATTCAGGTCCATCTTACATTAGATTTAGCATTTTTACCTTTGTATGATACAGCCTCTCAATAAAAAAGATACATTTATTAACACAACAAAAATTTATTGAGAAGCACAGAGATTATGGCAGTGAATGAAAAATAACAGATGGATTTTCTATTCTAATGGAACCTATGTTCAAGTGTAAAGGGGAAAAACCAAAAATTACATTAAAAATAAATACATATGTCAGGTAGTGATAAATGCTCTGGAGAAAAATTAAAGTAGGGTATTAAAGTAGGGTAAAGTGATAACAAATGAAGAGTAAAGAAATGCATTATTTTATATATGCATCTAAAGGAAGGGATGGAGCAAGCCATGTAATTACCCAGGGATAAAGTATTCCAGGAAAAGAGAACAAAGTAAAAAACATCTTAAGGTAAGAATGTGCTATGCATGTTGAACAATCAGCAAAAAAGCCAGAGATGCCAGAGCAGAATGAACAGAAGTGAATTCTGATAGAAGACTATGTTGAAAACATAGTGTAGCCTATTATGTAGGCCTTTAATTTTTTTTTTTTTTTTTTCAGATAAAGGGAAGTCACTGGAAGGTTTTAAGTAAAGAAATATCATGATTTAATTCCATTTTAAAGTGTCCTTCTGTCTGCTGTGTGGATAGTAGGAAGTTATTAAACACTCAAGGCAAGAGACAGCAGTGGCTTCATTTAAGGTATAAATAATTTAGAAGTTGGAATTATATAAATTAAGCTATGGGGGTGAACACAATAATCTAGGGAGTATGTATAGACAAAAATAATAGGGTGCAGAAGGGAAAGAAATGAGCAAGACTAGTGACTTAAGAACTGAGACACCCCAGTATTTAGATATGAGGGAAAACAAAAAGAAAGATCTAGCTAAGATGACTAAGAATGAACAACTAGTGAGGTGAGAGCCAAATCAAAAGTCTGTGGCATTCTTAAAGCCAAGTGGATTTAAGTGTTTCAAGGAGGAAGAAGGGAGCCACTATGTTAAAGGCTACTGATAAGTATCAGGAGGTGGGGGACTAGGTCAATGTGTGGTCACTGGTGACACAGCTGGGATCCTAACAGGACTGATGTAGTGAAGTGGAAGGCAAGATGACTGAACTCAATAGAAGATTATAGGAGACTGGGTGTGAACAGTAAGTATACATAATTCTCAATCTATCCAGTGCAGAAAATGTCCAACACTGGATAAAACTTATTTGCCTAACGTATACCAGCATCTTGGTTACTAAACATAGTTTAAGTAAAATCACACAACAGGAAAGATTTGCGTTACTACAGATTAGTGATCAGCTCAAGTGGGCCCTCACTTGAGGTAGTAATATTTCCCTATCCAGATTGTTTTCCCATTTTCCACAATGAAATTTTTCCAAAATGTCCATTCTTCAATTTGTTAACAACAAATAAACAACCAAAAAAACAAAACAAAACAAAAATGGCCCCATTTTAACCCTTAACCTCCTTACTCTAATGAAATAGTAAGTGGTTCTACTATAAAAAAAAAAAAAAAAGTCCTATTCTCCCCCACCACTGTTTCCTATGTCTTGAAATATCTCCACCGTTCACCAAGATGCAGTCAGATGCTGCTGAGTCATCCTTGACACCTTCCTCTGTTACTTCTGAATTCTAATCAATTATCAAATCTATAAATTTTATATAATAAATATCTCTTGATATATCCATTTCTTTCCATTCCCACTGCCACTAACCAAATCCAACTAACCAACATCTTGCATCTGCATGAACACAAGTACCTTGGCTTACTGCTCCTACACTCTAGCCAGAATGATCTTTCAAACCTCTAAGTTTGATGATGACACACAGAAGTCCCCTTAATTTAATCTTTCAATTATTGCCCATTTCAAATAAAGTAGAAAATTTGTACTATGGCCTATAAGGCCCTGATAATCCATTTCCTTTAACTTCACCTAGCACTATACCCCTTTACTCGATGTTATGTTGGGTTCTGTTAGTAGCCACAAAAGCCTTTCTCTCTCTCTCTTGCCTATGGGACTTTGACCTAATATTAGCATTCTACTCTCTCCCTACCATCACCATCATTAACAGTCTCCTAAAATAAAGTCAGCTGAAATATCAACTCCAAAGGATCTCTTTCCTAACTAGCTAAAATAATATCTTGTACTTCCCCTAAAGTATTTGTTGCACATACAGTTTTTTGTTAAATATGTCTCTTACCTGCTAGACCGTGAGCTCATGGAGAAAGCTTTACATTCCTATCACCATCATACCCATAGCTCTTATTGCACAGTGGACACTAGGTATTTATAAATTGAGTTGCACTTAATACTTATTTTATCTTCAATATTTTTATACAAAATTGAAGAAACAATGAAATCATCTAAACACCTGCTTATTGATACACTATTCTCTTTAAACTTTTATAACTTCACTTTCATTTACTAAATAAAATGACAGCCTAAAAATCTAGATTTTTCTGAAAATTATTTATCATTGCCGTTTTTAACATATCCCAAAAGTGCTGCCTAAACGAAAAAGCCACATATGGAGCTTTTGAGCTCTGCTATATTTCTGAAGAATAGAGGACAAAGAGATATGATTTGTAAGTAATTGAAAGATGATATGCCTGAAGAAGGCTAAAAGTAAGACAAGAAGTAATTTTTTTCCTTTGTCCTATTTTGTTCAAATTCTTTTTTTTTTTTTTAGGTTTTATTTATTTCTAGGAGAGAGACAGAGAGAGACAGCGTGAGCAGGGGAGGGTCAGAGAGAGAGGGAGTCACAGACTGAAACAGGCTCCAGGCTCTGAGCTGGCAGTCAGCACAGAGCCCGACGCGGGGCTCGAACCCACGAACCACGATATCATGACCTAAGAGGAAAGTCGGACGCTTAACCGACTAAGCCACCCAGGCGCCCCTATTTTGTTCAAATTCTTACACACAAACGCTTACTTCTACCTAGTGGTTCTTAACAATGTGGAAGTTATTATTGCTCCCTTCTGTGTATAATGGGTATTATTACACTCAAAACAAAACACTTTGACATGCAAGAATGATAAAACATGTTATTTATCTAAGATGTGATGCTTCTTTGTTTACAATCTAGTACATATGGAAGATCTAAAAATACACTCAAGAACAAAAATCAAACCAGAGGGTTGGCACTTACTTCGTTTTATTTATCTACACTTATAGATTCAGTTTTCTAAAGATCTATCCTGATTTTTTAGTGTGTTGCTATGGCCTGTAAAAATGTGGCATAGCTTTCAATAAGTAGTCCACAAATTGCTTTCTTGAGAACACTAGTATCCAAAATATGTGACAGAAATCCCATTAAAAAATGGTTCTTGGTCAAAAAAAATTTAAGAAGTGTTTAATATACATGCCTCTTGGAGAATAACAATAAATATTCACTTTTAATGAGTCTGAAAACAATAAAAATTTTCAACTTTACTAAACCATTGTTTCACAGATATATTTAATGATGAATACATTTCCTTATCAACCACATATTAAGATCATATATGACACTAGTGTTCATCTATAGGGTTTAAGAAATATTGGCTTCAACTATAGTCATGATTTGCCGAGTATGACATATAATTTCTCTTCAGATTCTTTCTTAAAATTCATAAATAAATAAAGGGCAAAAATACACCATTTTACTGAACCAACTGAACAAAAACTTGAGAAGTTGAGTAAGATTAGAAAAGAAGTCCTAACGAANAAGAAGAAGAAGAAGAAGAAGTCCTAAAGACTAAGACACTTAAGTGAATAAGATACATTATTCACTATTATTATCTGCATCTTAATTTATCCTGGATTTTATTTCAAAACACAATTAAAATATATCTATGTCACTCTGAATTCTTCTCTTGGAGATATTTCAACTTTGATCTTATGTATATATCTCTTGGTAATGATTCTCAAGTTTAGTATTCATTAGAGCCACCTGGGTGCTTACTACAAAATGCAGTTTCTTGGGATCCATACCAAAATTACTGTTTTCTTGGATGTAAGATTCAAGATTTTGCATTTTTAGCAAATACTCTAGATGATTCAGAAAACTCTGTCTCTAGAACTTTAATCTCTCCATCAAAAACATTATTTCAGTTGCTTACAGTTTCTCTGTCCAAGTCCATTTGCTTACGATGATTAAACTCAATAAAGAGAAAGTATAGGTTAGCCATTCTAGGTGCTAAGAAAATATATTTCCTCTAATATTTTGGCTTTTTCTTACTTTTCACAACCAAAACCAAAGGGAAAAGTACCATTATGAAACTGTCTTGTAAACTATTAGTAAGAGATTAAATTACTGGATCGCCTGGGTGGTTGAGCTCCTGACTCTTGATTTCAGCTCAGGTCATGATGTCAGAGTCATGAGATAGAGCCCTATGTCAGGCTTTGAGCTGATAGGACAGAGCCTGCTTGGGATTCTCTCTCTCTCTCTCTCTGTCCCTCCCCCACTCATGCACTCTCACTCTTTCTCGCTCTCTCTCCCCAAATAAGTAAATAAACGTTTTTAAAATTACATAACTATCTGTTTTTTGCAATCCTTAAAAAGTATTCCTCCACTTTCTGAAAAAAAAATTAAAAACTTCCCTCCACATAATATTCAACCCCTAGCTATGACACAAATAACTTAGGTTGCCTTTTTCAACCAAACTCCCAAATAGTCTTGTCACAAATACTTACTGAAAACAGTATGAAACTTGTCCATGCAGGGTGTTCTGGGCCCCCATTTTCACTATACTGTTTCACCCCGCCATTTTAATGTACTACTTTAAGCACTTATTATAAGATACACAAACTAACTATAATATGGAAAACGATATTAGCAATAAAATAAACTTGGAAAACTAAATTATTTTGAAATAACTGAAGGAAATGGTTCCTTATTTTCTGAAGATTTGACTAAGAAACAAAATTTACTTTCTAATTCAATTTATCCAGTAACACATATTATTACTGATAAGAATAACTCATAGAAAACAAAATTGACAATGGCTGGACTGCAAGTGGTAAATATCTGACTGAAAAATTTGAACTTCATACATTGTGCCTGTTAGAAGCAATGGCTCCAAAGGAAAGCTCACAACTGAAGATATAATCTCATGAGAAAGAAGAAAAGCCCTGATTTGTAACCAAAACTTGTTTGTAAAGATTATGTAAAGAAAATGACTTTGAGAAAAATGTTTTTATAAATAAAAATATTTTTGTTTAAATTAGAAATCATTTAAGTGCACTGTAGCACAAATTGACTAAGATATTAACTTTTTCAAAGTAATTTTTTCACTATTGCTTTAATTTGAAGAAAAAGAATGTAAATTATAATATAAAGCCAATATGTCCTTAACCATTAAAATTGTAAACTCAAAATACTGACTATGTCAAAATGTCAGGGTAAAAGTATCCTGCACCTATATGATAAACATTTTAATCAGAATTATCTAGCACAATACTTTGCAAGGTTTTAAAATAGAAATTTAAAACGTCTACTTAAACACGCAGTTCAATATTGAAGATTAAATACCTTGACACTTTCTCCTCTTCATGACCTACTGAAATGAATGGATATATATATATTCATATTAAAAGAAACTATAACAATGATATAAAATAAGAATAATAAAGGTATATATTTCCTTCTCTGCTTCAAAATAAAAAAAAGACTTCCATTAAAGCCAATAAGTCTGACCAAATATCCAGAGAAATCTTATTTTTTTAAATTTTTAAAAAATTTATTCATTTTTGAGAGACAGAGAGAACATGAGTGGAGAATGGGCAGAGAGAGAGGGAGACATAGAATCCGAAGCACGCTCCAGGCTTTGAGCTGTCAGCACAGACCCCAATGCAGGGCTTGAACTCATGGACAGAACTGTGAGATCACGACCTGAGCTGAAGTCAGATGCTTAACTGACTGAGCCACACAGGCACCTCCAGAAAAATCTTTTCAATTTAGAACACAAAAAAATGCTGAATAAAATTGTTTTAATTTTCTTACATGTTTGGCTGAGTAAATAAGAAAGTAAAGAAAATCCTCAGAGGGCAAAAATAAAGAGAAAAACAAAAATCCAGAGAGTTCTGAATCTGGCATTTATCCTAGGGGCAACTACCAATCCATGGTGGCCTAGGGCTTAGGTTTTTACAGAAGACAGACCTGGGTGCTGTATCAGGTGGGAAAGAAAAATTGGTCCCAGCAAAGAAGAGAAATCAGAATGAGAAACCTGAACAAATATAGGATACTCTAAAGGCAATATAAGAAAGAAAAAAAGAGATAACTCATAAAAGGAGATGATGAAAAAGCCTATATGATTTGCCTTAACTCTTAGATGGATGGGGAGAAATAAGAGAGAGAAAAAAAGGGAGAAGTCTTTCTGGAAAATTCCTAAATGCAGGCCTATCCCTCATAACTGGTTTGGGGCCAGAATTTGTAGAGCCTCGGGAATTTAGCAGAAGCAAATATCTCTTTGAGTGAATGCACATACAACCCAGGTCTCAAGTTAATCCCTCCAAGGAAAGTGAGCCAACAAATTTTTAAAAGTCACTGAAGAAGCAAGTAATATAAGTAAGAGTTAGCAAAAACAAAACAAAACAAAAGCTCCAAATATATCCACAAATTCAGTAGATACCAGGTCTATCGTGTGCAAAATATAAAATGCTTAAAACAATAAAGGAAGGATAGAAAGTATAATGAGAAACAATAGGACAATCAAATATGAAAAGGTTGATTTTCAAGAGAACCACGTAGAACATCTAGGAATATTAAACATAGACATTAAAACTAAAAAGTCATCAAATTAAAAATCAAATCAAATATAGATGCAGAAGTAAGTAATAACATGGAAAAGAGAGCTGAAAAAAATTACCCAGAATGAAACACAGAGTAAAAAATATTAGAATACACAAAAGAAAGATTAAGAAACAAAAAAGATACATTAAATCAGAGCTCCTAAGGAAGAAAACAAGAATTAAAGAGGCACTATTTGAAGAGTTAATGGCAGAGAATGTTTTCCACAAATGCATCCTAAATGAAAATCATATTTGAGAGTTCATTTTAAAAAAGGCATATGACATAAGACACAAGAAAAGTGGAAACTAATTATCACCAGAACAGAGGAACAAAATAAGTTTATAAATTACAAGAGAATCCATTTGACCCTGACACTCGTAACAGCATTTATGTATAGTCCTTTTTGCCTTTTGCCTTGCAATATCCAATCAAGATAATTTTCATAGTTACTAAAGTTAATTATTTTCTTGCCCATTCATTTCAGTGTGATTAGTTTCTTTAGTAACACAGTTAATCTGTTAGTATTTCTATTCTATTTTGGGGGTTCATCCATATTCTAGTTGGTTTTAATGGGTTCTTTTAGGGGTAAGTCAGAGATAATCTGAAATATGACTATGGTTCCAAGAGTCAGAGTTATACAAAAAGATGAACTGAGCAGTGTACAACAACTCTTCCAGTATATTGCCTTTTGCTGGAAAATGTTCTGTGTTAAATAAATCTTTCTATAAAAACTAAAAAAATAAAATAAGAACCTAGGATAATGTATCATATCCCTGCTACCTGAATCTCATTCCCTACTTCTTTCCGTCCCTTTCCCACTCCCCCTGTAAATAATCAACCTCTTAAGTTTCTGATTTAGCCTACCTATAGTCTTTTGCACAAATAAGCAATATACCTTGGTGTTTTCTTTCATATATTAAACATACAATATCAAGATACTCTTTTATCCTGTGCTTTTTTTTTTTTAACTAAACAGCATGTCTTGGATATCAGATAACATCAATTCATAGATATCACCCTCATTCTTTTTTTAATGGATTCATAGTATTCCATGTGTAAGTACCATAGCTTATTTAATCACTCTCCGATTATAGGAACATTTTAGTTATTTCCAACATTTTACAATTACGAACTATGCTATGATTAATAGCTTCTGATTATACATTTTTGTTTTGTTAAAGGCATACCTTCAGGGTAGATTCCTACAAAGAGATTGCTGGATTGAAAGATATATGCATCTATAATTTTGTCAGATATTGCCAATCCCTCAGAAGGGCTGCATCAATTTGTATTCCAACCAGCAATGTATAAAAGTGCCTGTTTCCAGACAGCTTTGCCAAAAGAATATGTTGTCATGGGTTTTTGTTGTTATTGTTGTTGTTGTTTTATATAAAGTTTATTGTCATGTTGGTTTCCATACAACACCCAGTGCTCATCCCAACACGTGCCCTCCTCCATGCCCATGTTTTTTCAAATGTTTACCAGTGTTGGGACACCTGGGTGGCTCAACTGGTTAAGCAACCAGCTTTTGCTCAGGTCACAATCTCACGGTATGTGGACTGGAGCCCTGCATCGGGCTCTGTGCTAACAGTTCAGAGTCTGGAGCCTGCTTCAAATTCTGTGTGTGTGTGTCTCTCTCTCTCTGCTCCTCTCCCAACTCATGCTCATTCTCTCTCAATAAAAAAATAAAAAATAATAAAATAATAAATAAGCAAACATTTAAATATTTACCAGTGTTAGGAGAGAAACAGTATCTCAGTACTATATGAATTTGCATTTTTCTAAATATGAGTGAATTGGGCATTTGTTCAAATAACTGATCCATTTATATCTCTTTTTATATCATACTTTTTTAAAATTTATTTTTAGAAATTTTCTGTTCATGTCTTTTCCCACATTTTCTATTGGGTTTTCAGTCATTTGTCCCTTAACTTGTAAGAGTTCCTATGTTTTAGGACAATTAATCTTTTGTTTGCAGTACAGGTTGAAAATATCTTATCCCAATATGTCAGAATGTGTTCTAATTTTATGGTGTTAGCTATCATATGTATTTTTATGTAGTCAAATTTATCAATCTTTTTACTGTCTCTAGGATTTGAGTCACAGTAGAAAGTCCTTCCCAATGTAGGATGAAAAAGGAATTCATGTGTATTTAATTTTGTATTTAAATGATTTCCTTTTTTAAATTTAGTACCTTAACCCATTTGGAGTTCAATGTTTTGTACGGTGTGAGCTACAAATTTAATTTTATCTTTTTCCGAATGACTACACAGATGTCCTGACGCCATTTATTAAATGTCCATGTTTACACCACTGGTTAGAGATGCTGCCTTTGTCATATACTATATTTCCATATGCATTTAGGACTAATTCTAGGATTTTTATTCTATCCCACTTGTCTATTTTTCCATTAATGCACCAGTAGAACTCTTTTAATTATATAGGTTTTGTAATATGTTTGACTGTCTGGTAAGTCTAGTTTACACACACACACAAATAATTGTTCTTTTTCCATGTTTTCCTGTGTATTACTGCATATTTGTTTTTCTATATGAATTTTTGCATCATGTTTAATGTTGTTTAATTCTACAGTTGTTTGATTCTATAAAATAATGTGTTGGAATGTTTTCTGAGATTGCAATTGCTTTATAAATTAACTTAGAAAAAACTGACATTTTTATAACTCTAGGTCACCTTCTCCAAGAACAGATGTCTTTCTTCCAAAGAAAACATTCAAACGCTAAAAGGTACGTTAAAGGTACGCAGTATGACTAACCATCAAAAAATACAAATCAAAACAACAATGAGATATCACCTAATACCTGTTAGAATAGCTATTATCAAAAAGACAGAAAATAAGTGTTGGTGAGGATGTGGAGAAAAGGAAATTTTTGTGCACTATTGGTGGGAGTAAACTGGTACAGCCACTATATAAAATGTATGAAGGTTGTTTGAAAATTAAAAACAATATAATCCAGCAATTTCACTTCTGAATATATATCTATAGATAGAAAGATGATAGATGATAGATAGATAGATAGATAGATAGATGATAGATAGATAGATAGATAGATAGATAGATAGATAGATATGAAATTAAATCAGTATTTTGAAGAGAAACCTGAGCCCTCATGTTCATTGCAGCATTATTCACAATAATCAAGACATAGAAACAACCTAAGGGTCCCTCAAAAGATGAATAGATTTTTATATATGAATACTATTCAGCCAAAAGAAAGAAATTCTGCCATTTTTGACAACCTGAATAAACTTTAAGGGCATTATGCTGAGTAAAATAAGTCAAAGATAAATACTTATGATCTCATTTATATGTAAACAAACAAACTTGTAGAAACAGAGTGGATTGGTGGTTGCCAGAGACAGATGCAGGGAAGAAGGTGAAGGTGGTCAAAGGATATAAACTTCCAGTTATAAGATTAATAAATTCTGCAGATTTAACGTATAGCATGGTGCTTATAGTTAACACTGAATTGTATATTTGAAAGTTGCTAAGAGATCTTAGAAGTTTTCAACACATATCCATGAAAAATTAAGTATGTGAGGTGATGAAGTATGTGAGGTGATATGTCAACTAAAATTATGGAGTTAAATTTTTCACTATATATATATGTTAAATTTCATGTTCTATACCTTAAACTTATGCAATATTGTATTTCAATTATATTTCAATAAAACTGGGGGGGAAAGAATAGGTGATATTTCTCATTCAAGCCCTCCTCAGTATCTCTCAGGAGTATTTTAAAATTTTCTTTATATAGGATTTTGCACATTTCTTAAATTTATTTCTATGTATGTACTATTTACTGCTAATCATAAGTGTGTCTTCTCTACCACTATGTCCTCTGTTTATGGCTTGTGTATATGAAGCCTGCTTAATTTTGTATGTTAATTTTACAACTAGTACTTGAACAACCCTTTTGTTGTTGAGTTAGTTTTATCATTGATTCTCTGGGGGATAGGGAGAGTATGTCAGCTGCAAGTAAAGACAATTTTGTTTCTTTATCCATTCTTATGCCTCTAATTGATTTATCTTGTCTAAGTGCATTGGCTGATAACTCTAATACAATGGTAAGTGATGGTGGAGATCGTTGGCATCCTTGGCGTGTTCTTCATCCTAGTGAAACTGCCTCCGGTATTTCTTGATTTGAAAAAACAGACACTGGCTTAAAAACAAAGATATATATATTTATCATTTTGAGAAAGTAACCCTCCTTACATATTTTTCTTAGACGTTTTTATCATGAATTGATATGGAATCTTTTTGAAAGATTTACTCAATCTGTATGGAGATAATCATATAAGTTTTCTTTGGATTTATTAATGCATACAGGATATTAATGGATTTCCTTGCATTCCTTGAAAAATCCCAGTGGGTCATGGTGTATTATATTCTTAATATGGCATTGGTTTTTGTTTGCCAATATTTAAAAAATTTTGCATCAAAATTGATGAGAGATTATCTGTAGTTTTCTTTCTGTTTGTCTTTATTTGCATTAGATATTTGTGTTACATTTTCTTTCTTTTTAATACTCTGCAATAACTTACAGAGGATGAAAACTATCTAGTCTTTGAAAGTTGAATAGAATTCCTTTGTGAAACCACCCGGGTCTCATGTTGTGTTTTTTTCTGTTTGTGGGATGGTTCCTTGGTAACTTTATCTTTTCTATGAAAATTGGACTTTTAAGACTGTCTACCTCTAATAGGATCAGTTTTGATAATCTTGAAAATTTTTCCATTTCATTTATGTGTTCAAAATGGTCTACAAATTTGATTCAGTTAATCTTTTTTAACTGTTTGTTACTTAACAATGTTGTTACTTCCCTTTATAATTTCTTATTTTGTATATTTGTATTTTTTTCTTTCTTGAACAAGTTATCTAATAGCTTCTCTGCTATTATTTTTAAAACGTATTTTGATTTAAATGATACTTGATTCCTTAAACTAAGACTATCTCTTTAAGATGAGTCTGTTCTTCTAAATCTAGTTACTAGTCTTTTAAATAAGGTGTATTTTGACATCCCATCCCTGTAGTTCTGCCCTAAACTGCGCAGGTATTTTATAGTATTTTCAGGTGGAGAGTGATTTAATCTTTCTAGTGGTAGCTCCAACTCTCTCTCTGGCTTCCTTTTCACATCCCACCTCTGTCTTCTTGGCTATTTCTTGTCTCTTTCTTGGCTGCCTTTGTTCCCAATAAAGGCACAAAGGGTTGAGATTTTCTAAAACCCTGGTGCTAGGATTTTTTGCTCTTTCTCTTTTTATTCACAGTGTTTAAACAATAGCATTTATGTAACAGAAAAGTAAATAATATATAATTTCAAATAAACACCTATTTTTATATTTTTATAATATTTAAGATGTGTATATAACATGTGACAAAAGCATACATGTATAAATAATTAATGTATAAAAATATATGTAATATATTGTGTTACAGTAACAAGGCATATGTGTGTAATATAAAAATGTTTGTATATGGTACCAAATGTCCTCAGTTTGCTCTCTACAAAGTTGGTCTCCCTTACATGTTTTTCCATAATATGAACTTTTTAATTTTTACTCTTTACCTTTCTATGTCAAAAAGTTTTCATTTTCTCTGATACAGTCTATATTCAAATTGCCATAATTGTCCCCAAAATATCCTTAGGACTGCTTCATACAAACCAGCACAGCACCCAGATCCATATATTACTTTTGGTTATAATGTCCATTAAGTGTTCTTTTAATCTAGCACTACTCTGTTCTCCTTCATTTTTTTATGAAACAGGTCTGGTGAAGAGGCCAAGGTAGTTGTCCTGCAGCGTATCTAACTTTCTGGATTTATCTGATTGCTACTATGAGATGGTACAGAGCTTGATTCCTCTCTCTATTTCCTATATTTCCTGTTTATCTCTCTCTCTAAACTAGATGGCAAACTACCTGTGGTCCAGGATTGTGACCTGTTCATTTTTGTATCCCCAGAAACAACACCATGCCTGGCCCAGACCATGAAAGGTTTTTTTTATTAGTTTTTGTTCTTAAAAAAATATGTATTGAATTGACCAGTGGAAGGTTAGTTTTTCCTAACTAATAGCAAGATTAATTGCTTCAGATTGCTATGACGTGAAATGTTCTCTCTCTGTCTCTGTCTCTGCTTCTGAATCTCTCTCTCTCTCTCTCTCTCTCTCACACACACACACACACACACACACACACACACACAGATACCAAGAAAAAGAACAACAACCAAAACCACTAGGAAATACCATGTGAAACTATAACAACAGAATGCCAGTATACAGTTTCTGAAGTAGGTAGAAACCTGACAGAGCAGCTAAGAAAGTCTTCTGAAGTAAAATGATAATGACAGAAATTATATAGTGCAAGCGTTGCTATTAGGAAAGAAACATGGAGTGTTTCCACAGCAAATGGGAATTAAGCATAAATGTTTCTGGAAATCATACATCATTTTGGCAGAGGAAAATAAGATACAGGTACAGAATGGAAATGATAAGCCAATCTATCACTTATTTGTAAAAGCTGTTGTGAAGGAAGTTAACTAAAAATATAATAATGGCAGTAACCTATGTTAACAAATAAAGCATGGAGTCTAGTAAGCACTCAACATAAATACCCCAAATCCTGATTCCAGCTCTCCAACCACTGTGTATTGTTTTTCAATAAACAATCCTACTTCTCTCTGCCCATCCTCCACGTGTAAAGTGTAGAGAACACTTTGTTATTATTTCAATACTTTATTATTATTATTGGCTTCCTTAATCTGATTGAGCTTCATCTTTCATGGTGGACAATGAAAGGATGATAGTTGTGTGAGTTATTTTTGTTTTAGACCCTAACTCTTAGCTCCTGAGATTCATCTTTTCTATGAAACTTTCTCAGATGACAACTAAAGATGGTTCCTAAACTGCCATGTCAAAGACTCTGGGCTTGTTTTCATTACAGAAGTTGGTGAGTTTCTTTAGAGACAAATGACACACAAAGGCAGAAGCAAAATGCGAAACAAAAATAAAGATGTATAAATTTAGTTTCCTCTAAAAGTAATTATCACACATTTTCTATTTTTCTTGGACAATGATGAAATAACCTACAGCTAGTCTCCCTGAACTTTCATTCAGCATAAACTCTCTCTACTTTAATTTTTTCCATTTCTTCTTTATGGTATGTGATATTGTTCATTCCAAGACACTGTGTAAAGTATAGTGATTCATCATTTTGATTGTTTTCATGATTTCTCAAAATTCCTTCCATTTACTCTATTAAGAATCCTACAAAGCATATTTTATACCTTGATTGATTTCTTATTTTTATCCAATACTGATGAGTCAGATTTCCCTTAAATATATTGTGTATTTTTCTACTCTTGCTTCCTGGATCTAAATCCATTATAGATTTTAAATCTTAGAGAAAATATTTTAAAACCTGATGTTAGCACTGCATGTTATACACTGTCCTAAAACAGTAATAAAGTACAAATCAGATACATGATTCAAAACCAAAAGAACAAACAGTAATGAAAAAAAGACTGTACTTAAATAGAATAAACATAAATTCCAATATGGCCATTTCTTGTTCCAGAAAGTGGGCAGCAAATCCAGTGTCTTCCATTGTATCTAGAGAAAAGGCACGCAAACAGTTGAAGTACCAAAGGCACATACCTTTTAAATGTTTTACAGATTAGGCTGGATGATAATACGATTTCAAATCATCATCCACATGGTCTTTTTATTCGAGAAATATATAATTTTAAATGGTGACAAAATTCTCAGAAACTTCTTAAGAGTGATTCTCTAGAAAAACATTTACAGTCATCACTGGGCTTTCTATAAGTACTGGCATGTTAAAGTCTCGGTGATCAATGTGGTACAATATTGCTTACCATACCAAAGGAAGATTCCCCACAATTCAAAATATAGGCAGATACATAGGGTGTCATCTGAGAGAGACCTTCAGGAGAAAAGGAAACTCATATGTTTTTTAACTACTGCTAGATGTCAAGTAGTATTTTTTTAATACATATTATTTAAATTTCACAGTAAACCTCTCTGAGAAAACTGCATAAAGAAGTTAAGTAAACTTCCCAGGATCCTACAGCTAGAAGAAATAGAACCAGAATTCAAGCTAGGTCTATATGATAAGGCTACGCTCCCTTCACAGGTCATGATGCATTTGCGAAAACATTCTTATTTCCATAAATTATCACAACTGGTCTGCCTAAGAAACAGAAACTAGATGTCTGAAATCAAATTGTTGGCAGGATTAATTCTTTCAGACATCTAGCCTTCAGGTCTGTGAAATAATAAATTTCTCTTGTTTAAGCTAAAAAAAAAAAAAGAAAGAAACAGAAACTACCCCTCATCCACTTCTCTTTCTGCTTACCTGAAATTCTCACCTCTACTAGCCTAGTGATAGGATCAGAAGACAGGCGTTGAGATTTGTTACTCTAAATGGCAAGGATTACTTGCCTTTGTGGTTGCCTTCTCCACAGCAAAAGTTAGGTGATCTCACATTATAAACTAATGCTTTAAAAAATATTTAATTTGATTTTTTTCATTGCTGGTGGGAATGCAAACTGGTACAGCAATTCTGAAAAACTTTATGGAGTTTCCTCAAAAAATTATAAATAGAGCTATCCTACACCCAACAATTGAACTACTGGGTATTTATCCAATGGACATAAAAATGCTGATTTGAAAGGGTACATGCACCCCAATGTTTGCAGCGGCACTATCAACAGTAGTCAAATTATGGAAAGAACCAGATGTATTATTGTTCATCGATGAATGAATGGATAAAGAAGATATGGTATATAAATATACAATGGAATATTACTCAGTGATCCAAAAGAATGAAATCTTACCATCTACAACAACGTGGATAGAACTAGAATGTATTATGCTAAGCAAAAAGAGTCATTACAGAAAAATAAATATTGTATGATTTTACTCATGGGAAATTTAAGAAACAAAACAGATGAACATAGAGGAAGGGAAAGGAAAATAAGATAAAAACAGAGAATGAGGCAAACTATAAGAGACTCCTAAATAAAGAAAAAAACTGAGGGTTGCTAGAGGGGTATGGGTGGGGGGATGGTCTAAATGGGTAATGGATATTAAGAACAACAATACTGGGATGAGCGCTGGGTGTTAATAAACATGGCAGTTGATAAATACCTTGTTCCTCGAAAAATGTTGACTTAGATCGGAGGCAAGATGGATGACAAGTAGGGAGCTCCATGCATTTCACTTGCACCCATCTCTCAAACAGAGAAGGCTTTAAGTCATAGGACACTGAGCCATAGGAGTTTGGGAAGAGTAAGAGACAGAGTACACTGGGAAGGCAACTTCATAAGGCTACCTCAAGAAACAAGCTATAGTACACATGGTGGAGAGTCCCAAATACCACGATTAATAGGAAAATAAAATAACCAAAGTCTCAAGAAGAGAGACCAAGAGACACCATACAAAGAACACTTCCTGAATGAACAGGGCCTGGACAGTCAAAGGGCCCTCTTTAACACAACAGCATCTGCCGGTGCAGAGTGCATAACAAGCTTTGAAAACTAACAAGAGACAGAAAACTAACCAAAATGACAAAATGGAAGAACTCTCCTCCAAAGAAATTCCAGGAAGAAATGACAGCTAAAGAAATCCTCAAAACAGATATAAGCAACAAAACTGAACAGAATTTAGAACAATAGTCATAAAATTAATCGCTGGGCTTGAAAAAGGCATGGAAGACATCAAAGAAACTATTGCTACAAAGACTATGGAGCTTAAAAATAGTGGTGATGAATTAAAAAATGCTATAATGAGATTCATAATAAAAAGGAGGCGTCCAATGCACGGACTGAAGATGCAGAAAGGAGAATAAGTGATTTAGAAGACACAATTATACAAAAATAGGAAGCTGAGAAAAAGTGACATAACCTAATCCAGGAACACAAAAGGAGAGTTCGAGAGCTCAGCGATACAATCAAACAGAATAACATCCGTATCATAGGAATTCCAGAAGAGGAAGAAAGAGGGAAAGCTTCTGAAGGAGTCCTTGAACAAATTATAGCAGAGAACTTCCCCAATCCGGGGAAAGAAACAGACACTAAAATCCAAGAGGCAAAGAGAACTCCCCTTAGACGTAACTGGAATCAACCTTCTGCACGACCTATCATAGTTAAGGACAAAGAGAGAATTTTGAAAACAGCTAGGAAGAAGAGAGCCCTAACATACAAAGGGAAACCTATTAGAGAGGTGACAGACCTATCTACTGAAAGTTGGCAGGCCAGAAAGGAATGGCAGGAAATCTTCAATGTGATGACTAGAAAAAATATGCAGCCAAGAATCCTCTATCCAGCAAGCCAGTCATTCAGAATAGGAGGAGAGATAAAAGTCTTCCCAAATAAACAAAACTTGAAAGAATTCGTCATCACTAAACCAGCCCTACAAAAATCCTGAAGGGACTCTATGAGGGAAATGTTGCAAGGAACACAAGGTACCGGAGACACCACCATAAGCATGAATCCCACAAAAGACACAATGACTCGAAACCCATATTTTTCAATAATAACACATAATGTAAATGGGCTGAATGCCCCATTCAAAAGACATAGGTTGCAGAATGGATAAAAAAAAAATCCATCTATTTGCTGTCTACGAGAAATCATTTTAGACTGGAGGACAACTTCATTGAAAGTAAGGGAATGGAGAAATGTATGTCATGCTACTGGGGTCAAAAGAAAGATGGGGTAGCTATACTTATATCACACAAACTGNAGCCCTACAAAAATCCTGAAGGGACTCTATGAGGGAAATGTTGCAAGGAACACAAGGTACCGGAGACACCACCATAAGCATGAATCCCACAAAAGACACAATGACTCGAAACCCATATTTTTCAATAATAACACATAATGTAAATGGGCTGAATGCCCCATTCAAAAGACATAGGTTGCAGAATGGATAAAAAAAAAATCCATCCATTTGCTGTCTACGAGAAATCATTTTAGACTGGAGGACAACTTCATTGAAAGTAAGGGAATGGAGAAATGTATGTCATGCTACTGGGGTCAAAAGAAAGATGGGGTAGCTATACTTATATCACACAAACTGTACTTTATTTTTTTAAATATTTTTATTTATTTCTAGGAGAGAGAGAGAGAGCATGACCAGGGGAGGGTCAGAGACAGAGGGAGATACAGACTCTGAAATAGGCTCTAGGCTCTGAGCTGGCAGTCAGCACAGAGCCCGATGCGGGGCTCGAACCCACGAACCGCGAGATCATGACCTAAGCGAAAGTCGGACGCTTAACCGACTAAGCCACCCGGGCGCCCCACACAAACTGTACTTTAAAGTAAAGACAGTAACAAGGGAGGAAGAAGGCCATTATATAATAATTACAGGGTCTATCCATCAAGAAGAGCTAACAATTATAAATGTCTAAGCACCGAATGTGGAAGTACCTAAATATATAAAACACTTAATCACAAACAGAAAGAATCTTATGAATAATAATGTGCTAATAGCAGGGGACTTTAATACTCTACTTACAGCAATGGATAGATCAACTAGACAGAAATTCACTAAAGAAACAATGGACTTGATGACACAATGGACCAGATGGATGTGACAGATATATTTAGAACTCTACACCATGAGGCCATGGAATTCACTTTCTTCCCCGGTGTGCATAGCACATTCTCCATGTTAGGTCACATACTGGGACATAAAGCAGTCCTCAATAAATATAAAAGAATTGAGATCATACCATGCATGCTTTCAGATCACAATGCTATGAAACTTGAAATAATCACATGAAGAAGTCTGGAAAACCTCCAAAAACATGGAGGTTAAAGAACACCATACTAAAGAACCAATGGGCAAATCAGGCAATTAGAAAAGAAAGTTTAAAATATATAGAAACAAATGAACATGAAAATACAACAAGCCAAACTCTATGGGATGTGGCAAAAGGAGTCCTAAGAGGAAAGTACATTGCACAGGCCTATTTCAAGAAATTAGAAAAAGCACAAGTACAGAATCTAACAGTGCACCTAAAGGAAGTAGAGGGAGAGCAACAGGAACACCCCAAACCCAGTAGGAGAAGAGCAATAATAAAAATCAGGGCAGAAATATACATTATAGAAACAAACAAAGGAAAACAGTTGAACAGATCAACGAAACCAAGAGTTGGTTTTTTGAAAAAACAAACAAAATTGACAAACCTCTACTCTGGCTTCTCAAAAAGACAAGAGAGAGCACTCAAATAGACAAAATCATGAACGAAAAAGGACTTATTACAACTAACCTTTCAGAAATACAAGCTATTATCAGGGAATACTATAAAAAATTATATGCCAACAAATTTGACAACTTAGAAGAAATGGACAAATTCCTAAACACACACTCACTACCAAAATTCATCAGGAAGAGATAGAAAATCTGAACAGACCCATAACTAGCGAAGAAATCGAGTCACTTATCAAAAATCTCCCCACAAATGAGAACCCTGGGCCAGATGGCTTCCCTGGGGAATTCTACCAGACATTTAAAACAGAGTTAATAGGGGCGCCTGGGTGGCTTAGTCGGTAAAGCGTCCGACTTTCGCTTAGGTCATGATCTCGCGGTTTGTGGGTTCGAGCCCCGCGTCNAAACTGAGAGCCTTCCCCCTGAAATCAGGAACACGACACGAATGGCCTCTCTCACCACTGTTGTTTAACATAATGCTGGAAGTCCTAGCATCAGCCATCAGATAACACAAGGAAATAAAAGGTATCAGAATTGGCAAAGAAGAAGTCAAACTTTCACTTTTCACAGACGACATGATACTCTACATAGAAAACCCGACAGACTCCACCAGAAGCCTACTACACTTGATCCATGAATTCAGCAAAGTGGCAAGANGCAACCAGCAGAATGGGAAAAGATAGTTGCAAATGACATGTCAGATATAGGGCTGGTATCCAAAATCTGTAAGGAACTCATCAAACTCCACACCTGAAAAACAAACAATCCAGTGAAGAAAGGGGCAGAAGACATGAACAGACACTTCTCCAAAGAGGACATCCAGATGGCCAACAGACAAGAAATGATGCTCAGCATCGCTCCTCATCAGGAAAATACAAATCAAAACCACACTGAGAGACCACCTCATGCCGGTCAGAGTGCCTAAAATGAACAAACCAGGAGACTCTAGATGCTGGCTAGGATGTGGAGAAATGGGCATCCTCCTACACTGTTGGTGGGAATGTAAGCTGGTGCAACCCCTCTGGAAAACAGTGTGGAGGTTCCTCAAAAGTTAACAATAGAACTCCCCTATGACCCAGCAGTAGCACTGCTAGGAATTTACCCAAGGGATACAGGAGTGCTGATGCATAGGGGCACATATACCCCAATGTTCACAGCAGCACTCTTAACAATAGCCAAAACATGGAAAGAACCTAAGTGTCCATCAACTGATGAATGGATCAAGATGTGGTATAGTTATATAATGGAATACTACATGTCAGTGAGAAAGAATGAAATCTGGCCATGTTAGCAACATGGATGGAATTTGAGTGTTATGCTGAGTGAAAGAAGTCAGGCAGAGAAGGACAGATACTATGTGTTTGCAAGTATAGGTAGACTATGAGGAACTTAACAGAGGAACATGGGTGAGAAGAAGAGAAAAAATAGTTGGGGAGAGGGAGGAAGGCTAACCATGAGAGACACTTGACAGCTGAGAACAAACTGAGGGCTGATGGGGGTGGGGGAGAGGGGTAGGGTGGTGATGGGCATGAAGGAGGGCACCTGTTGGGATGAGCACTGGGTGTTATATGTAATCCAAGTTGACAATAAACTATTTAAGAGATAGATAGATAGATAGATAAAAAGAACAAAAGAATGAAAGGAAAGAAGGAAGCAAGCAGGCAAGTAAAAGAAGGGAGAAAGGGAAAAAGGCAGAAAAGGAGAAAAATAGAAAAGGAAAAAAAGAAAAGAAAAAAGAGATAAAGGAAAAGAAATTAAGGAAAAAGGAAAAAAGAAAGAAAAAGAAAGAACTGAAAAAATATTTAATTTCAGTTATGTGATTGCATAGATAAGATGTATGCAGATGCAATAAGATATCAAAAATAGTAAAGGACTGAGGGCTGATGGGGGTGGGGAAGTGGGGAAGGGGGAGACGGGCATGGAGTAGTGCACTTGTGGAGATGATCATGGGGTGTTATATGGAAACCAACTTGACAATAAACTATTAAAAAGAATAGTAAGGGATGCTACAACGAGAAAACAAGAAAACAAATAGGGATGAGGCATCCATTTCTTTTTTTAATTAATTAATTAATTAATTAATTTACAAATAGTTTATTGTCAAATTAGTTTCCACATAACACCCAATGCTCATCCCCACAAGTGTCCTCCTCCATGCCCATTCCCCCTCCCGCCCACATCCATCAGTCCTCAGTTTTTGTCAGCATTCAAGAGTCTCTCATGGTTTGCCTCTCTCCTTTTCCCCCACCATTTCCCCTCTTCTTCTCCCCCTTGTTCCTCAGTCAAGTTCCTCCTAATCCGCCTATACGTGCAAACATATGATATTTGTCCTTCTCTGCCTGACTTATTTCGCTCAGCATAGCATCCATTTCTTAATGGCTGGAGGCAGAATGTAGACAGTGAGCAGAGAAGGCAGGCTGAAAAGCATGAATTTGTAAAAAGGTGATGACGAGATAAGAAGACAGAGCCCAGAAAATATGACAGCTCTGACCAAGAGGACTTTACAGAAGTGGAAGAAATAATTATAGAATTGCATGAAAGGAAACTATTTTTAATAAAATATAACCACACACAAAAATGGATTTCAAATCATCATTGCTAACTCCCAAATGTCCATCCTTAAAAACAAAGAAACAATATAGATGTCTTTGTAAATTATTTACACATTTTTGTTCTACATTGCCACTTCTAGTTTTCTCCATCAGTGGTATAGAATAGTAAGAAGCAATCTGGGGGCGCCTGGGTGGCTCAGTTGGTTAAGCATCAGGCTTTGGCTCAGGTCATGATCTCATAGTTCATGGGTTCAAGCCCCGCGTCCCATGTGCTGACAGCTCAGAGCCTGAAACCTGCTTCAGATTCATTCTCTCTCTCTCTGTCTCTCTCTCTCTCTCAAAAATAAACAAATATTAAAACAAGTTTTAACCAGCAATCTGAATTTGTGATCAGGAGGCTGTATCAAGGCATTTGACTGTCCAACTAGTATTTTAATTTTAACATGTCCCAAACTGAAGTTATTATCTTCTTCCTCTCCTCTAAGACTTCCCCATGGCTGGAAACTACCCTTCCTATACTTTCCTTTTCTTAGAACAGAATGACCATTATTGAGTAACCCAAGTCAGAATATAGGAGTCATTCTAGACTCTTTTCTCTCTCTAATCTCCCATCCAAGTACTAACCAGGCCCGACCCTGCTTAGCTTCCGAGATCAGACGGGATCGGGCGCGTTCAGGGTGGTATGGCCGTAGACTTCTCTCTCTAATCTATATTCAGCAAATCACTAAGTCCTTTCAAATCTATCTGTAAGTATCTCTCCAGTCTTTCCCTCATTTATATCTCCATTAATACACTTGATTTAGACTCTTGTCATTTTTTCTTTGAATTATTATGTTTCCATACTGCTGACAGCGTTCTTTCTAACATGCAAATCTGATCCATTTACTTCCCTGTTTAAAATCCTTTAGTCACTCACCATCCCTTTCAAGATAAAATTACAACTTCTGAATATGATGTACAAGGTCCTCCATCATCCAGTTTCTGCTTTGCAATTCAACCTCATCTCTGACCACAAAGACACATACTGCAATGCAGTCACACCAAAGTGTTTGCACTTCCTTGGACCCAGTATATTGTCCCTAATCCATATCTCTTTACTTTAAATGTCATGCCAACTCTAACTACCCTTTCTGCTCATCCTTTAAAATCCGTATCCCTTAAGTAATACCTGTGCTCAGCAATATCATATGTTAAACTTATCAAAACATAACTGCTTTAATATGTATTTGTGAATAAATGAATGACTAGAAAAATCTGAAATAAGGTCCTAATCTTCTCATTTATTAATTCCAAATCATTTAATAGGTCAGAGTCTCCATTTCCTCAGCTGAATACAACTGCCAAAGGTTAAGCTATATTCCATCCTTCAAATAACTACATCCACATATGACTCAGTAAAGCACTCTAGAGGGCAGTACTACTTTCCTGGGTAACTGCTTCCAGAAATCCTTAGGAAGGATTCCTTGAGAAATCCTTTAACTAATTCTCAATCCCTACTCCAGTCAATCCAACTCTATCATCATATGAATTTCTTTTCATGCATAATGATTATTACTGCCTCAACATAACTTGCCATATCAATTTCTACTCAACATTAACATGGGACTTAATGCAAAACAGCTATTTCAACTCTCCATAAACAAAAACATGGAGAAAGCTGCTACAACTATATTCACTGTAGAGTCTCAAATTCCTCCCTCTGGGAAGATAACCAGGCCCTTCTAGAATGAGAAGACAGACAACTTAGGAACCTAGGAAAAACTTAGCCAACTTGGAAATATCAGGAAACATAGCACTGATAGTTGCTCTAACAATGCATTTTCTGCAAGAATTTCCTAGCTAATGATTCTTTCCAAGCCTTTCTCCGAAATCTTGGGTCATCCTTTCTGATACAAGAGCTGATTTATTCAATCATTTATTTCTTCAAGTAGCAACTGTCATACATCGAGTTCTTTAGAAGCAGAATGCAAGATGAAGATGTGTGTGAGGGTGCATGCAATTTATTGAGGAAGTGCTTTCAGGAGTAACCAGTAGGAGAGTCAAAGGAAACAACACATTATACAAGAACATGTTGGATTCAGGTGAAGATCCATTAAATCCTTATCAAGCTCAAAGGTGGTAGGAACAGTGCTCAAGCTGAAGCTGCTTGGATAGCCCAAGGGTAATGGTTTTGAGAAGGTTCTAAGTGTAAGACATAAGCTCACTGACCTGCATCAGATGTGAGATGGGCACATTTAACCAAACTGTTAAATGATTTCCCTGATGACCTGTGTGGAGTACCAATAGCCATCTATATTTATCTCTGATTGTACTTCATCTGTTCTCCAACATCTTTATGTATCCAGCAGATACTCAGCAAATATTAGCCAATAATGATCAAACAATAGTCATTCAAGTCTCAACTAATAAAAGAATGAAACCTCTTAACTATTTTTTAATTAGTTTCTGCTAGATCTAACTAAATAACACAATCAAATAGCATTCCAGTTTAAATGACACTTCCAATACATATGAGTGAATAAAACAATGTCCATAATAAAGGAAGTTTTTCTTCTCTATCATCCTCTACGAACCTGTTAAGTTAAATGTTCCCCATACTGTACTTCCATTTATTCTACATAAATTAATATTACATATGGGCTTCATAAAAGAGCTTTGGTTAGAAATATAAAACAAATTCTAAACTCTGGTAAACTAAAAAGAAAAGGAAGAATTTAAGTGAATTTGAAATCACAATTTGTACTTTATCAAGATAAAGCTTGCTATTGCACCTAAGGGTTTAAATAACCACATTTCTAACCTAGAATGCACTTACAATTTCTATTCCTAGTTCTCCTATATTTACAGTTACATTGAAGATCTATCTTTTTTACTGCCAAATTTGAACCAGCTTCAAAAATATATTAAAAATAGTAAAATATTCTGAATTCTTTGGCTCACAAATAAATGGAGTTTAAAAATTGTTTCCTTCACTTGCAACTTCTATGCCCAAAAATTCAAATTAAAGGGACTATTAATTTAAATGATGCCTCAAAGGAAAGGCAGTATCAAAACATTCACCAGAGTTTCTACCGATGGATATATAAAAGCTTAAAGGATCGTTGGTCTGATAATTGTCTTGAACTGTGGAAAGGGAATAAGTAAATCAGAATCTGGTTGTGGTTATTAAAGATATAACTAGTAAATTTAATTTTAGATCTATAAAAAATTAAGTTCTGTCCTCTTAAACAGGCAGAGTGTATTCTCATTTATCTATCAATTTCCAGAATCTATCATTGACTTGGCATATAGTAATAACTCACTACATATTTGTTTGACTAATGTTGTAAAAAGCAAATTATCTATTGGATCACACTATACACAGGGCTATGCTAGTCTCCTAGGAAACTGTACATTTGTTACAGACAAGAGATGCAGTACACACACACACAGTATTAAGTTTGCAATTATATATAATTGACACATAATTAATATTTTAAGAGTCCAAGTAAAAAGAGATAAGCCAAGATGCTAGAAGAGGTAAAAAAAAAAAAAAAGGCCTTCATAAAAAAGATGGGATCTGTGTTGGACCTCAAAGTGTAAGCCAGATATGGAATGAGGAAAAGGAAAGGCATGGGCATTCCATGGGAAGTCATGACTGTGCCATACTGACTGGAAGGAGCAGCCATGGAAATTACTTGCCTCATTGCTACAAAAGTGATACTTCTAAAGAAGAAATATCCGGGGTGCCTGGGTGGCTTAGTCGGTTAAGCATTCGACTGTCACTTAGGTCATGATCTCGCGGTTCATGGGTTCAAGCCCCGCGTCGGGCCCTGTGCTGACTGCCAGCTCAGAGCCTGAAGCCTATCTCAGAGTCTGTGACTCCCTCTCTCTCTGACCCTCCCCTGCTCGCGCTGTCTCTCTTTCTCTCTCCTAGAAATAAATAAAACATTTAAAAAATTTTAAAGAAGAAGAAGAAGAAGGAGAAGGAGAAGGAGAAGGAGAAGAAATAATATCCACCTCTTTGGGCCCATTCATCATTTTCCATCCTTATTACTCCTGCATTTCCCCTAACGCACCAAGATATTTTGCACATCACCTTCACCTTCCTCAAGCAATGCATGCTACTTGGAANTGCCAAATTTGAACCAGCTTCAAAAATATATTAAAAATAGTAAAATATTCTGAATTCTTTGGCTCACAAATAAATGGAGTTTAAAAATTGTTTCCTTCACTTGCAACTTCTATGCCCAAAAATTCAAATTAAAGGGACTATTAATTTAAATGATGCCTCAAAGGAAAGGCAGTATCAAAACATTCACCAGAGTTTCTACTGATGGATATATAAAAGCTTAAAGGATCGTTGGTCTGATAATTGTCTTGAACTGTGGAAAGGGAATAAGTAAATCAGAATCTGGTTGTGGTTATTAAAGATATAACTAGTAAATTTAATTTTAGATCTATAAAAAATTAAGTTCTGTCCTCTTAAACAGGCAGAGTGTATTCTCATTTATCTATCAATTTCCAGAATCTATCATTGACTTGGCATATAGTAATAACTCACTACATATTTGTTTGACTAATGTTGTAAAAAGCAAATTATCTATTGGATCACACTATACACAGGGCTATGCTAGTCTCCTAGGAAACTGTACATTTGTTACAGACAAGAGATGCAGTACACACACACACAGTATTAAGTTTGCAATTATATATAATTGACACATAATTAATATTTTAAGAGTCCAAGTAAAAAGAGATAAGCCAAGATGCTAGAAGAGGTAAAAAAAAAAAAAAGGCCTTCATAAAAAAGATGGGATCTGTGTTGGACCTCAAAGTGTAAGCCAGATATGGAATGAGGAAAAGGAAAGGCATGGGCATTCCATGGGAAGTCATGACTGTGCCATACTGACTGGAAGGAGCAGCCATGGAAATTACTTGCCTCATTGCTACAAAAGTGATACTTCTAAAGAAGAAATATCCGGGGTGCCTGGGTGGCTTAGTCGGTTAAGCATTCGACTGTCACTTAGGTCATGATCTCGCGGTTCATGGGTTCAAGCCCCGCGTCGGGCCCTGTGCTGACTGCCAGCTCAGAGCCTGAAGCCTATCTCAGAGTCTGTGACTCCCTCTCTCTCTGACCCTCCCCTGCTCGCGCTGTCTCTCTTTCTCTCTCCTAGAAATAAATAAAACATTTAAAAAATTTTAAAGAAGAAGAAGAAGAAGGAGAAGGAGAAGGAGAAGGAGAAGAAATAATATCCACCTCTTTGGGCCCATTCATCATTTTCCATCCTTATTACTCCTGCATTTCCCCTAACGCACCAAGATATTTTGCACATCACCTTCACCTTCCTCAAGCAATGCATGCTACTTGGAATGCCTGTCCTCTCACCAAATCCTAGCGTTGGGGCCTCCCAGAGACTATTCTCCATGACTTAAGCTAAATATCTCTCATAGTGAAGCCTTTTCTCACCTCACCACATGGAATTCTCTACCTCCCCCAAGTGACCTCCCATTATTCTGACAGAGCTTACAGCATGTGTTCTATGTCAGAGAATTACATTATTTACATGTTGTCTCTCATTAAATTGCAAGCATCTCAGGGAAAGGGATATTATCCATTTTTGAATCTTAAACAACTGGACATATATCAAGGTTTTTATAGATGTTTGGTAAACAAAGAAATAATTGGAAGGAAATGAAAGGAAGAACAGGAAAGAAGGGAAGCCACACTAACTACAGAAGACATTTTATATTAGAGGGAGGAAAAAAACCACAAAGGCACATATTATAGAGAGCTACAAATGCCAGACTCAGAAATTTGGGCTCTTCGAGGTTCTGCATCAAAGATATGGAATGATCAAGGGAGAAAAAATTAAAAGGGTAGCAATATACTGTATGAACTATAAGGGAAAAAAACAATCAAGGAAGATGGGGAAGGAGGTTGATGCAGTTGAATTTTAAAGGCTTATATGAGGGAAGATTCCCTTCCTCCCTTAGACCACCAGATTATGGTCAAATTAATTCTATTGCTTGTGAGGTGAATTCTAGTTTAAAGAGTCGGTGATACTTCTTTGGGAAAATAAGCCATGCGTTTAGTTTCATTCCCTTCTTAAGTAAGAGTGGCAATGAGTTTTACAAAACCCATAAATTCACAGAGACAAAGAGAATTGGAAATGAAGCAACAGACACAAAATTATAGATGCCAGAAAGCAACTAGGATAAATAGTAACTGGCCAAGAAGACTCAATGAAGGGACAAAGTAAAGAAACAACCTCAAAAATTTACAGAACTTCCAAAAGCATTAAAAACTGCCAGTACTCAGTACCTCTTGAAGTAAGGGTAGATATAGAGAGAAATAAGAGAACCTTGTTGAGAATCTATCCAGGAAATATTCAGAAACTTAGATTCCCCATACTGTGTACCAGATGACTGTCCTTTTCCCAGAAGGATATTGGAAATTTATTCTCTGTATGGAAAATATGGGGTTCTGGAATAGGGGACACAGACAATGGGAGAAGAAATTCCCATAAAGTAAAATATAGAAATTAAATAAACATTGTATACATCAGACCTCTTGCTCAACTTAACAAAAGAACACTAGACAAGAAAAATATTGTAAAGTCATCTGCAGCAGTTTCATCAGCTCCAAAAAATGACCAGGAGGTGCCAACTTTGGAGTATTTTTTAAACTGAAGCTTCCCCAATTAAACAATTCAGTCAAATCACCTTATTGTGAAGCCCATGACTGGCAAGTCCCATTCAAGGTCTCTACTAGGTTTTAATGCACCGAATTTAAATATGAGCAATCAAGGATCAAAGATAATAAGCATCTGATGAATGTATTCTATCTTCTAAAAGAGTACAAACAAACACAAACTTGGATGAAGCAAAGATAGGGAAAAGAAAACTTAAAAAAAAAACCCTAATGATTAGAAGCATCACACAGATGAGAAGATGTTGCATTAATGAAGAAAATGTTATAAATTTAGTTCAAACAACAAAAATGATCTAAAACATGGTGGCAAAAAAGATGAGCTAAGTAGAAAGATTGGAGGATAAAGTAAGAAAACCACTCAAAAATTAGAGCAAAAACACAGAAATGGAACACAGAAAGAAAACCCAAGAAAATCAGATGACCCATCCAGCAGGTCCAATATATGGGCAATAGTATCAGAGGAAATAGATGAAAATAGATCATTAATAAAATAATTTAAGGCAAGTTTCCAAAGGCATGTTTTTTCAGACTTAAAAGAACTCATCAAAGTGCCCCAATTAATAAATATCCACATCAAAGAACAAAGAACATCCAATCATAAGATTCTAGAATACTGAGGACAAAGTGATATCTTACAAGCTTTCTGTAGGAAAAGTGAAAGACTGGGAACAGACAGGTCATGTATAAAAAATCAGAAATTATAATGACATTCAACTCACACCAATATCTGTAAATAGGAGCAGTAGGAAATGCCTTCAAATTTTTGAGAAAAAATACTTTCAAGCCTACAATTTTATGTCCAGCCAAACTATTAAGTTTGGAGTCATTTTCAGACATGAAAAATCTCATGGAATGTATCTCATGTGAATCTCTTATAAAGAAGTTACTTTAAGGCCCCATCATATATAAGATTAAACTAATAAGGGAGAAGAGAATATATAGGAAATAAGAGCTACAACTCAAGAGAGAGATAAAGGCATCCCCAAATTAATGGTAAAGAAAGATCCCAGGAAAAGAACTGTACGACAGGGATAAAGAACAACAAGTCTACATTGGTACATATTAGAAAGCTACCGAGATTTCATCAGGCAGATAAAATTAAAGAATATCTGATGAGTCTGACTGTATTGAGATTAATTTCACATTGTCAGAGACTTTGAAATTAAACTAACACTTGATACATAAAAAGCAAACAAATGGAAAAAAAAGTCAAGTATTAACAACAGGGAAAAGAAAAACATTAATAGGAATATTAAGAATAATTAGATTAGGAGTCTCTGGCTAGCTCAGTTGATAAGTATGTGGCTTGATCTCAGGGTTGTAAATTCAAGCCCCATACTGGGTGTAGAGATTATTTAAAATAAGATATTTTTTAAAAAATAATTAGGGGCACGTGGGTGGCTCAATCAGTTAAGCATCTGACTCGATTTCAGCTCAGGTCATGGATCTCAGGATCATCAGATCAAGCCCTGCACTGGGCTCACCAATGAGTAAAGCCTGCTTGAGATTCTCTTTCTCTCCCTCCCCTACTTGCTCGTGCACATGCACAGTCACATGCTCTCTCTCCCTCCCTCTCTCTCTCAAAATAAACATTAAAAAATAATAATAATAATTGGAGCTGGCCCAAGGCAAGATGGCGGAGAAACAGGCAGCTCTGAACATTTCACTCTTCCCCAACTCTCAAACAGAGAAGGCCTGAAGCCATAGGAACCCTTACAGAAACCAGGAGTTTGGGAGAAAAAGAAGACAGAGTCCGCTGAGAAAACTTTATGAGTGCGAACTGGGGAAGATAAAAACGGGCAGGGATCAGAGACACAGAGGGAGGGGGGGATACCCCTTTGTGGGGAACCACAGTGAGTCTGGGGGAAAAAGAATGTGGCCAGAACTGCTCAACACACTGTCCCTGTCACTGGAGAAGAGAAAAACCTCCACTCTGGACACAGAGGGATCTGGTTTCCTGCTGTTCAGCTGATGCTAGGCAGGACGCACTCGTCCCAGGCGACCCTGGGAGAAACTGCTCCTTGCTCCCAAGCTCAAACTGGAGGGTACTCAGCAGTACCTGAGGCCACACCTTTGTGCTTCTGGCTCAGCTGGATCCTCAGGGGGCAAGTGAGAGGCTTGAAACTGCTCTGAAGAACGCGTTGGCAAGTTTATATTTCAGGCGATATCAATGGGGCACGCAGACTAAGATCTGGAAAAGAGGCCTGGCTTGGGATATAGAGTACAGCCCACCTTGGCTACACCCCCGGCACAGGGAGATCAGACACAAAAGGCTGAGTTGCAATGCTTGGTTTGAGAAGGGACTGGGACGTCGCCACTTTTCTCCCCACAACCACCAAGACAGGACCCCGAGGGACACATTGGAGAATAAAACCTGTACACCAAACCACGCCCATCCCCACCAGAGAGCTGCCTTTTTTTTTTTTTTTAACCAGAGCCAGAGCTATACCAACAAGGATACACTGCCCTGATTAATTCTGGCCACTGGCTTGCTTAAACAGTCACATTTAATTCATTCTCTAGATGTATACTTTACACCTCCACCGCTACCTTTTTATCTCTCTCTCTCTGGAGTAATCATTTCTCTGAGTAGCATTATCGTCATTTCTTTCACCTAGACTCTAACTATGTTCCCCTCTTTCACTTTCATAATTAAGCCTCTTAGTCTTTCTGCCTGCTCATTTCATTTCAAATTTTGCTTCCTCCCCGCTCTGTCATTTCTCTCTTTGTATATGCTCTTCCATTGCACTGCATACACCCGGCTCTTTATTTGTAGCTGGAAATTCTGGTTCTATGCGTTAGACTGTCCTTAGTCTATTGGGTTTTTTTCTTTTCTGTTTTTTATGTATTTTTATCTTTGTTATTTATCTTCCTTCCTTCCTCATTTTTTTTTTTTTTTGGTATGTGTCCTTTCCTTTTTTTTCTTTTTCTTTTTCTTTTTCCCTTCTGGTTTGAGTGTTTGTTGGATTTGTCTGTGCGTTTGTGTGCTTTTGCTCCCTGTGTGTTTGTCTGTCTGGATTTTTTTCCAGGGCTACCTCAAGAAACAAGCCAAAGTACACATGGTGAAGAGTCTCAAATACCACGATGAGTAGGAAAATAAAATAACCAAAGTCTCAACAAGAGAGACCAAGAGACACCATTCAAAGAACACTTTCTGAACGGACACACCCTGGACAGTCAAAGAGCCTTCTTTGGGACAACAGCACTCGCAGGTGCAGAGTGCATAACAAGCTTTTAAAATTAACAAGAGACAGAAAGCTAACCAAAATGACAAAATGGAAGAACTCTCCTCCAAAGAAATTCCAGGAAGAAATGACAGCTAAAGAAATCCTCAAAACAGATATAAGCAACAAAACTGAACAAGAATTTAGAACAATAGATATAAAATTAATCGCTGGGCTTGAAAAAGGCATTGAAGACATCAGAGAAACTATTGCTACAAAGACTATGGAGCTTGAAAATAGTTGCGATGGTTTTAAAAAATGCTATAAATAAGATGCAAAATAAAACGGAGGTGTCCAATGCAGGGATTGAAGATGCAGAAAGGAGAATAAGTGATTTAGAAGACAAATTAGAGAAAAATAGTAAGCTGAGAAAAAGAGACATAAACTAATCCAGTACCACGAAAGGAGAGTTCGAGAGCTCAGCGATACAATCAAACAGAATAATATCCGTATCATAGGAATTCCAGAAGAGGAAGAAAGAGGGAAAGGTGCTGAAGGAGTCCTAGAACAAATTGTAGCAGAGAACTTCCCCAATCTGGGGAAAGAAACAGGCACTAAAATCCAAGAGGCAAAGAGAACTCCCCTCAGACGTAACTGGAATGGATCATCTGCACGACCTATCATAGTGAAACTGGCAAAATATAAGGACAAAGAGAGAATTCTGAAAACAGCTAGGAAGAAAAGGGCGCTAACATACACAGGGAAACCTATCAGAGTGGTGACACACCTATCTACTGAAAGTTGGCAGGCCAGGAAGGAATGGCAAGAAATCTTCAATGTGATGAACAGAAAAAATATGCAGCCAAGAATCATTTATCCAGCAAAACTGTCATTCAGAATAGGAGGAGAGATAAAAGTCTTCCCAAATAAACAAAACTTGAAAGAATTCGTTATCACTAAACCAGCCCTACAAAAATCCTGAAGACACTCTATGAGGAAAATGTTGCAAGGAACACAGGGTACCAGAGACACCACCACAAGCATGAATCCCACAAAGGACACAATGACTCGAAACCCATATTTTTCAGTAATAACACTGAATGTCAATGGACTGAATCCTACAATCAAAAGATATAGGGTAGTAGAATGGGTAGAAAACAAAATCAATCTATTTGCTGTCTACAACTCATTTTAGATCTGATAACACCTTCAGATTGAAAGTAAGGAAATGGAGAAATGTATATCATGCTACTGGAAGTCAAAAGAAAGCTTGAGTACCTATACTTATATCAGGGAATTATACTTATATCAAGCAATTATCAGAGAATACTATGAAAAATTATATGCCAACAAATTAGGCAACTTAGAAGAAATGGATAAATTCCTAAACATACACTACCAAAATTCACATGGGAATTTGTTCAGACAGAAAATCTGAACAGACCCATAACTAGTGAAGAAACCGAGTCACTTATCAAAAATCTCCCAACAAATAAGAGCCTTGGACCAGATGGCTTCCCTGGGGAATTCCACCAGACATTTAAAACAGAATTAATACCCATTCTTCTCAAGCTATTCCACCAAATAGAAATCAAAGGAAAACTTCTGGACTCTTTTTATGAAGCCAGCATCACTTTGATTCCCAAACCAAACACAGCCTAGTAAAAAAAGAGTACTACAGGTCAGTATCCTTGATGAATATAGATGTAAAAAACCTCAACAAGATACTTGCAAATAGAATTCAATAGCACCTATAAAGAATTATCCACCATGATCAAGTGAGATTCATTCCTGGGTTACAGGGCTGGTTCAATATTCACAAATCAAACAATGTGATACATCATACTAACAAAAGAAAAGATAAAAACCATATGATCCTGTTGATAGATGCAGAAAAAGCATTTGACAAAATACAGCATTCCTTCTTAATAAAGACCCTCGAGAAAGTCAGGATAGAAGGAACTTACTCAAACATCATAAAAGCCATCTATGAGAACCCCTCAGCTAACATTATCCTCAACAGGGAAAAACTGAGAGCTTCCCCCCTGAAATAAGGAACATGACAGGGATAGACTCTCTCACCACTGTTGTTTAACATAATGTTGGAAGTCCTAACATCAACCATCAGACAACACAAGGAAATAAAAGGTATCAGAATTGGCAAAGAAGAAGTCAAACTTTCACTTTTCACAGACGACATGATACTCTACATAGAAAACCCGACAGACTCCACCAGAAGCCTACTAGACCTGATCCATGAATTCAGCAAAGTGGCAAGGTACAAAATCAACATTCAGAAATTGGTTGCATTTTTAACACCAACAATGAAGCAACAAAAAGAGAAATCAAGAAACAGATCCCATTCACAATTCCACAAAAAAACCATAAAATACCTCGGAATAAACCTAACCAAAGATATAAGAGATCTGTATGATGAAAACTACAGAGAACTTATGAAGGAAATTGAAGAAGACACAAGAAATGGAAAACCATTCCATGCTCATGGATCAGAATAATAAATATTGTTAAAATGTCATTACCACCCAAAGCCATCAACACATTCAATGCAACCCCAATCAAAATGGCACCAGCATTCTTCTCAAAACTAGAGCAAACTATCCTAAAATTTGTATGCAACCACAAAAGACTCAGAATAGGCAAAGCAATATTGAAGGAGAAAACCAAAACGGGAGGTATCACCATCCCAGACTTTAGCCTCTACTACAAAGCTGTCATCATACAGACAGTATGGTATTGGCACAAAGACAGACACATAGACCAACGGAATGGAATAGAGAACTCAGAACTGGACCCACAAATGTATGGCCAACTAATCTTTGACAAAGTGGGAAAGAGTCTCCAATGGAAAAAAGACAGCCTCTTTAACAGATGGTGCTGGGAGGACTGGACAACAACAAGCAGACGAATGAAACTCGATCATTTTCTCACACCATACATTGAAATAAACTCAAAATGGATAAAGTACCTGAATGTGAGACAAGAAACCATCCAAACCCTAGAGGAGAAAGCAGGAAACAACCTCCTTGACCTTAACCACAGCAATTTCTTACTTGACACATCCCCAAAGACAAGGGAATCAAGAGCAAAAATGAACTATTGGGACCTCATCAAGTAAAAAGCTTCTGCACGGCAAAGGAAACAATCCATAAAACTAATAGGCAACCAATGGAATGGGAAAAGATAGTCGCAAATGACATATCAGATAAAGGGTTAATATCCA